>NC_056533.1:36398661-36998661 GCF_910596095.1 Thunnus maccoyii
ACAACCGACCTGCCGAGTACCTGAAACACTGTGTGCAGGTGAACTGAGGAGAACTGCTGCTGATTTAAAGACAAAGCTGCTCACATTTAGGTTTCTTCTGTTTACTGAATTTTGTATCAAGTTGATGAATGATAAATGAAATTGATAAAGTGCTTAAATCTTTTACACAGTACTGTATATATCTCTAGATTTCGAGGGACTAAATGTGCTTTTAAGAATTTCAGACTTCTTTTAAATGCAGAAAAGAACAAGGTAAACTATTCCTTCACTCGTCCTTACACCCGCCCTGCATTCGTCCTCGTTGGCCTTATCTCAGTGTCTTCCCAGCCTGCCCCGGTGTCTTGTCAACTGTTCCTTGTTGTCTAATTAGGTAAGTTTGTACTTAAGGTCTGGTTTTCAGTTGAGTCTTGTTGGATCATTGGTTATGTTTTGATACAGTCAGCCAGCTTTGTGTTTTTTGCCTGCGACTCTTCAATAAAGAAGTCTCCTCAGAATTGCTTGACCTGCTGTCCTGCATTTGGGTCCATTTCCTGCTATTCTACATTAGGGATGTGCAGAGAGCCCAGTATTTGTATTTGTATCTGTTTTTGTTGAGGCAGCAAAATTACTTGTATTTGAATAAAAGTGGAAAGAGGCTTAAAAATCCTGTTTTTGTACTTATTACGCTTTTAATTTTAGAAAATTAAAGTGTTACAATAAGTGTTGATGAACAAACTACCTACGAAGGAGGTCCCCACACCAGGTCTCGAACTGGAGTCTCCCAGATCATAGACGACTGCGCTGACTATTGAACTAAAACTTTACTCATTGCCTCTTTGCAGACAGACCTCTACCTATTTATACACCCATAACACAGAGACAGCACACTGTGTAACATGTAGAAGAACTTCAAAGGTGATTCTTGCTTTGCACTTTTCATTTATTCCCTTTTTTTACAACCCAACTTTGTGGAAAGGAGAATGGGAACAACAGGTTATGGAGAGTCTCTTGGGACCCCTGATAGATGTAACAGGACTGCCCAGCTTCTATATAAGCTGGAGGCAGTCAGTCATTTGCCCTCTCTCCTCTGGCTTCCATGTTGGTTTTTGGTTGTGTTTAGTTTCATTTATCTTTTAGTTATATACAATAAATCCATTTTAGTTACAACTCATGTGTGGTCTCCCCTCCTTTGTCTATCTATGGCTATCTATAAAGCTCCACTGCTAAAGCTTCCAAACTACCTCACATCTCTTCTCTCATTTAAATCTTATAACTACATTATCCAATAACAACCTAACACTCATTTTGGCAGAACTGGTTTCATGTACTCTGCACCTTTTGAAATGGAATAAACTGCACATATGACATTATCACGTTCATGTTTTCTCTGTATTGCAGAATATAGCACTTAACAGAGAATAGAGAAGAGGAAGGACAGGGGGAAACCACCGGGTGCTTTCTTAGAATATAATTAAGCAATGGAGAGATCATTAGTATATAAAGGGAATCCAGAGCAGGTCTCCAGCATCAGATCACCCCTGAAGATCGAAGGCTTTCATCCAAACAGCAGCACATCTGTCTCTGTTGAGGAACCATGAAGACTCTGGCGGCTTTCATCCTTCTGACTCTGATCTGCTTCGTACATCACAGCTCTGCAGGTCAGTGACTCTGCTTGATTTCTCTGAGATGCCACTAAAACTGCATTTAACAGACTAAGTGTTATGTTATGTTAAGTATTAAGTGTGTGTGTGTGTTCACAGCCAACGGTGCAGTGTTCGCGACTTCAGACGGATACTGTATGGGCCACACTCAGATGAAAATTCCTAAGCAGAAGGTGAAACATGTGATGGAGAACCCAAGTCACTGCACAACCAAAGCGATTATGTAAGTATACAGGTTTTGTTTTTGGATCACATTAGATTGTACCGATATTAATCATCTACCACATATTACATGTACTTTTAATGCAATGATTTTGCATCAAAAGAAAATCAGAGAAACCTGCAATTTTTTCTTCCTGCCAGTAAGTAAAAATAAGGTAGAAATACTTCTTTAAAAGTAAAAGCTTTAAGTAAAAATAGTAGCACACAGAGTATTAATATATATAGTATTAGCAGCAAAATGTCCTTAAAAGTATCCTGTGTGTGTTTTTTATGATTTCAATGAACTGACAATTGAGGAAAATATTCAGTTCAGTGTATTTAGTGAGAAGTGCTGAATGTAAAGAAATCTGAAATCTCTACAATGAAATATAAAAGTTAAAAAAGAAGTACTTAAAAAAGGAATATATTCCTTTTAAAATCAAACTACTTTGTATTGAGGGGTTATTTCATCTATAACAATGTCTCATATTTTATGAGGTTTCATATGTTTTTATATGTAAATCTATGTATCTGTGCAGGTAAAGACGTCAGATAAATGACTTAAAAGTAAAATATTTCTTTTTAAAATGTAGTGAAATATAAAGTTTCTGAAGATGGAAATGCTGAGTAAAAGTACTTAAAGTACCATAAAAACTTAATTTCTTGAGTATTTCTCTATAACAATAACTATTTATGACTAAATAATCAACAAAACACAAATACAGAAATGTTAGATGCCAATCAGCAAATGACCAGTTAACAAATTGATGTTTAGTAGGTTGCAGAGTCTCCACAAGGGAGCGCTGTTCAGTCGTTATATGTGAAGACCTTCAGGTCTAAAACAGGAGGATTTGATTATTTCTATTTTCTGCTACTTTATATTTCTATTTCAATTCATTTCTGAAGTAAATATTTGACATTTTACTCCACTACATTTGTTTGACAGCAGTAGTGCAGATTCAGATTTTACATACAAAACATTCAGTGGTGGAAAGTAACTAAGTACATTTACTCAAGTACTGCATTTAAGTACAATTTTGAGGTACTTGTACTTGTACAAAGGTTAGTGTAAGTCTCCAGGAAATGAATGTAAGTCTATGTAATGTCCACAAAAGTGACCTAAGTCAACGTATGCTTGTGCCTCTAACAACATACAATATGTTTTGTGTGTTTCTTACAGAGTCACGTCTGTGTGTGATAGGCAGTATTGTATTGATCCAAATTTCCGATGGGCAAAGAGGCTGTTGGCAGAATTTGAGAAGGTCCCTGATAAGACGTCTCCACCTGCTCCTTTCAATAGCTCCAAGTGTGAAAAGGAAATATAGTGATGTGGTGCGAGAATGCTGTTCCTTTGTGTACTGCAATGACGTGTAAATGATCTATTTTAGTGGTTGTTGTAATTGATAATCAATGATAATTACACAGAAAAGTATCTTTGCAGGTTAAAGCTGCCTTTAACTGACATCGTCACCTTTGAAAGTTTCATGTTTAATGACTTTGATTAAAATACAGCTTGAAATACTTTCTAGAATATTAAACACACCAGCCAAAGTTTTGTCTAAGATTAGAAAATAACAAGTGGTACTACGGTTTATTACTGACTTTTTTAAATGTATGTTTATTAATACTACACGAGCTAATGTCTCTTTCTGTGTAAAAGCTGTATGTTTGTATTATGTACTTAGTTTTTAGCTTTTTAAGTGCAATATATATCCAACGAGGTAAAGGCTGTTTAACATATCTACAATAATTTAATGTACTTATACTATTTAAAAGGAGAAAAAAGACTGTTACTCCTTCTATATGAATGCAAATCCTTTCATGAAAATATGTGTGCAAATTTTTGAAATTTCCATAATTATGTAAATGTTGATGTGAACTTCTGTGTTGATTTCCAAGAATAAAACCTGTTGAGACAGAAATACAAAGGTTACTGAGTATGAATTTATGTAGTATTAGAAAAAATTCATTTGAAATCTGAAGCTAAAGTATCATCATTACTGTAATAATAATGATAACAAATGTAAGTCCCAATATTCAGCATTTATAAGCAGTATATAAATGGTTTATAACACTATAATGTAGATGTAAGCAGATATAAAACAGTTGAAATAATATAAAATATGTCTTCATAGGAAAAGTTATAATTGTTGACAAACACTGTACATTAATAAACACTTAGATATGTTCTTATGTCTGTTTCTAACTACATTATAGTGTGTTACAAACAATTATTAAATATTTGCATACTACTTATGAATAACAGTGTTACCATTAACATAAAACTGTAAAAAAAAATCCAACAAGTCCTCCAAAGTAAACGACCAAATCTGTCGTTTGACCATGTGACTCCAGAAAGTCGAGTCGGAAGTCATCCCCTAACCTCAACACCGTGGTTATTACTGCTGACATGACGACGAATGTGGCCCAACTTTAAGGAAGTAGTAACTTTAATTTACACCGCACGTTCCTCTAATCTTAACAAAGTGATCATTATAACCCAAACCATGACCTTTAACCCTAACCAGACCTTGACCACAATGTTGTCACATCATAAAACATCATTATTGTTTAACAGTGATGTGTAACAGTTTTGGGAAACATAGGAAAATGATGTTGTTCTGCTGATTAAGGTGCCAGATTAGAAAACGCTCCTATGTGTCGTTCTGGAGTCACATGGTCAAACCAAGCCCGTTCTCATTTCCAGGGCGTCGAATACCAACACTTTGTCACACCCTTTGGCGTCTGTATGAGGCGCACCGGGCTTTCAACTAACTCCAATGTAAACCCATCTGTGTCATTATTAGACGACATGAGACTGATGACCGATGACGTCTATACAAGGTGACAATTTCCCTCTTAGCACGAGGCATGCTGGGTGGATGACTAAATAGTTAGATGGTAAAAGGTGGATTTTGTTGCAGTCATTGTGTTTACTGTTGCCATGACAACGTTTCATATGATCATTTCAATTCAAACCATGATCGTTCCCTAAACCTAACCAGATCTTGACCAGCTCTGAACGCGTAATATTGCCGCATATGGATCTACATCAGATTTAGCTGAACGCGTGGTGCGTCTCATACAGACACCAAAGGATGCTGACAAAGCGTATTTGACGACCTGGGATGAGAACGTGCTGTCAAACAACATATTTGATCATTTAATGTGGAGGACTTGTTGCGTTTTTAGCTCCGTTTTTGGTCTCCACCAGCTCCTCAGAAAGACATCTGTCTCTTCAGCTGCTAAAATCCTCCATTTTTGTGTCACCAGCTCATCACTGCATTTGTTTGTCTGCTGTTTAACGTTAGCGTAGTTTTTAAAGTTATCTGAGTGGTAACGTGCATGTTAATGAAGTAACGTTACCGCAGTCGTATCTTTAATGTTTTCTGTCCCAGTGTGTGAACATCAGGGTTGAAAATTTAAAATTAAGAATAAAATCCACGAACCTTGATGGTTAAGTCCCTGCTGCCATTTAGTATTATATGTTTCAAACTGCATTTGACAAATGAGTATCATGTGATGTATCAATAGATGACATCTGATGACAGTAAACATTATTTTGTTCAGAAAATGTCACGTTTTTGTTCATGATTTAGACTCTGCTGGTTAAATGATGTTACTTGGAGTTGAACATCTGGTTCCTTGATTGTCATTTTAGACCTTTTATCAGGTTATGATGGACACACAAATCAATCATGTCATTTCCTCCACTTGAACATATGAAGGAGAGTCGTCGATGTTTCAGGCAGTTTGTGTTACAGTCTCCTCCTTTAGGACTTTGTTTTTTCTGTTTTTCGTGTGAATTCAAAGCAAAACAAATCAAGTTTTTCCTGTTTTAGTCTGCAAAAGTAGCGTCTCATTTGACTCTTGAAACACATTGAAGTGCAAACACTGTTGTGTAACATTAATTACTAAACTATCCGATAGTTTAGTAATTAATTTTACATTAGTGTACGATTAATTATTTTTTTTTTTACTAGGCCAACTCACTGATGAAAGTAACTTCTCCATCTGTCTTCTCTACAGATTTTTGATGATGTGTGTTCATGTTGTAACACTTTGAACCATCCAGACATTTCATAAAGAAAAGCCTTCTTTTTGTTTAGATGTCGTTATCACGTTTACTATGATTGCGCAACTGTTTCACATCTATGTGACTGGCTGAGAGAGCGTTAATCATCACACCCACTGATCTATATTCACCGTCATCCATCCCTTTTGAATGTTGCACTGCTGCACGTACATAGCAGGTGCACACGGAGATGTCCACACAGTCTGTGAGCTTAAGACCCACTACGCTGCTCTTGTCATTGCACTTAATCAGTTAAATTAGGGCCCAAATGTATTTAGCACATCTGTCCGAGTGGACAGACATAAATACTGTAATTTATTCGAATGAATGAATAAAAACTTTTTGAAAAGATCTTCCTCTGATTTTTTTCTCAAATTAGTCCCTGTATTTGTCTGTCTGTCTATCTATCTATCTATCTATCTATCTATCTATCTATCTATCTATCTATCTATCTATCTAGATAGATAGATAGATAGATAGATAGATAGATAGATATACAGATATAGATATAGATATATTCTATAGCGAAAAACAAGTTGTTGTCTGGATTGGGTTTCTTTTCTATTCCAATTGCCGACTTGCAGACTAAAACAGAAAAGCATGTGGATTTTCGTTTGTTTGTTTGTTTGTTTTAATTCACACGAAAAACAGAAAAACAAAGTAATACATTGATTGTTTATTCTGTTATGAGTCAAGTTGAACACAGCTTTGGGTGGAGACTACACGGACCCCAAATGAAGGCGGACAGCACCTCCTTCCTGTTAAAAAGACGGACAGTGCGTCCGTCCAATCAGCGATGAGTCTTGTCAATAGGAGAGCGTCCAATCAGCAACAAGCTTCGTCGATAGCAGGTACCTACCTTTTCCGGTAGAAGTTAGTGTTGCTGTGTTGTCAACTTTTACGGTTGTGATTTCTGATTTGTTGTCGTGTTTTCTCTTTTGTTGTTGTGTTTTCTCTTTTGTTGTTGTGTTTTGTAATTTGTTGTTCTGTTTTGTAATTTGTTGTTGTGTTTTGTCATTTATTGTTGTGTTTTGTTATATGTTGTTGTGTTTTGTCATTTGTTGTTGTGTTTTGTCATTTGTTGTCGTGTATTGTTATTTGTTGTCGTGTATTTTGTCATTTGTTGTTGTGTTTTTTGTCATTGTGATCTGCACTTCAGGGCCACCGTACATCTGTCTCTGTTGAGGAACCATGAAGACTCTGGCGGCTTTCATCCTTCTGACTCTGATCTGCTTCCTGCATCACAGCTCTGCAGGTCAGTGACTCTGCTTGATTTCTCTGAGATGCCACTAAAACTGCATTTAACAGACTAAGTGTTATGTTATGTTAAGTGTTAAGTGTGTGTGTGTGTATGTGTTCACAGGTCCCCACAGGGTAGGGTTCATGTCTGAAGTCGGATGCTGTATGAACCACACTCGGAAGATAATTCCTAAGCAGAGGGTGAAACATGTGGAGGAGACCCCAAGTCACTGCCCAACCAAAGCGATTGTGTAAGTATACAGGTTTTGTTTTTGGATCACATTAGATTGTACAGATATTAATCATCTACCACATATTACGTGTACTTTTAATGCAATGATTTTGCATCAAAAGAAAATCAGAGAAACCTGCAATTTTTTCTTCCTACCAGTAAGTAAAAATAAGGTAGAAATACTTCTTTAAAAGTAAAAGCTTTAAGTAAAAATAGTAGCACACAGAGTATTAATATATATAGTATTAGCAGCAAAATGTCCTTAAAAGTATCCTGTGTGTGTTTTTTATGATTTCAATGAACTGACAATTGAGGAAAATATTCAGTTCAGTGTATTTAGTGAGAAGTGCTGAATGTAAAGAAATCTGAAATCTCTACAATGAAATATAAAAGTTAAAAAAGAAGTACTTAAAAAAGGAATATATTCCTTTTAAAATCAAACTACTTTGTATTGAGGGGTTATTTCATCTATAACAATGTCTCATATTTTATGAGGTTTCATATGTTTTTATATGTAAATCTATGTATCTGTGCAGGTAAAGACGTCAGATAAATGACTTAAAAGTAAAATATTTCCTTTTCAAATGTAGTGAAATATAAAGTTTCTGAAGATGGAAATGCTGAGTAAAAGTACTTAAAGTACATAAAAACTTAATTTCTTGAGTATTTCTCTATAACAATAACTATTTATGACTAAGTAATCAACAAAACACAAATACAGAAATGTTAGATGCCAATCAGCAAATGACCAGTTTACAAATTCATGTTTAGTAGGTTGCAGAGTCTCCACAAGGGAGCGCTGTTCAGTCGTTATATGTGAAGACCTTCAGGTCTAAAACAGGAGGATTTGATTATTTCTATTTTCTGCTACTTTATATTTCTATTTCACTTCATTTCTGAAGTAAATATTTGACATTTTACTCCACTACATTTGTTTGACAGCAGTAGTGCAGATTCAGATTTTACATACAAAACATTCAGTGGTGGAAAGTAACTAAGTACATTTACTCAAGTACTGCACTTAAGTACAATTTTGAGGTACTTGTACTTGTACAAAGGTTAGTGTAAGTCTCCAGGAAATGAATGTAAGTCTATGTAATGTCCACAAAAGTGACCTAAGTCAACGTATGCTTGTGCCTCTAACAACATACAATATGTTTTGTGTGTTTCTTACAGAGTCACGTCTGTGTGTGATAAGAAGTTTTGTTTTGATCCAGATTTCCGATGGGCAAAGAGGCTGTTGGCAGTATTTGAGAATTTCCCTGATAAGACGTCTCCACCTGCTCCTTTCAATCGCTCCAAGTGTGGAAAGAAAAAATAGTGATGTGGTGCTAGAATGCTGTTCCTTTGTGTACTGCAATGACGTGTAAATTATCTATTTTACTGGTTGTTGTAACTGATAATCAACGATAATTACACAGAAAAGTATCTTTGCAGGTTAAAGCTGCCTTTAACTGACATCGTCACCTTTGAAAGTTTCATGTTTAATGACTTTGGTTAAAATACAGCTTGAAATACTTTCTAGAATATTAAACACACCAGCCAAAGTTTTGTCTAAGATTAGAAAATAACAAGTGGTACTACGGTTTATTACTGACTCTTTTAAATGTATGTTTATTAATACTACATGAGCTAATGTCTCTTTCTGTGTAAAAGCTGTATGTTTGTATTATGTAGTTAGTTTTTAGTTTTTTAAGTGCAATATATATCCAACGAGGTAAAGGCTGTTTAACATCTCTACAATAATTGAATGTACTTATACTATTTAAAAGGAGAAAAAAGACTGTTACTCCTTCTATATGAATGCAAATCCTTTCATGAAAATATGTGTGCAAATTTTTGAAATTTCCATAATTATGTAAATGTTGATGTGAACTTCTGTGTTGATTTCCAAGAATAAAACCTGTTGAGACAGAAATACAAAGGTTACTGAGTATTAATTTATGTAGTATTAGAAAAAATTCATTTGAAATCTGAAGCTAAAGTATCATCATTACTGTAATAATATTGATAACAAATGTAAACCCCAATATTCAGCATTTATAAGCAGTATATAAATGGTTTATAACACTATAATGTAGATGTAAGCAGATATAAAACAGTTGAGATAATATAAAATATGTCTTCATAGGAAAAGTTATAATTGTTGACAAACACTGTACATTAATAAACACTTAGATATGTTCTTTTGTCTGTTTCTAACTACATTATAGTGTGTTACAAACAATTATTAAATATTTGCATACTACTTATGAATAATAGTGTTACCATTAACATATAACTGTGAAAAATCCAACAAGTCCTCCAAATTAAACGACCAAATCTGTCATTTGACCATGTGACTCCAGAAAGTCGAGTCGGGAGTCATCCCCTAACCTCAACGCCGTGGTTATTACTGCTGACATGACGACGAATGTGGCCCAACTTTAAGGAAGTAGTAACTTTAATTTACACCGCACGTTCCTCTAATCTTAACAAAGTGATCATTATAACCCAAACCATGACCTTTAACCCTAACCAGACCTTAATCACAATATTGTCACATTATAAAACATCATTATTGTTTAACAGTGATGTGTAACAGTTTTGGGAAACAGAAAAATGATGTTGTTCTGCTGATTAAGGTGCCAGATTAGAAAACGCTCCTATGTGTCGTTCTGGAGTCACATGGTCAAACCAAGCCCGTTCTCATTTCCAGGGCGTCGAATACCAACACTTTGTCATACCCTTTGGCGTCTGTATGAGACGCACCGGGCTTTCAACTAACTCCAATGTAAACCCATCTGTGTCATTATTAGACGCCATGAGACTGATGACTGATGACGTCTGTACAAGGTGACAATTTCCCTCTCAGCACGAGGCATGCTGGGTGGATGACTTAATAGTTAGATGGCAAAAGGTGGACTTTGTTGCAGTCATTGTGTTTACTGTTGCCATGACAACGTTTCATATGATCATTTCAATCCAAACCATGATCTTTCCCTAAACCTAACCAGATCTTAACCAGCTCTGAACGCGTAATATTGCCGCATATGGATCTACATTGGATTTAGCTGAACGCGTGGTGCGTCTCATACAGACGCCAAAGGATGCTGACAAAGCGTATTTGACGACCTGGGATGAGAACGTGCTGTCAAACAACATATTTGATCATTTAATGTGGAGGACTTGTTGCTTTTTAGCTCCGTTTTTGGTCTCCACCAGCTCCTCAGAAAAACATCTGTCTCTTCAGCTGCTAAAATCCTCCATTTTTGTGTCACAAGCTCATCACTGCATTTGTTTGTCTGCTGTTTAACGTTAGCGTAGTTTTGAAAGTTAGCTGAGTGGTAACGTGCATGTTAATGAAGTAACGTTACAGCAGTCGTATCTTTAATGTTTTCTGTCCCAGTGTGTGAACATCAGGGTTGAAAATTTAAAATTAAGAATAAAATCCATGAACCTTGATGTTTAACTCCCTGCTGCCATTTAGTATTATATGTTTCAAACTGCATTTGACAAATGAGTATCATGTGATGTATCAATAGATGACATCTGATGACAGTAAACATTATTTTATTCATAAAATGTCACGTTGTTCATGATTTAGACTCTGCTGGTTAAATGATGTTACTTGGAGTTGAACATCTGGTTCCTCGATTGTCATTTTAGACCTTTTATCAGGTTATGATGGACACACAAATCAATCATGTCATTTCCTCCACTTGAATATATGAAGGAGAGTCGTCGATGTTTCAGGCAGTTTGTGTTACAGTCTCCTCCGTGAGGACTTTGTTTTTTCTGTTTTTCGTGTGAATTCAAAGCAAAACAAAACATGCTTTTCCCGTTTTAGTCTGCAAATTGGCAATTGGAATACAAAAGAAACCCAATCCAGAAAACAACTTGTTTTTTTGTTATTGCATATATATATCTAGATAGATAGATAGATAGATAAATAAATAGATAGATAGATAGAGGGTGTGATTTGGAGGGAGAATCCCCGTTTGCCTCTGCGCAAGAGCGCAGTGCCATTACGCACAGCTGTTCACTTTTTTTTACCTTCATTAATTCGCCTGAAAATTACACCAGGCTGCTACAAAATAACCACACACACCTCTACACACAGCAGACTGGTCGGTTATACCTGATATTCTGCTTTTTATGAAGGAGCGTCCGTTTACCTGGGCTCATCAGCCTCTTTTCCAACTTTCTTTTTACCAAAAGTAGCGTCTCATTTTACTCTTGAAACACATTGAAGTGCAAACACTGTTGTGTAACATTAATTACTAAACTATGCGATAGTTTAGTAACTAATTTTACATTAGTGTACGATTAATTAATTTTTTTTTACTAGGCCAACTCACTGATGAAAGTAACTTCTCCATCTGTCTTGTCTTCAGATTTTTGATGATGTGTGTTCATGTTGTAACACTTTGAACCATCCAGGCATTTCCTAAAGAAAAGCCTTCTTTTTGTTTAGATGTCGTTATCACGTTTACTATGATTGCGCAACTGTTTCACCTGTATGTGACTGGCTGAGAGAGCGTTAATCATCACACCCACTGATCTATATTCACCGTCATCCATCCCTTTTGAATGTTGCACTGCTGCACGTACATAGCAGGTGCACACGGAGATGTCCACACAGTCTGTGAGCTTAAGACCCACTACGCTGTTCTTGTCATTGCACTTAATCAGTTAAATTAGGGCCCAAATGTATTTAGCACATCTGTCCGAGTGGACAGACATAAATACTGTAATTTATTCGAATGAATGAATGTATTTGTCTGTCTATCTATCTATCTATATAGATAGATCTATCTATCTATATAGATAGAAATACAGATATAGATATAGATATATTCTATAGCAAAAAACAAGTTGTTGTCTGGATTGGGTTTCTTTTCTATTCCAATTGCCGATTTGCAGACCAAAACAGAAACGCATGTGGATTTTCGTTTGTTTGTTGTTGTTTTTTTAATTCACACGAAAAACAGAAAAACAAAGTAATACATTGATTGTTTATCCTGTTATGAGTCAAGTTGAACACAGCTTTGGGTGGAGACTACACGGACCTCAAATGAAGGCGGACAGCACCTCCTTCCTGTTAAAAAGACGGACAGTGCGTCCGTCCAATCAGCGATGATCCTTGTCAGTGGGAGAGCGTCCAATCAGCAACAAGCTTTGTCGATAGCAGGTACCTACCTTTTCCGGTAGAAGTTAGTGTTGCTGTGTTGTCAACTTCTACGGGTGTGTTGTCAACTTTTACGGTTGTGATTTCTGATTTGTTGTCGTGTTTTCTCTTTTGTTGTTGTTGTGTTTTGTCATTTTTTTTGTTGTGTTTTGTCGTTTGTTGTTGTGTTTTGTTATTTGTTGTTGTGTTTTGTTATTTGTTGTTGTGTTTTGTCATTTGTTGTTGTGTTTTGTTATTTGTTGTTGTTGTTTTGTCATTTGTTGTTGTGTTTTGTTATTTGTTGTTGTGTTTTGTCATTTGTTGTCGTGTATTGTTATTTGTTGTTGTGTTTGGTTATTTTTTTGTTGTTGTGTTTTGTCATTTGTTGTTGTTTTGTTATTTTTTGTTGTTGTGTTTTGTCATTTGTTGTTGTGTTTTGTTATTTGTTGTTGTGTTTTGTTATTTGTTGTTGTGTTTTGTCATTTGTTGTTGTTTTGTTATTTGTTGTTGTGTTTTGTTATTTGTTGTTGTGTTTTGTCATTTGTTGTTGTTTTATTTGTTGTTGTGTTTTGTCATTTGTTGTTGTGTTTTGTTATTTGTTGTTTTGTTATTTGTTGTTGTCTTTTGTTATTTGTTGTTGTCTTTTGTCATTTGTTGTTGTTTTATTTGTTGTTGTGTTTTGTCATTTGTTGTTGTGTTTTGTTATTTGTTGTTTTGTTATTTGTTGTTGTCTTTTGTTATTTGTTGTTGTCTTTTGTTATTTGTTGTTGTGTTTTGTCATTTGTTGTTGTGTTTTGTTATTTGTTGTTTTGTTATTTGTTGTTGTCTTTTGTTATTTGTTGTTGTGTTTTGTCATTTGTTGTTGTTTTATTTGTTGTTGTGTTTTGTCATTTGTTGTTGTTTTATTTGTTGTGTTTTGTTATTTGTTGTTTTGTTATTTGTTGTTGTGTTTTGTTATTTGTTGTTGTCTTTTGTTATTTGTTGTTGTGTTTTGTTATTTGTTGTTTTGTTATTTGTTGTTGTCTTTTGTTATTTGTTGTTGTCTTTTGTCATTTGTTGTTGTTTTGTTATTTGTGGTTGTGTTTTGTCATTTGTTGTTGTTTTGTTATTTGTTGTTGTGTTTTGTTATTTGTTGTTGTGTTTTGTCATTTGTTGTTGTTTTGTTATTTGTTGTTGTGTTTTGTTATTTGTTGTTGTGTTTTGTTATTTGTTGTCGTGTATTGTTATTTGTTGTTGTTGTTTTGTTATTTGTTGTTGTGTTTTGATATTTGTTGTTGTGTTTTGTCATTTGTTGTTGTGTTTTGTTATTTGTTGTTGTGTTTTGTTATTTGTTGTTGTTGTGTTTTGTTATTTGTTGTTGTGTTTTGTTATTTGTTGTCGTGTGTTGTTATTTGTTGTTGTGTTTTTTGATTTGTCGTTGTGATCTGCACTTCAGGGCCACCGTACATCTGTCTCTGTTGAGGAACCATGAAGACTCTGGCGACTTTCATCCTTCTGACTCTGATCTGCTTCCTGCATCACAGCTCTGCATGTCAGTGACTCTGCTTGATTTCTCTGAGATGCCACTAAAACTGCATTTAACAGACTAAGTGTTATGTTAAGTGTTAAGTGTGTGTGTGTGTGTTCACAGCTGCCAACGGTGCAGTGTTGGCGACTACAGACGGATGCTGTATGAACCACACTCGGATGATAATTCCTAAGCAGAAGGTGAGACATGTGGCGGAGAACCCAAGTCACTGCGAAACCAAAGCGATTATGTAAGTATACAGGTTTTGTTTTTGGATCACATTAGATTGTACAGATGTTAATCATCTACCACATATTACGTGTACTTTTAATGCAATGATTTTGCATCAAAAGAAAATCAGAGAAACCTGCAATTTTTTCTTCCTGCCAGTAAGTAAAAATAAGGTAGAAATACTTCTTTAAAAGTAAAAGCTTTAAGTAAAAATAGTAGCACACAGAGTATTAATATATATAGTATTAGCAGCAAAATGTCCTTAAAAGTATCCTGTGTGTGTTTTTTATGATTTCAATGAACTGACAATTGAGGAAAATATTCAGTTCAGTGTATTTAGTGAGAAGTGCTGAATGTAAAGAAATCTGAAATCTCTACAATGAAATATAAAAGTTAAAAAAGAAGTACTTAAAAAAGGAATATATTCCTTTTAAAATCAAACTGCTTTGTATTGAGGGGTTATTTCATCTATAACAATGTCTCATATTTTATGAGGTTTCATGTTTTTATATGTAAATCTATGTATCTGTGCAGGTAAAGACGTCAGATAAATGACTTAAAAGTAAAATATTTCCTTTTAAAATGTAGTGAAATATAAAGTTTCTGAAGATGGAAATGCTGAGTAAAAGTACTTAAAGTACCATGAAAACTTAATTTCTTGAGTATTTCTCTATAACAATAACTATTTATGACTAAATAATCAACAAAACACAAATACAGAAATGTTAGATGCCAATCAGCAAATGACCAGTTTACAAATTGATGTTTAGTAGGTTGCAGAGTCTCCACAAGGGAGCACTGTTCAGTCGTTATATGTGAAGACCTTCAGGTCTAAAACAGGAGGATTTGATTATTTCTATTTTCTGCTACTTTATATTTCTATTTCACTTCATTTCTGAAGTAAATATTTGACATTTTACTCCACTACATTTGTTTGACAGCAGTAGTGCAGATTCAGATTTTACATACAAAACAAATTAAAAGTAACTAAGTACATTTACTCAAGTACTGCACTTAAGTACAATTTTGAGGTACTTGTACTTGTACAAAGGTTAGTGTAAGTCTCCAGGAAATGAATGTTAGTCTATGTAATGTCCACAAAAGTGACCTAAGTCAACGTATGCGTGTGCCTCTAACAACATACAATATGTTTTGTGTGTTTCTTACAGAGTCACGTCTGTGTGTGATAAGCTGTATTGTATTGATCCTGATTCCCGATGGGCAAAGAACCTGTTGGCAGAATTTGAGAAGTTCCCTGATAAGACGTCTCCACCTGCTCCTTTCAATCGCTCCAAGTGTAGAAAATATAGAAAAAAATAGTGATGTGGTGTGAGAATGCTGTTCCTTTGTGTACTGCAATGACGTGTAAATTATCTATTCTACTGGTTGTTGTAATTGATAATCAATGATAATTACTTGAAATACTTTCTAGAATATTAAACACACCAGCCAAAGTTTTGTCTAAGATTAGAAAATAACAAGTGGTACTACGGTTTATTACTGACTTTTTTAAATGTATGTTTATTAATACTACACGAGCTAATGTCTCTTTCTGTGATGAATGTTTTGAGTGTGTGAACATCAGAGTTGAAAATTTAAAATTAAGAATAAAATCCATGAACCTTGATGTTTAACTCCCTGCTGCCATTTAGTATTATATGTTTCAAACTGCATTTGACAAATGAGTATCATGTGATGTATCAATAGATGACATCTGATGACAGTAAACACTATTTTGTTCAGAAAATGTCACGTTGTTGTTCATGATTTAGACTCTGCTGGTTAAATGATGTTACTTGGAGTTGAACATCTGGTTCCTTGATTGTCATTTTAGACCTTTTATCAGGTTATGATGGACACACAAATCAATCATGTCATTTCCTCCACTTGAACATATGAAGGAGAGTCGTCGATGTTTCAGGCAGTTTGTGTTACAGTCTCCTCCGTGAGGACAGCAGGTTGGAGGGAAAAAATCGATTACTGGACTTTTCAGTGTTTCCATTGTTTCTGGTTTGAGTGGAAGTAAGCGTGCCAACAACACTGTGTGGAGAAGTTCTGTACAGATAAAAAGAGGCTCTTCAAAACACTCCATCTGCGTCTTGAAACACTAAACACTTGATAACTGCAGATGTCAGTGTGAGGAGAGTTTACTTGGTTTCAAATGGACAGAAAGTCGGTGACCACAGAGAGTGAAACTGATCTACATTTAAGTTCCTCAAACAGAAACAGTCAGATATGTTCAGGGAGGAACTGTGAAGACTTTCAACCAGGCTCTCAGTTTTAACATTACTGTTAAATATTGTAATATTTAATCATGATATGAATTATGATAATTACACTACACATCTTTTGTTGTAGTGTTATGTATGGTCACAGTCCTCCCATTAAAATGACCACTCTGCACATACTGTACTTCTGTTACTTTCATAAAAGCAGTAGTCAGTCCTCTGTGTGTTTTATAGTTTTTACAATGTTTAATTCAGCTGATATAATAATATGTTTTTGGTAACATGGTTTAATGTAAATGTGCTTAACAAAGAGCCAAAAGTCAAAATTTGTGATCATCTTTTAGGCCTGTATTTAATTTACTCTTGTTTTTAACTCTGTGTTATTCTCTTGTTGTGCAGTATCTTACTTTTCTCCAGTTCCTCTTTTTATTTTATAACTGTTCTTGTAGAAAAAACAAAATGTGTGGAACTCTGATTGCTAAACTGTGCAATAAATTAAACTACCTGTGTGCACAGATTAATAGCCAGTACACAGTCCAGCACTGAGTAAAAATAAAGTCTGAAGACTTCTGGCATTCATACGAGCTGAATGAAAACACAGTATAACAGTTAAAATACTATCATGAGTCATAGCATGTTTGTTAAAGCCAAACTAATATCTTGCAACTATTTTGATGATAAAATAATTGTTTCTGTCATTTTTTTAAGCAAAAATACGACAAATATTACACAAATATTTGCTGGTTGCAGCTTCTCAAATGTGAGCATTTTAAGCTTTTCTGTAAAATATAATATATCTGAAGACGTCACCATGAGCTCGACGAAACTAAAACCAGCATTTCTCACTGTTATTTAACATTTTATAGACCAAACAATTAATCAGTGTGTCTAGAAATTCCACAGATCAATCAATAATGAAAATAACTGCAGCCCTACGTACATTATACATATTATATTTATGCATTAATATTCACATTTGACTTGTGCAGTTTCTAACTTATACACAGATTTAAGAGTCTGATTGTCACTCTATCATATGCAGCAAGTAAGATTCCTCAAAACAGTCAGTCAGCATTAATGTTCAGGAAGTCTGAGGTTCGAAGGCAAAAGATGAAAGATGAAGAGTTATTATTTCAGTTTTAAAATACCTGGAAGTTCGATAAACAGCGAGGAGACAACAGGAGTTACAAGACGTCAGAGTATAAGATATGATGCACATTAAAGTACATTAAAGGTGGTTTTGCATGTTTTAGCTCATGAAATACACATCGTAAACACTGCTGTCCATCATTTCCCACAGCGTACTGAAAGTTTTTAAATTACTTTTCCTTTCATTTCTACTCCTGTCAGAAAAAATATAAACTTGCAAAGACATGACAGGTGCTTGTGCTGAGTAATCTGTCACACTGAGGAGTTTGTCACTGTTACTTTTGTGTTTGTTGACATTATCGTCCCTCAGTAAAGCAACAGCTGCGAGCAAACAGTTTTGTTTTTTTAAAGCTCTCCTTGACGGTGCGTTTAAGGACACTCTAACATCGTATATTTGAGTCAGCTACATGACAGCATCACGTTCGTGAGACGTGTGATCGAAAAAATCAGAACCACAAGACAAACAATAAGCAGACAAAGTTGTTAACTGGATCATATGAAGTTTTTCTATTACTTGTGATCTTCCAACGCTGATTTTTTTTTGTATTTATCTACCGTCGTGCTTTACCGTGTTCCTCCTTTAATCCCTAAACTACATCAAAATGTAGTTTGTATTCTGTGTGCTGTAAAAAGTTCTTCATCGGTTCGGTTTAGCTTGTAGTGCTGCATGTTCTGTATTCGCTGATATTAAAAGGAGCTTATAATAAATAGCCTTATAAGTACCAGATAGAGTTAAAGCATGAATCCAGAACATGAATACACAGGAACGTAAAGGTTAAAATGTGTATTATAGTGTCTACAATATAACAGTCCTTTGAGTCTAAATGTACTTCTACAGGATAAAATATGTAGTTGAGTGTCACCATTTAATTACTGGATGAACGTGTCCATTAGAAAGCTGTAGACGGAAGTGTGGATTGATGACTTTTGGTTGACATCAGCCACTCGCTTTCTTCTTTGGACAACGACGTGAGCTCATCTGGTGACAAGTTGACTTTGGAACAGCTCTCCTCTGACTCGGCGGTCATTTCCTCGTCTCTCTCCTCCTTCCACAGCCTCTCGTACTCGTGCTTGAGCTCCTGATAGGAGCGGGAGAAGGTGTGAAAGATGGAGGTGGCTGGGAACGCCATGATGAGGATCCCGCTCAGGATGCTGGTCAGTGCGACTATCTGTCCGGGGATGCTGCGCGGCACCATGTCGCCGTATCCAACCGTAGTCATAGAGATGATGGCCCACCAGTAAGAGGCCGGGACGCTGCTGAAGCTGTGGTGGGGTTGCGTGGCGGCGTACGGCGCCAATTCGCTCTCCGCAAGATGGACAAGAGGTGAGAAGAGGGTGACGGCCACGCAGACGAACAGCAGCAGCAGGCCGAACTCCCTCATGCTGCGCTGCATGGTCAGCCCCAGCGTCTGCAAGCCCAGAGAGTGGCGAGCCAGCCGCATCACGTAGAGGATGCGAAGGGCCCGCAGCAGCCGCAGGATAAGACTCAGTTTGTCCAGATAGCCTCTGCCGGCACCCATGATGACGTCCTCCTGTGACTGATCTCTGACGTCGACCACCAGGGACACGTAGTACGGCAGGATGGCAATGGCATCGATGATGTTGAGGGGACCACGAGCGAAGGCCAGCTTGCTCTGAGCGTTGACGAATCGCAGCACAAACTCCAAGGTGAACCAGGCCACGCAGATGGACTCCACCACAAACATGCTCTGACACTTCTGGGAGCACTCGCCCTGCGGACACGGAGATGAAAACACACTTAGCAACTTTAAAGAGGAACTTCAACAGTCTTTATATTTATGCTTTTTGTGATTTTCTGTTACTTTTATACTGTCATGATGTCAGATATCTTTGTTAAACATGGTCAAAGTTCCACAACTTGAGGTTAACGTATGTATAAATTATCCCTGCAAGACAAAACCCAGGGCTTCAACCTGCTCCATAAACAGCCTTTGTTGCTAAGGTCTTTTTATGTGTTGTTCACGTTGTCCACTCTCACATTTCAGATCTGATTTTGGCTCCAACACACACGGATGAAAAAGAAGTGAAAACCTGCTACTTTAGTTTGTTTACGAAGCCTCCGAAGCTGCGGGCTCATCAGGAGGCGGGCCTTAAAGAGACAGGAGCTAAAACGGCCTTTTTCAGACAGAGGCTGAACTGAGGGGCTGCATAAAGGACCAGTAGAAGATAAATAAGGAGTTTTTGACTGTAAATCATGCAAAGATATTCCAGTAGAGCCCCAGATTAAAATTATCGACCTTAGATAGATAGACAAGATCCTCTTTAAGATCAGTTTAGTTGTCACTGTTAGTACTTCTACTAATATCCTCTGTAGCTCCAGAGGAAGTTTTATAAAGTCAGAGAAAATAACCCTGATGACCTGAACAAAAAACCTGCGTTACAAACTGCATGGAGTCTGAAAGATGTGGACATTTACCAGGCAGGTGGAGTCTAATGCTGTGTTCACGTCCTACGGGACGGATGGAAAGACATGGAAAGATCACGGGCGTTAACATCATCAGAGTTGGCCCAGTGAGGGTTAAAAATAATGTGCATGTGTGTCTGTATCCATTAATCAGCAGGAACAATGAACTTTGGCTGATGTGAGGCTTCTTTCTTTAGTAGTATTTCTGTATTATATCATAGTGCCAAGTCAGAGTTTCCAACTTGGAAATTTATGACTTGGAAGTTGGCATGAACACTATTTACAAACCAGAATCTTGTTTTTACGATGATTCTGATATGACATGAATGCAGCATAATGAAAAATGCTATTGAGTTGCATTATGGGAATTGTAGGATTGGACATTTGTGGACCTTGATGCATACGGTACCCAGGACTACAGTAAAATTCAGGATATTTTGGCCTTTTTATTTAAATTTCCAGATGGCACTAAATGGTATAAATTTAAGTAAAATTTATAAGAAACCCAACAAAATATATACAAATATACTCTATACACATACATATACCCATGAAACATATACATACATACGTATTGTATAAAACATGCATGTTTATACACACACATATGCATACGTGTGTATGTGCAGATACCACTAAAATGCCAAATTAGTGAATTTATATTAAAAAAAAAAAGACGAAAATGAAGCAACGCCTGTGAGCTCGTTCAGGCACTCACATGCCGTAATCCCTTCACTGTGACTGTTGACAGGACACCTCAAACTGCAAATAAGGTGCATTATGACTCTTTCTATTATGAATTTTTAATCCATGAAGGTTTTATATTTGTAAATCGGCTCTAGGCTCATCTAGACAGCAAACACTAATGCTGCACATATTCTACATTTAAATAATAATCTACTCCGCGTGAGTTGGCTCACTGAAATAAAATAAAATAAACCTTCCTAGCACACGTTTTACTTTTCAGTCAAACTAAAGTGCCAAGTTCCAAAACAGGTAACCAAATGTGATCAATTTTAGCCACTTTTCCTCTCAACAATACTCACAAATAACTACTTAAATTGTAAACAGACTGCACATATACATATATATATATATATATATATATATATATATATATATATATATATATATATATATATTTATATATATATATTTCTAGTCTTCCGACCACTCAAAGCGCTTTCACGCTACAAGCTGCATTCACTCATTCATATCAAATCAATGTGCCTGTTGGCTGACAGTGAAAGACTCATTTCGCTCTGATCAAAGCTTTAAATATTGCAGAATTTTTCTGTTAAATAACAAAGACGCCACAGAAAACAATCACCTACCTTCCACAAAGTATCGTCAACTGTCAGTTATAGTTTTTCTTGACATCATTTCAGTGCTGTTTGTTTGCCTCTCCGAGTAAGCAATTGAAAAAGCTTTTTTTTTTTTTAAAACTACACAGCAAATAAATTGATTTTGGTTTGAATACGCAAGCAAATACAACATTTCTTTGGTGCTGAATGTTAAAAAGTGTCAGTTGTAATGTGAAGAATCAGTGATTAAAGTGGAAGAAAAAAATCAATTTCCATTTCAGTGCGACTTGGAGGGCTGACTGAATGACGGCAGGAAATTAGAAAACAAGATGTCTGATGTCGGGGTGATACCGGGGTGAGAAAAACAGATAAAATCATAATTTTGTAAAGTGCTGGTTTATAACGAGTGCCTTAATGGTTACTAATGAGAAAAGGCTGACGGGCAGATTTTGATAAGCATTCGAATCAACACTTTTAATCTAGAGTCCGTCAGAGGAAATGCAACTCCTGGAAATAAGTGAATCATTTGTGGAGGAATTCAGGGTGAACTTCATTTGAACTTTCTGTTTGCCAACGACTCAAACCAGGCAGCTAAAGAGAAGCTGGCAGAGTCAGTACATTTATTCAACTATACTGTTCAATATATCCCCTCCAAACAGCGATTCATCATATCAGTAACCATAACAACACTCTTATAACCTTTCACACCAAAAACATAAGAGCAAAAGACTAAGAAATGTATGAAGCCTTGGAGAGACTATGGAGAAAAACAAATAATGTACACTCTCAAATTAATAATTTGTGTGCATGATTATTTAATTAGTGTTCTTGATTTAACTATTTTGCTCGTTCCCCTTATGTAGAGGACAATAAACGCATCCAGCCTGGAAGTTTGAAGGAAGCGACAGAAGAAGAAGACATTTCCTCTATAACTCTTCGTGTGCAGATGTGTGATGAATTAAGAGATGGTAAAACTTTCTTTGATTTAATTCAGGTTTGTGAGTAATCCTGAACTCTGAAGCTGAGTTTTTATGAGCTGGATGACAACCGCAGGAGGCAGAAAAGTCTGTTATCCTGTTTTAAGGGACCTCAGATAAAACAGTGTTGTGCTTACAAGCCAAAACCCCCCAAACAAATATATCCTGGACTGACACACACACAACACACAACACGGGAGACGGTTTAACACAAGTCGGTTGCTACTAAACTCTACAGCAGAACTTCAGCTCATGTAACTGCTTTGTTGTGATTTACTCAACATGACTTTGCCAAATTCAAAGGTTACACAAAAGAGAAATAATTTGACAGTAAAGAATAAATCTAACCTTGGTGTTGTTTGTCCAAGTTATCTATATTTTACCAGGAATAATAAAATAATACTCCTTTATGTCTGCTGTATTGATCACCAGCTGGTGAGGATGCTGTTTGCAGGATGCAGCTTTAGTCTTTTTGCTGCATCATTACTCATCACTGAATTAACATTATGTCATGAATGTAGCCTTCAAACGTATACAATATTCTTTTGTAGGTTTCTCATTTTCATATCAGGAAATTAAAGAGTCAGTTTGAGACAGATTTCAACCAACTCAAGGTGTTATGTTACTCAGCTAGAGATAATAAAATGTCATTTCAGCCGGCAAAATCGACAACGCTCATCTAAAAATGAGAAGCTGCTTTTATCTACCTCAAGGACGCATTGTTCTATAAATTACCAAGGATTTTAATAGCTTCAAATTTGCTTTCTTTGCCTGCCAACACTCTGATTTATCTAATTTATTTAATTTTATTTACCCGTCAAACTGAATAACAGCCAGTTAAACCAGTTAGCCATCATTCAACTTCAGACGGTCTGCCAGACCCAGAACTGAAAATTACACCGGTTTCCAGACGAAGAAATGAAAATGAGCCTTTGAAACATACAAAAAAATTAATAATAATTTCATGTGTTTAATCTTCTGAACTGAACAAAGTCATTGCTTTTGATTTTCTGTTGTCCTGATTAGTGCGACTGGCTGAACATCCGTCAGGGAGAAATCGATCCACCAGCTCCGGCTTAGAAACATAATCACATCCGCCCAGACTCAGACTCTTCACGCTGACAATTAGTTACACAATCAAGCATTAACACTGGCCAGAACAATTTATTAACGGCTCCTCATCTCACACTTAGGTTTCTCTCTAATGACTTTTTCACCATCGATCTATTTATGTGAATTTATATTTATCTTTTTTTTAATAATTAATTTTCCTTTTAAAATGTTGATTTATTATTTTAACTTTATACAGTCCAACTTCATTTAATTCTTGGCTTATTCCTCTGCATGACTTGTTGATGGGACTTTCTTGAAAAAGCTGCAAAAACAACAATTTAAATTATAACCTTTATTAAAATAAGATAAACTGTGTTGATCCCATACAGGAGAAGTGAAGAGTTACAATAATAAATTATTTTTTACATTTTTTACAATTATATATTTTCTTCTGTTTCTAGTTCACACAAAATCATAAAGCCTGCATGTACAGAATATACAGAAGAAATTTTATGTGATTATAGCTTCTTTTAAATTACTCATATGACACGTTTTTGTCCGTTGTACTTTGGATTTTTCTGATCATATTAACGTGATAATACTGGAATCACATTTTCTCCAATTAAGAAGTAATTCTGAGGACAGAAATATTTTATCTTTTGAAAAGTACTGAAAAACGAATCCATGCTTTTGTGTCTTTACAACTAGATTATTGTAATTTACGACGCTTTTATGCCCCAGCCGAGGAGCTCTGCAGCTCGTCTGCAGACAGTTTAATCCTATCAGACTCTACACGGTGAAGAATCTAAATACATTTCTGAATTATTGTGTCCATGAGGCAGCTTAAAGTCTCTCAGGTCAACTAGCCAGTGTCTCCTAGATGTTTGGCTTAAAACGATGAAAGACAGCATTTTCTATCTTCGCTGTACACTTTTACATGATCCAATTAAATTGAAAGTTTGGATGTCCTTTTCTAAACTGATGTTTTGCTCTTGTGTTTGTTACTGTCCTGCCTGTTTGATACTTCATGCTAAATTATTTCATTGTGAAGCTCTGTATTATTTAGAAAGGTGCTGTACTTTGAGAAGTACTTTGCAGTCTGTTATTGTGTGTTTCTGATGCTACCACCAGGGGCTGCCACAGTCACAAATCTAAATCTTCAAACCCTACACACAGACAGAGATGCTGTAAGGTTTGACCATAGTTTTCTTCATCGAAGACTCCCTCCAGACACGTTTTAAGTCACATAAATAAGACTCTGCTTTGAATAATAATTTGTGTCTGATATGATTTTTCCACACAAAAGTCTCTTCTTAAAACGTTTGTTTATCGGAAAGCGTTTCCTGATTTTACCTGAACTGCCTGCTTATTTTACTTGACTTTATTTGTTTTTAATTTCATGTTTATTATTTTTAATGTTTAATTTTGTGTTTTATTCCCTTTGTGTTTTATTATGTGTTTATTTTTTATGGCTTTCAGTTTGTTTTAATCTCTCTGTGTTTTAAATGTTTTTTGTTTTTATTGTAAAGCACATCTGTAACTGTGTTTTGAAAGGTGCTACATAAAGTTTATTGTTATTATTATCATTGTTGTTGAAAATAATCTATGAATACTACAATTTTTAGTGTAGGGGGACTTTAAATACAATTGTTACACAATTGTTTGTGATTGAATTCTGTTTCTCACTGCTTCACTACATCTAAACCTCCCTGGAACACATTCAGAAAAGGCTGCACGTGTGTAAAACAGGTGTAATGGCTTCATACTCACTCTGGTCTCCTCGTCTCGGAGGTCTGGCATGGTGCTGATGCACAGGCTGACAACAGTGACCAGCACCATGATCACAGAGAGGCAGGCGAACATTTTCCCAGCCAACCCTGAGTGAGGGTTTTCCACCACTTCTCGCAGCATCCAGATCATTCTGCGGTAGCCCTTTTCAACCTCTACGGGGTTTTTCTTCAGCATCACCCTCTTCTGCCTCCACTCCTCCTCCTTACGCTCTCGCTCGGCCACCTCCTCCACACGGGTGATCATACGGCGACGGCAACAGCGCTCCATATGGCCCGGGTCCACGCCCCAGTAGTCGAGCTCATCGTGTAGCGACACGGCGCACAGTTCTCGCAGCAGACGTAGTTTGCCTGCAGCCAGGAAGTTGAGGATAACCCTAAAGGCTGTAGGGTTACGGTCGAAGAAGTACTCCTGGCACGTCTCGTCGTAGTCGTCGCAGAGGCGTGCGATCTCCTCGGGTGTGGTGCAGAAGCGCAGACGTCCCAGTCGGCTCTGGGGGAACTGCTCCAAGGTGCTCCAGGGGAAAGTGTAGCGGTTGCCCCCGACATTGATGAGAACCTGCAGGGTGTGGTCGACCACATACGAGGCCTTGGGGTCACGAAGCAGCTGGGCGCGCTGAAAGTACACGCCCTTGATGGTCTCAGTCTCTGGGATCTCAGTGAAGAAGCGATCAAGGCTGCTGTCATCACTGCTGATGGAGTAGGTGCTGAAGTCGTGGTTGGCATTGCTGATGATGGGCATGCTGGCTTCTGGATGTGTGACGGGATGGCAGAGATATTTTTATGTCCAGTTGACAGGAGATTAAGAAAAATCTGTGATGACAAAAAAAGAATGAAAAAGTCAGTCTTTTGTATCTCAACACCTTATGAAATTGTGTTTTTTGGTTACACTTGAATATACAACCTGCGATTTACAGTGTAATTTTGTTGTATGAATCAGGTACTTTACTAGTACCTAAATGTGCCTAAATGTGTTTCCAGTGGAAGAAAATAAGACTACAGGGAACATGAGAGTGACAATCAGGTAATTTGAGGGAGCATTTTTCTAAATAATGGGTACCTGCAGAGTGCAGTACTGGGAAACCAAAGGGAATTTGGACAAAACAGTGCTAACAACAATGTTATTCTGTGGAACCTTTTAAGCAATTATCAATTATCATCATTAATTTAGGCTACCAAAACTGCAGGGGTACAGTAAGCAATGAAAGAGGCTTTGGAAAAATCTCTTGAAACTCAGATGGAGAACATGTATGAAAAATATGTTAGTGGTGTATAAGTGCATTGCTGTACTCCATAAATATTCAACAAGTCCCTCATTAGTCCAAGATTTGCTTCCTTTTTCTTTGAGCCTCCTAACTCAAAACTAAATTCCTGTACCCAAGCATTGCTAAGTACCCCTGTCATCATTTTGGGAATGTAACCCATACATGTTGTTCTTCAATAACCCCTCCACTTGAGTTTTGAGATTTTCCCCAAAACACCTTTCACTGTACCACTGTGGTTTTGGTAGCATATGACAACTGTGAAAAACATTATTACTTCATAGGTTCTACAGAATATCACTGTTGTTAACCTCATACTTCTTATTGTTTTTAAAGCTATGAACAGCTTAGCTCCCTCCTACGTCGTTGACATGCTCTCTGAACACACACCAGACAGACCCCTGAGATCATCAAATAAAGGTCTCCTCACTATACCAAGAATAAACTCTAAATCAGCTCATGGTGCCTTCACTCATTATGGTCTTACTCGTTGGAATTCTCTACCACATGAACTCAGGTCTATTACAACAGTGTCTTCCTTTAAAAGCGGACTAAAAACATATCTTTTTTTCGAAAGCTTTTAGTTAGGTTAATGGGTAAAACCTTCATTTTAGAATGAGTATTATTATTGTTATTTCTTTAATAATGATAATAAAAACACTTTCTTATCCTACTCTCTTATTGTAATACCTTCTTAACTTCTAGTTTTATATGTTGTCTTATATGTTTTTATATATATAACATCTCCTTATTTTATGTTTTATCTTATATGTTTTATATATGTACTGTTAATGTAATGTTGTATGTTTTTGTCATGTATGGTCTTTACTTATTTTTTTTGCTTTTGTTTTTAAGCACATTGAGTTTACGCCTGTCGTATGAACGCCGGTCAAACTTCAGTTTTGTTTCCCAGTACTGTACCCCGAAGACACCCAGTATTTACAAAAATATGCAGAGTATAATTTATTTCTCCACTCCTCTGAAATGCCCAGTTGTTACTCCTTTGTTCACCATCGTCTTGTTTTCTTATACTCTACATATATTTACATAATTAAAAGAAGTATTCTTTTTGTACTTGAAGTGTTTTTAAACTTTTCTGTCTCATTTCAAAGCTTCTCATCAAATAAACCGACATTTCATATGGAGTACCACAAGGCCCTTTCCTGGGTCCACAACTGTTCACTCTGTACATGTTGCCACCACAGGTCATAATCCATAAATACAGTATTAAATGTCATTTCTATGCAGATGACACCCAACTCTATATAGCTGTTGACCCTGATGACCCTTTATACCCTTAAAAATGCACCTGTTACATCAATTTATGGCCGATCCAAAATGTCCTCAAGCTAAATCAGAACAAAACTGTCTCTGCACTGGCCTCCAGCTGGTTTTAGGATCCAATTTAAAGCTTCTTATACTTGTACAAAGTTTATATATGGACCTGCCTTTGACTATTTATTTGATATGATAAATAAATAGTCAGCTGCAGTTTGTTCCCAACCAAGAAGTAGTTCAACAAACAAGGTATAACTTGTCAGTTATTGTGCTTCAGAGGTTTTATTACCTTTGGACAGAGCCAGGCTACATGTTTCCCCTGTTTCCTGCCTTTGTGCTAAGCTAGGCTAACTGGCTGCTGGCTGTAGCTTCATATTCACTTACAGAGGTGAAAGAGTTGCTTCGATCTTCTCATCTAACCGTCCCCTGTAAAGTAAACTATTCCTTATTATATAAGATTATTCTACTACTGTACGATATACTGTGATTGGCCACAAGGACAAAATTGCAGCATCATATTAAATCCCAAATTTTCTTTTGATTGGCTCATTAATTAATTGACAACACAACAACATTAGAGATTACATCCACTCAAATGATATCTAGCATACTAAATTTAATTGTGTTGAGCAGCCTGTTTCCATGTGTCTGTATCTGTTCCAGTTTCCATGTGTTCCTATAATTGTTCATTAAAGTAGACAATTCACCGAAAAAAAAGAAAAGACCTTGACACTCCACTTTGAGCCCTGACACCCTGCTCAGTTGGCTTCTCAACAATTCACGCCTGGATTCATGTGACTCTGACGACTCTCACACGGCCGTTGTGCGACCTTGAAAACTGTCAACAGCTCTGGTGTGACATCATAGTGTGATCAACCCAGAGAAGTTAAAATGTCTGAAACCCGCCAGCCAACAGAACCAAAGAGGCTCCTTCGACTCTACAACTTCACTTCAGTTCAGTTTACATCCTGAAACAAGTTTTAATGGATAAAAATATCTATGCTAACATGCAAAAACACATTGTGAGCTTCAGCCTAGTACGCTTTTTACGTCCATATTAGACGATTCAGCAGCTCACGATTAGGAGGTTTGTTTATGTAGAGAGGGGAGAAGTCGAGGTGTGGAGGTCATGGTGGCAGATTGATGTTTGTGTCCCGTCAAACCTGCAACTGTTTGCTTCTCACTAGAGCTGCAACGATTAGTCAATCAACAGAAAATTAATCAGCAACTGTTTTGATAATTGATGAGTCATTTTGATTCATTTTTTAAGAAAATTCTCTGATTCCAGCTTCTTAAATGTTAATATTTCTGGTTTCTTTAGTCCTCTATGACAGTAAATACTCTTTTAGTGGAACTACACAATAAGCATTCTGGCTTTTTATCAGCGGTGGAAGAGGTACTGAGCTCTTTTACTACAGTAGTAGTAACACAATTATGAAAAAAATACTCAATTACAAGCAAAAGTCCTGCATTCAAAATCTAGTACTTAACAAAAAGTTAAGTAATAGTATATAAATATTAGCAGCAAAATGTAATTTAAGTATAAATGTAAAAGTACACATTATGCAAAACAGCCCCATTCAGAGTGTTATATTTATCATATCATTTATCTTCAAATTGATTAATTGACATTTACATGTAAGTATCATTTTAATGTTGTCAAGTTGGAGCTTATTTTAACAACTTATACAGTCCGCTAGTCTAATCTATAACAATGAATATTTTATAAACTGACCATTGTACATATGAAATATTGATGTGAAAAGTAATTACAGCTGGCAAATAAATGTAGTGGAGTAGAAGTACAAAGCAACATAAAATGGAAATACTCAAGTACAGTACTTGAGTAAATGTAATTATTTGCTTTTTATATTTTATCTTCTATTTGATATTGTGCAAACAAACAAACAAATATACCGTATTTCTGCCATGATTTTAAGGCCAATATCTGTCCCGAAACCAACTTTTAAGAAATTATAACCTGATATTATTGAGATGACTCATATATTATACAACTATATTAAATATATAATAACAAGTAAATGTTCCAGCTGGATGTCCAGTCTTTGATGCTCAGGACTAGAGCTGCATGCCAGATAAAACACTCCAACCTCATGTTAAATCATCCAACTGCACTGAACTGATCAAACAAACAGATAAAATAGCAAGGTTTTTGTTCATCACCACAAATCAGGTTTTATTAATCCGAAGAAGATCCAGTTAAAGGACGATCAGCTTTGGGCAGTAAAGCAGTGGTGGAGGAAGTATTCAGATCCTTTACTTAAGTAAAAGTACCAATACAACAATGTAAAAATACTCCATTACAAGTTAAAGTCCTGCATGAAAAATCCTACTGCAGTAAAAGTACATAAGTATTATGAGCTTGATGTAGTTAAAGTATTGCAGTAAAAGTACATAAGTATTATGAGCTTGATGTAGTTCAAGTATTGCAGTAAAAGTACATAAGTATTATGAGCTTGATGTAGTTAAAGTATTGCAGTAAAAGTACATAAGTATTATGAGCTTGATGTAGTTAAAGTATTGCAGTAAAAGTAGTGGTTTGGTCCCTCTGACTGATATATTATTATATATGACATCATTAGATTATTAATAGTGAAGCATCAGTGTTAGAGCAGCATGTTACTGTTGTAGCTGCTGGAGGTGGAGCTAGTTTCAACTACTTTATATACAGTTAGCTAGTTTAGTCCAGTGGTTCTCAACCTAGGGGTCGGGCCCCTCCAAAGGGTCAGCAGATAAATCTGAGGGGTGGTGAGATGATTAATGGGAGAGGAAAGAAGAAAAAACAAAGTTCTGATACACAAATCTGTTTTCAGTTTTTGGACTTTTTCTCTAATCTTTGATTTTTGCTGAAATATTGGATCATTTGAACATTTATTGAAATGAAAGCATGTGAGAAGTTTAGAGGGAAAAATCACTATTTGGTGGAGCTGTTAACAACTCATAGACATGTGAAATGTGACCCCGACTACACACTGCTTTTTGTAAGACGTCAAAAGCCAAAAAGGTTGGAAACCACTGGTTTCATCTTTAACAATGTGTTGTATTTTAAAAGCTTGTTATATTATCCATTGTGTCAAATCTTCATCTGAAAATTAACTAAAGCTGTCAAATAAATGTAGTGGAGTAGAAAGTACAACATTTCCCTCTGGAATGTAGTGGAGTGGAAGTATAAAGTAGCATCACATGAAAATACTCAAGTAAAGTACAAGAACCTCAAAATTGTACGTAAGTACAGTACTTGAGTAAATGTACTTATGTTACTTTCCATCACTGCTGTAAAGTCTTTACGTTGACAGAAGTGGAAACAAACGAGAGCAGCATCGAGTTCATTCAGCAGAAATACGTCTTAATTGACAATAACGTGTTAAAGTTATCAGCCGTGAATGAAATAATAAAAGCGGAACAAAAAGTTCAGTCTCACACTCACCTTTAAAGGCTGCAGGCGTGCTGCCTCAGCTCTGTCATGTCTATAATGAAGGCGTTTCTCACTAATTAAGACTCAGACCAAACCGCCCGCATAATTGCGCTGACTGAGTCGCACATCAGCAGTTATAAGCCCAGAGATCATTCTCACTCTCTCAGTTTATAAATCCACTCTGAAGTTTGCAGCTCGCTATGAGTCTGTGCAGCATCAGCAGCTCCGGAGAGACGTCGCCTCTCCGGCTTCCTCGGAGTTGGAGGGAATTAAATTGATATGATTTGTTCCTCGGCTCGTCGCTCCGTCTCCATTGACCCCCCGCTGCTTCCGAGGAGAGAAGAAATGCGATTATCTAACGGCGGTGTCCTCCTGAAACCTGCTGCTGCTGCTTCTGCTGCTGTATTTTCATCTGACAGCAGGACCACCCTCCTCCTCCTCCTCCTCCTCTTCCTCCTCTCTTCACCCTCCTCCCCTCCCTCCCATCTACAGCTCTCACTGTTTTCTACACTGTAAAAAAGACACGAAGGCAATGCAAGTCAGTAAAGGTGAAACGCAGTCAGATGGAAGAAGTATTCATTCTTTAATTAAGTAAAAATACTCACTGACAAGTAAAAGATATTTAAATGATTCATTCAAACATGCTGTCATAATTTGGAGTGGTGCTTACGTCATTGTTTTATTTGTCTGTGCTTATGTGATCAGATGAAAATGAGCCTGTGTGGTTAAATCTGACAGATTAACATGATGGAAAGTTCTCATGTTAATGTGTTTTTTCCTTCTTAAATAAACATAAACATTAATTATTACCCTGAGAAGTATTATAAGCAGAATATACTTAATTTATCATCAATTATAGCACTTATGTAGCCAAATATCCCATGTCAGTTAAATATTATTAAATATACATTCATGTATTGGTAACAATCAGTTAATCAGTCAGACTTTATTTGTAAAGCAGCTTTCATACAGATTAGTGTCATTCAAAGTGCTTGACAAGCTGATAATGAAACAGAACAAATGTAGACAGTAAAACAATTTGAGATTAATGCACGTGAGAAATGAAAATGTAATAAAATTAGATTTTTTTTTTTTAAAACTATAATAATATTAAAGTTTGAATGGTTATAAAAGTTAGATTAGAAATTTAAATCAAATAGATTAAAAAACAAAGACAAATAAAAATCAATGAGGGAAAAAATAAACATTTTTTTAATTTGAAAAACTTTAAGTCTGCTAAGTTGTTAGCAGATAAGTGTTTATTAATGTATTTGTCAAAAATTATAACTCCTCAAACTACTAAACAGATAAATAAAATATAGTAAAACACAGAGTTGTGATAGTATAAAATATGTCTTCATAGGAGAAGTTACAAATACTGTATATAAATTAACACTTAGAAAATAACATTATATCCGTTTATAAGTTTGTTATTAATCATTTGTTAAATGTTTATAGAGCTATACTGCTCATAAATGCTAAATAAGGAGAACTTAAACCTTCATTAAGTGATTTTTTGTCCACTTGTTTTCATCAGAAACAAGCTGTTGAACTTTTAAGCTTTTGAACTTGTTGCCGTGTTGCACATTCAGCAGCATTTTACAAACTAATCTTTTGTTTTTGTCTGCATAATCTGGTTGTCAAATAATATTTGCATATGAAATGTAAGTAAGATAGAGAAACATAAAGTGAAAATACTCTGTAAGATATTTCACAATTATATTTAAGTACAAGATTTGAGTAAAAGTACTCTGATTGATTCCACAGCTGGTGAAATGTAACGTATGTTAGAGATGTGGGCGATGACGTGTTTCAGTAAAAGTTAAGGAAACTTTATCGTCAACACTTTGTAAAGTTGGAGTCGTGTCTGAGCTGTCTGCTCCTCTTCCTCTTCAGTCAATATGTGTCTCATATTGGATTGTTCAGGTCCGGACTGAAAGCAGGGACATTAAACTCCCCGTCCAGGTTTCCACTGATCAAACAGATACTTTTGTGCTGTCAGTGCTGTTCTGAAGCAAAATCACAAGAGCTGGATGCTGGATGGGAAAACTGGTCCAAGAAGTTTAAACTTCCTGTAATCAGTTTTTATATCAACTATGTGTCATGTGATGAACCCACACAGCTTTTGAGCTTCTTTTAGCTCGTAGTTTTAGTTCAGTGGCACATTTCTATTGTGTAACTATTTCTTAAAGCTGGAAACAGGCCTCCCCAAATCATGCACGGTATGGCTTTTTCTTTTTTTTCTTTTGTACGTGTATGTAAGATGTTTATGTTTTGTTTTTGTATATTAAAGGCAACCAATCAGCTTGTTTGAGAAGTATAATTATGCCACATTCATGTTATACGTGATGGATATTAGAGAAACACGTGAGCGTTGATGTCATCAAACAAGTCAGCATAACTGACATAACAACAAAACACTATATCCATTAAATCTGGCTTTAATCAACATGAACATATCCGTATTATGAAACATCATGTCGAATGTATCAGAGCTTTCAAAAAAGTCATACTTACAGCTTATAAATTGATGTGAATGCTATTTACAAGTCAGAATCTTGCAATTACAATAACTCAAATATCACGTAAACGCAGCATTAATAACCAGTACTTCCATACAGAATCACCACTGGTTGCCTGGCAACATCATGCTGACAAAAATGCTCAGGGCTGTTGTTCAAAAACCATAAATTGCAGGTTTAAAACAAGATATAAAGTTTGTTTGATCATTTTTGAACTGTGATGATCCAGGCTAACTGCTTCCAGTGTTTATGCTAAGCTAAGCTAATCGCCTCCTGACTCCAGCTCTGTATTTAACACATAAACATGAGAGTGGTATCAAACTTCTCTTCTAACGCTTGACAAGAAAGTGAATAAACGTACTTCCCAAAATATCTAACTATTAATTTAAGCCTGTTTTCAGCAAACAATCCTTGATGAATCCACCATACACCACCTGCTCAGCACCAAACAGCAACAAGACAAAGTTAGCGACTCGCTGGTGAAGAAAGATGAACGCTTAGCAGCTAAAGATCTGAATGTTTTTTCTCAGAAGATGGTGGAGACCAAATCTGAGCTAAAAGGAGAGTGACGTCGCAGTCAGACAGTGATATTGAACTTCAATCCATCAGCTGGACAGAAACTCAGCTCCAGTGAGATGTTAGCTTTGTTCTGTGTCAGCTGGATAAACAGACACTTGTTTGCTAACACATTCACCATAACAATTCACTGATGATAATATATCAGAGCTGCATGTCCTGTTCTGTCTGGATTGCATTAAACGTCCAGCTTTGCAATCTTCCTTAGAGGTTTTGCTGACGTGTTTTTTTGTTGTTCAAATGCCCAAAAGGACTCTTGTTTATGTTTATCTGACAGGGAACAAGTGATCATGGAAATTATGACTGTCATTTATGAATTTGTCACAGAAGACTTGTATTTCTGTACTTGTACTGTTTCCTACAGACTAACAGCGTTGGTTTCTTTTAACCATGAGCATGCATGTGATTTAAACGTCACTGAAGTTTCCACTGAAGAGATGAAAACATCAGATCTGTGTGGAGCGATGAGGCGACTGTAACGTTCCTCTAATTAATACATGAACAAACATATTTCATCACATTTTCCGTATGGTTTTCCATCGTTTGAGCTTTGATTGCCGCTCTTTTAATGACATCATCTCCTTGCGTCGTCTTCTTCTGCAGCGGTTTAATGGCACCGACTGGAGAATTAGCGTCACCTGCTGTTTATCTCTCACATTTTCCATTGAGTTACATTTGGATGAAACAGTGTATTTTGTCATTCAGTTTAGAGGACTTGTTGCTATTGTTATATGATCTTAAATAATCATAAATGTTCTTTTAATTCATAATCTTTAAGTTGTGATCGGATGTTACAGTATGAGGCAGATAAGTAGCCGTACAGTGAGTTAAGGATGAATTAGTTTGACCTTTTAAACATTTTTTTCTTTTCTTAAGCCAAGAGAAAAGAAGCTCTGTACCAGATATACAGTAGTTACTTTCCATCTGCAGTTATGCACACAAACAATAAACAATAAATAAACAGTGTTTTTTACAGTGTAAAGCTGCGAGTCTACTTGATCATGACTCTTCAGTATAAACTGAACTCCACTGTGAAGCCTTTGTTTGAATGCAGCTAAATCCAGATTGACAGTTTGTGCAGGCAGACATCCAAACAGAGAGGATTAATACAAAGGACAGAAGATAAAACACAGCCTGTCACGCACACACACACACACACACACACACTATTATGTCACTCATGATTTGCATCGCTGCTTTACAAGAAGCAGGTGGTTGTTTTGGTTCAGATCTAATAACCAGAACATCAGTCGCAGTGAAGGTGACATCCTTGCTCTTTAAATGTGACTTCTGTGGAAATAAATGTTTATGAAATGAGGTTTCGTCTGAGGATTTATGTCCTGTTTATATTTTGTAGCGTGCATGGAGGATGAATCACACACAACTTGGTGTCTTCTTGTTTACTTTGATTAACTGAAGTGAAGTTACCATGGAAGCTGATGTAGGTTAAGGGCTTATTTGGTGAGACAAACTACTTGAATTTAGTATGTTGTGGCCTTTTTCTCCTTTATCTTTTCAGTTGTACATGCTTGTTATCAGCAGTTAGCATCTATTTTGTGTTTATTTTATGGTTTGTTAATGTACTCTCTTTTTTACTTAAATTTATGATGTTGTTGTTTTGTTTTTTCATTTTGGTGATATAATTCCTTATAAGCCCTTTTAGGGTTTTTTCAAAAACTCACCAGCACAATCATTTTTTACTTCTTCAATGCATTATGGTTTTTGTTGTGTGTTGCTATTTGTGCACCTGACTGGGCCTTATAAGTGAGCCTGTCAGTGTTTTTGCATGAAAACTTTGCAACTGCAATTTACATGTATTCAGCATACAGTGAGTTTTTTTATAGGCTTTAAATAGGGATGTGCTGCAGCTTTTGTTCTTAAGGATAATCAGGGCTATTTGAAAATGAAGAAACATTTGATGTTGATGTTGATTTCAAGACTTATGATGGATTATGTCAGACATAATACCCGACAAGACATGATGATGTAACGTATGAGACCAATGCTGAGAATGAAGGTTCACAGTCTGTCTTAAAACAACAGTCAGGAGCCCAAATGAACACTGAAACATGTTTTTCTGGCTGTAATTATTCCTTCATTAGAAGATCCCTTCATAATGCATTTACAATGGGAGTGATGGAGGAAAAAACCCATAGTGTGTCCACACAGCACAATTTTGTGCAAAAATGCATTAAAAATGTTATCATCATTATCTGATGCTTGTATGAGGCTTCATCAGTCTGAGTTAGTCATATCAAGTGGATAACTGCCACATTTACAGTCTTTTTAGCATCATATTTCCTCTTTGTGAGGACAATCTTTCAGTTTTCTTGTTAAAACTGAGTGAAAACAATTAGAGAGTTAAAAAAAAACAAAAACCCTGCAGAACCAGAACCAATCCAAGGTCTTCAGGGCGGCCCTTCATATTGGGGCGGTGACATGCAGTTCACCACAGAGGAGAATGGGGGCGAGAGCATCATTTCCAGTAAGGCGTGTCCTTGACTAAATGCAAGGGGCGTTAGCTGCCGTTCTCGTCGCCGTTCTCGCAGCTACCGTTTATTTAGAAATCCCCAGATGATCGGTAGGCGGTGAGATCTCTGATTGTCTGCAGTCGTGAGTCTAGAAGTATAGTAATAAAAAGAGGGACTTTGGCACTAAAAAGACTGTAACATTGAAAGATATCTACTTGATTTGACTCATTTTAATGGCTGAAGCTTCATATTAGCTTCAGATAAACTTTTAAATACATTTTTGAGGTGGACGACATCTGTGGCAGACCGCAGCGCTGAGAGAGGGGAGATGATCAGAGTCGTCATCCTCATGTCTCGTCTTTAAACCCAACAAACCAGAACAATCTAGTTCATCTACACCAAGATCAGAGTGATGTTGTGGAATTGTGATAAGACGACCTCTGACCTCCTAGGCTGATGAATATCAAGGATTACATGATAATCCACAAGCAGGAGGGAGGCAAACTAGAGAGCATGCTGGGACGCAACAGGGCTACAGGAGCATGCTGGGAAATTTGCTGAAAACAATCAATCAGGACTGTAAGCGTCCGCTCCGCTGCTGGAACAGGTCTGAGGATTCAAACACCGACAGACGATACTGAACAGCCACCCGGATGAGTCTACAGATTTATTATGAGACAGGAAATTCAGTTTTTAATGGGGGAAAAAAATCACTCAATAAAATAAACTGAGAAATTGTTTCTAGTGCAAACCAGACTTCATACATAAATATCATCCAGTATTAAAGGGGTAGTACTGATTCTACACATGTTGAGGACTCAGCCTGTGAAAACAGCTGCATAATGGTTCTCTGGAGTGTGATGTCATAGTGATGTCATCAGTATAAAGGATGAATATTCAATCCAGTCGCCAGAAGAAAACATCGGCATTGAACGTTTCTGCAAACCGCAGAAACATTGAATATATACGTTTCAACACGTGAAATACGTATCCTGTTAACATTTCTACCTGTTGAATAATGATGTTTTATGGTGTGACAACGCTGTGCTTAAGGTCTCGTTAGGTTTAGGCACAAAGACCATTTGGTTAGGGTTAGGGAAAGATCATGGTTTGGGTTAAAATAAAAATAAAAAATAAAATAAAAACGGCCGATGTCTCACTAAAAAAGCCAGTTTTCTTGCCAGAAAAACAGCTGCAAATGTCCTGACGTCTCGCCAAAAACACCCGTTTTTGTCGGTTGAAACGGGAAGCAGACATTGGTTTTGGTTTCGAGGTGGTCTTGAACCGTGTTCTCTGCTGATTTCCAACTTGCTGCCAACAAACTTACTAACCGTCCAACTACCCGTCCTCCTCCTGCATAGGAAAGATCAACTCATATAGATCACATGTGAACTACGTCACTTTAGAAACGTTGAGATGATACGTATTGTTGAAATGTTAATATGCTACGTATCACACGTGCCGAAACGTAGATATTCAATGTTTCTGTGGTTTGCAGAAACGTACAATGCCGACGTTTTCTTCTGCCGACCAGGCTGGAATATTCAGCCATGACTTTGAAAATCTTTTAGATAAACACTGAGCTACGTTTTCTGTCCTCCAACACGACGAACTCCTCCGACAATTCAACTCTTGTGACATTTCGGAACAAGACTTCTCCTTGAGAGAGATTTGGTCTAACACAATAAAAAACAGACCAGATCAAAGGTAAAGAAAAACATCTTATTTCTCTGTTTGGTCCTTTCCATAATGTTGTCAGACACTTATAATAATAATCTGAGCCTGTCAGTGGCAAAAACACTTTAAGTGGACGTACATTTAGAGGACGCTATTGCCCCATTGGATTACATTGCAGCCTGTTTTGCATCTGCTGGCTGAAGTGCTCTCACTCAATACTGAACCAGTTTCATAATCTGTTCTCCCCATGAGTCACTTAGACACAAAAAGATGGAAAATAGGGTCCAGGTTGAAAAATACCAAAGTTTCCTCTTAAATGTCACTCAAGAGCTGAAAACATCAGATCTGTGTGGAGCGATGAGGAGACTGTAACCTTCCTCAAATTAATACATGAAACAAACAGAAATGTCATATTTCCATCACATTTTCCAGATTGTTCTACATCGTTTGAGCTTTGACTGCCGCTCTTTTAATGACGTCATCTCATTGTGTCCTCTTCTTCTGCAATGGTTTAATGGCCCCAACTGGTGAATTAGTCCCACTGACTGTTTATCTTGATGAACCAACTCCTAATATTAGCAAAACGATAGTGGATGGAAACAAGCATTAATTTGAATCTTCTTTTGCAGATATTCTTGAAATTCTGTTAAATTTTGCACTAAATTTGGATGGAAACCTGGCTTGAGATACAGACAGATGACAAATTAAAGGAAAAACCAACATAAAGTGTTTCTGTAAGGTATTGGGCCACCACATGCTGCCAGAACAGCTTCAATGTGCCTTGGCACTGATGTTACAGTCTCTGGACTCTACTGGAGGGATGAACAACATTCTTCCAAAAGATATTCCCTCATTTGGTGTTTCGATGATGGTGGTGGAGAGCGCTGTCTAACACAAAATCTCCCGTAAGTGTTCAGCTGGGTTGAGATCTGGTGACCGTGAAGGTCATAGCGTATGATTCACATCATTTTCATACTCATTAAACCGTTCAGTGACCCCTCGTGTCCTCTGGATGGGGGCATTGTCATCCTGGAAGAGACTGCTCCCATCAGGATAGAAATGTTTCATCATAGGACAAAGGTGATCAATCAGAACAACTTTGTATTGATTTGCAGTGACCCTTACCTCTAAGGGGACAAGTGGACCCAAACTGTGTCAGCAAAATGCCCCCCACAGCATAACAGAGCTACCAGACCCCCTCACTGTAGGGGTCAAGCATTTAGACCTGGACTGGTTTTTCCTTTAATTTTTCGCCTGTCTGTATATCATACTATGTGATCATTCAAAGATCATGTAGTTGAGTCCAGCTGTGTTTAAAAAATTAAAGTTCATGCAGATAATTTATTTATTTGTCCCAAATCCACACTACATACTAATTATATACAGTATATACTACTGTACCTACCACTCATCACAGTACACTGTTTTTGCAGTTAGTGTAGAACAAATGAAACCTCATACTAAAACAATATAAAACCTCCTGTGACAACCTATCATCTGTTACCTCTGGGAGAAGCTGCCATTTTGCCTTCTGTTGTTTTTTTCCTGCTTTTTGGGGAGAGCAGCAGGTGAGTCAACTGTCAATCACAGCTGTCAATCAACACCCACACAGCAGACATCAAAGCTACTATAAGTCTTCAAATCTTATTAATGGAGCAATAATTTCCAAAATGACCACCAGCACACTTATTAGAGGGTCTGAATTTAGAGATTGAGACCATAATGACTCATTGAAAAAAATGATTGACTCACTATTTCTAGAGAGAAGTTGAGGCTTTTTGACTGAGAGTCAGTTGGAGCTTCTAGCAGCTGTCGGTGGCACTTTAGCCTCTTAACATCCACCGGGTCGCTGGCGACCCGCCTAAGCCAGTTTTGGAGAGGTTCAGGGACATCAGTGACACCACAAATTAAAAACTCCCTAGCTCCCATAAGTTCAGGCTTTTTTGATACTTTCTTGAACCAAATTTGAACTGAGGTAGTTTTGGTTGTGTTTTAGCCACATGCTAAACAAGCGCATTTCCAGAAACTAGAAGATGTTTCAAATGAAGTCTAATACATGCACTATGGCCTTACAGGTTTTCCATTTGGGTGTGCCAAATGGGCGAATTCCAAAAGAAGGGTGGATGTTAAGAGGCTACGGTACTTCTGCATTGACTTCAACATCTAGCCGTGGTAGTTGCTGCTTGTACAGCATGCTCAAAAATTGACGGTATTTATTTAGTATGCATACTGTCTGCTTTGATTGATTGATTCTGAATGTTGTCACTTTTGTAAGTGTGAACACACTACATAATCAAAATTTAGGACACATCAAATGTTTGTCTATCCGCTCCTCTGACCTTGACTCTAGTATTCTCTACTGAGATGTGTCAATGACGAACTACTTCCTGTTTAAAGCTGTATCTCCCCAACAAGTTCACAGAGCAGCTCATTAACATTTTGAAATATTCCTCTCTCTTCACAGAATTTCATAACGGCAGGCTGATGCAGACTACAGCCCTCCTTTCCTTTCATTTTGTTTGGAAACCTTAAGCCTCTTTTGCAACTTAATTTCCTGATGGTGCTGGAGGTTAACATGGTTCAGTGGAATCTCTTCGACAGAAGAAATTAAACCAAACTCCTGGGGAATTGCTCTGCTCTCTCAATTTGTGCCAAATCACCAGGGGAGCCTGTGGAGCAGGGCAACTGATAATTCACCCTTGATTCAGCACAAACAGTCCTCTCAAACACTCATTAATTAACTCCTGCCTCAAATCCCAGCCTTATCAGGTCTCTGGGAGTCTACTTTCAAAGGCCGTCACCACTTAAAAATGCTGTTGAACTGTATTTCATTAATATGAAATGTTGATGTGAGCTTTACTTCATTAAGCATTCAGGCTTTGTTTGTGTCGTTCCTCTAAGTCTCCTGTTTCTCATAATGGAATGAAGAGAGGATGTAGATGGAGGAAACCCTCAGAAAGGAATCGGATTATATAGGCCAGGTGTCCTTTTACAATTATTGACTCGCTGCCCTCTCAGCCCCCCCCCCCCCCCCCCCCCCCCCCCGACTCAGCTTACAAGCTGCTCGACAGATCCAGGATATACATCATGTCCGGGATAAACAGAGTGCATCTTACTGTGGTAATGGAAATTTTATTTATGTAGCACATTTCATTACAAGGAAGCTCAATGTGCTATAAATTAAAAAAACAAAATATATATACTGTGAACTCAAAGGGTCTGCTTGTAAAATGTGTTTTAAAGGTGCAGTCTGTAGAGTTTAGTGGCCTCTAGCAGAACAGACTTGGCAGATATGGAATATAATATTCATCAATATGTTTTAATTAGCGTATAATCCCATGAAAATAAGAATCGTTGTGTTTTTGTTAACTTAGAATGAACCCTTTATACCTACAGAGGGAGCGGGTCCTCTTCCACGGAGCCCGCCATGTTGCACCGCCATATTTCTACAGTAGCCCAGAATCGACAAACCAAACATTGGCTCTAGAGAGGACCTTTCACATTTTTTTGTGAGTTTTGCGGCCACATGCTTCTACATGCTTGGAAGCAGTTAGTTGCAAACTGCAACCTCAATGCTAGATGCCACTAAATCCTACAGACTGCTCCTTTAAAGGGAGCTTCACCCAGATTACACAAAAACCCAAAAAACATATTAAAGATTCAATAGTTATTGAACATCTGGTACAATAATAAGATAGTTTCACTGCAAGTACTGTTAAGAAAGCGTTATGGTTTTTGGAGTCTTTTACCAGAGGGAAGGGGGATTTGAACAGAGTTGGATGTTCATGATCCTGGACAATTTTCTGTCCATTTTGAGGAATACAAGTGATGTAAATGTCCAAGATGGAGGTATGTATTTGATGTAGTCAATGTATTTAATTTGTTGTCCTACGACATCCGCTCTGCCATTACATTAATCACTCATAGCAACTAAAGAATGACGTTTTTTGTGGTTATATTTAAGCACTCACAGAACTAAGTTAAGGTTAAGGAAAGATTTCAGTCTCATTGTTAAATAATGTCAACAAACAAATAAGTCAACAGTGCCTTGATGAACGAGACAGGACGTGTTCATTTCAATTTACATTTAACAGAAACCACAATCTCACCGTAACCCAACCAGTGATTTTGCCGCCTAAAGTTAACCACAGTCGGACCCCATTACTGTCTCATTCATCATGTGTCTTGGATGCTTCCCATTAAAAAGTTAACCACACATACATTTGTCAAAGCAACCAGTTAGTCCACATCCTTGAGGTCTTTTATCGTGAAAAAAGAAAAACGCTTTTTGAAAACATTTCTGATGAAGCATAAATTTCACCTTTGTGTCACTTGTCAGTGTTTTTAATTTATTTTCCTACAACATCCACATTTGTTTTCAAGTACGGGATGGGCTCATTGTTGCCCCTTGTGGTTGTTGGGGGGAAGAACATCTGACCGTCAAATACCAGCAGGTGTTTTCTGCCATCGGAGACTGTCTCAGTAGATAAGACAGTTCCAAAGAGAGCTACTGGCCGAGCTTTGTGTTTTACTGGCGCTGAGTGCGGAGGCTGTGTTTTCTCATGGAGGGCTTAATGTCGCTCTGAACGTGGCCTCACTTTGCAGAAACAAAATCCCAAGATACTTTGGGGCAGCAACTCGTTCCAACCCAGAAGGAGCAGCCTGCTCCAGCAGAGTCCTCAGACTTGGAGGTGCAGATTATTTTTCCAACCACTTAACACTCAGCTTCAAACCGCCTGCTGCATGCTGATGGTTACAGATTGCTGAAGCCAGCAGAACTATATCATTGGCAAAAAGCCGAGAGACAATCTTGACAATCTACCAATCTGGATGCTTTCCACTCTTCAGCTGCACATACATCACCAGCCAAAAGTTTGGACAGACCTTCCCATTTATTTGAAAGAGTAAGTGTACGCCATAGATTCTGTACATAAAAATCAGAACAGAATCTGCAACATGCTTCGTTCAAAGCATTAAATGACCATTAGAGCTTTACTGTTAAGAGCTACTCTGCTGGACAACACTGCTTTATCTTTGGGGAAGAGATGCATGGTGGGATAAATGTGATCTTCTGGAACAGCAGTGATTTGAAATTTCCCAGAGCTGTCAGAGATAAATGGAGCTGAGTCATGCAGCAGAAAGAGGACAGAATGCTTTAAAGACTGATGCATCTCTCATTTACAGCCTGAACACTGCAGGAGCGGAGCAGAAATGTGAAAACAGGAGTCCACATAAAAATGCAAATTGTTGTTTTCACACACCTCTGTTTGGATTCAGATTAAACAAACAAGATAGATGGTGTTCAGCAGTGAGCTTTAAGGTGTTGGCAGGCAGGTTTTTTAACTTTGGACAGAGCCAGGCTAGCTGTCTCACCCTGCTTCTAGTCTTTATGCTAAGCTAAGCTAAGCTAAGCTAAGCTAATTGCCTCCTGGCTCAAGCTCCACATCGAACGCACAAACATGAGAGTTTTATAAATCTTCTCATCTCACTCTACAGATGTGTTCAGACAGAAAACTGCGAATTTTCACCTTGTGTCAGCTGCACAAATTTGACAGATGACACAATATGGACAGTTTGTGTTTGTTTCACGTATTAATTACAGTCTCCTCATCGCTGCACACAGATCTTATGTGGATGGTTGCAAGTCACATGCTTCATTTACATCATGATTTAATCGGTAAGGTTTTTTGATGCACAAATTGAAAATGTGAAAACGTCTTCCCACTTTCTATGTTACTGCGCTGCCCTTAAAATTCACTTCTGCTTCTGTCTGAACACATAGTTGGAAAAAAAAAGCAAATAGTTCAACCAGCTTCCTGTCAATCATTATGCATTACGTACTGCAACACTGATATGAAAAAACACAAATCTGCGCAATCAAACAATGGTGAAGTTTGACCAAACTAAATGATGGCTCCATATTTACACTGATGAATTTTCTAACTCTGTGCAAATTGGTTTTCACACCATACAAAAATGAAAAAAATGGCTTCTAGTAGCAAAACAAGTTATGATACCTGTTATAATCTTATAAAGATTCAGATCTGTCTTCCTCCACAGCCCGACCTCCGACCCTCCATCCTTGCAATAAATTTCGTGTTCTCTCACAATATTTACTATGCTAGTCCATTCCTTCTGAGTCATATGTCTATTTCCACTCTGCGATTAAGAAAAAAGCATATCAGCTTGATTATGGAGGAGCTGGATCCCAGAGGGTCTTCACAGAGGAAAAGGAGACGTCTCCTGAGGCAGAAAGGCTTGAGTTTATCATAAGAGTCAATATGCCAGATGACATTTGGTCCTTTTGAAAAGTAATTCGGCCTCTGGAGACGTTCTCCTTCTCCTCAGTGAAACCCCTCTGGGATCCAGCTCTTTCATAATCAAGCGGACGTCCTCTTTTCTTCCTCGTAGGCCGAACTCTCCACATTTAGAATACATCCATCTCTATCTGTGCACTTTAACTGAGTATAGTAACTGGTAACGAATGAAACCGACAGCATCCTGCAGGTTAGCATACTGCTTCCTTCTGGAGAAACCTCTCAATCGAAGAATTCGTTTAGGTTTACTTTCACTAATTACATAAACATGCCTATTGAGCAGTAATACTGTATCAGCACACTCAATGCCCGGTTCAAAGTAAAATTCAATGAGCTGATCCGTATTGGGGCGTTGCGCTGGGAGCAGCTGAGCAGAAATAGACATATGGCTCAGAAGGAATGGAAGAAGAAAGAGAACGCAAAATATTGAGAGGCAATGCAAAAAAAAAAAAATCTCGCTGTGACCCTCGCGGGGCTCCGTAGTTTTCACTAACTTGTAGTTAGATAATATCTGGGAATTCTGCCAAACCAGTTTGTTGATGCCCTTACAGGTCTAATCCCTTGTTTCTTTAATTCGCCATCTCTTGTTTCTAAATATGCATCTCTTCTGGATTTTGCTTTTAAATGACTGTTCCTATTTCTCAGCAGGTAGTTTAACATGTACAAGGTTTTGTTATCTTTAAAGCACCATACAGGGAAGGTTGATACCGCTGAGTGATAAAGCTCCACTAAAGACAGTTCAACCAGTTTTCACAGCACACAGAGGTTTTGTGTCTGATGGTTTGGCAGCGACGTCCTGTTGGCATTTTCTACCTGAATAAGCACATGTCAACAGGGAAACAGTAAACATAACTCAGCACGACAAACAAACAGGCAGATCAACATCGATGAGGGTGTTTGTATGTGCATGACATTCATATGTTCTCTTCGTCTGTCCAGTCTGTCTCTCTTTTATCTCATCTTTTGTTCTATTTACATGACGTTGCATTTTAACTCATTTGTACATTTCCAACCTTCATGACGCCCACATTCATCAAATTGAGAGAGAAAAAGAGAAAAATACTCCAACTGGTAACTAAAATAATAAAGCTATTCATCAAACTTTTTTACAACTTAAAAAAAACTCTTAAATCTAATAATAATCAGATTTAGGAGAGCTCATCGAGTCTGTGAGGTACAAAATATTATGATGATGAATACGACTGTATTTTAATTAAAGCAATTTGTCTTTGTCAGGATGGGGTATTTTTTAACCTATTATTTATATTGGATCTAAACATGTGATTGGATTTTACACAGGGGGTTGTTTTTTGTTTTTTTTGCATTTATCAGGGATTGAAACAACAAGAGTAAAGCCTCAGATTTATTTTAGTTTTCAATCATTTTGCTTCTTGTCATTTGTACTAAATCCTTCTTATTGTATGATTTCTCTGATGTCTGCAGCAGAATTACTTTCTTGCTCCAGTTGGTTTTCTTTTTGTCTCCATTTTATCCAATCTCCTTTCAGTTCATCCCTACCAATATATATACATACATTATAAATATATTAGATTGTTGTCATGTGTTAATTGCTACTGAAGAAATTAGGGATTGCACACAATAAAATTTACTTTTAGAAAATGTTACAATTGATATTTTGTGCAGAAAAACATATCACTGAGTAAAATATGATCTGACAAGACAGAAGTGCTTGTCGGAGGGTTGAATAGCCTCAGAAACTCCTTCCTCCAACACCTTCCTGACATTGGAGTTGGGGGGGATTGTGTCCGACAACTTTTGTAACTTTCTGAAACCAACAATGCGACATTCACACCCGCCTCATGCAGTGACTGGGCAGCTGCGTGGAGGCGAGAAAGTAAGCAGAGTTTCTCTCTCAGTCTTTCTCTTGTACATTCCCAAGCCGTTTGACCATCTGACTAAAACTGCTGATGAATCATGCTGCCGCCTTTGTAGTACGTTCAGCTCTTTGTCCAGACTGAAATTACATATTTCTTGCCAAAAACTGGGTTTTTTTCCCCAAAAACTGAATCCAGAGTTTGAAAATCTTAAAATGCGGCTTGATGTGTCAGTGTGTACAGGATATACGATGCAAATCTTCTCTGTGATCACTCATAGAGTTTATGGTCTGCCATTAAATTTCATTCTCGTTCCGTTGTCTGACAACAGAAACAGAAAAATATGTAAAAGAGACAAACTATATCGTCACTTTGGCTGCGTGACAACACAGTGATCACAGAGCAGGAGACTGGAGGTCGAACAGGCTGACGCTCTGCAGGGATCTGCTGATTAGGTCCTTCTCACCAGATGTTGGCTGTGATGCAGCTCTGTTGTTTGCCAGCTGAACAGAGGATGAAGATTTTGCTGTTTTGTGTTGTTCAAGTGTTTAAATGTGGGCAGAGGTCTTATTAAAACGACCTGGAAACACTAGTGCAGACATTAATCATTTTCACATGAACACCGGGCACCATGGTTGAGACGTACTCATGTTGTCTGCTGCTTCCTTCCTTAATTCATTGATTGTACAAAGACTCTTTAAGTGACTTTAATCAAGGCTTGATTGTGCACTTAATGAAGTGAAGATTAAAGTTGGTGCATCGACCTTCTTCTCACAAACCCAATCAGAGCCAAATGAGTCTGAACCAGGTGGTGAAGGTTTGTAACTATTGATGAGCTCGCTCATAGATTGACAATCCAAAGACAATTTCTTCCCCTTGTTTGAATCCAAACAAGCTGTTTGCTTAGCCTAGATTCCCCCTGACTGTAGTTCAAAAATCAATAGAGGAAATTGTAAAGCAGAGAAATTAGAGCAAAGAAAAAGAGGAGAAGAGCTGCTGATTGGAAAACACAAGGAAAAGGTCAAGCAGGAGGATGAGAGGGAGGAGAGGAACGCTGCTGAAATCGAATCATTCCCCCGAGTTTAACAAATGAGCTGTCGAACTCTGTGTGTGTGTGTGTGTGTGTTATGTCAACATTGGCTCGCAGGTTCTGCTTCAGGCTCAGTTTGTTTATGCAGAAATAGCAGCTGCCATACCCTCCACACTGTTCTACGCCTGTACTCACACACACACACACACACACACATACAAACAGAAAAACAAGAGAAGGGAAATGTAATTGCATCAGGAACGTAACCGGACTCCTTCATGTCTCACGCTGGTGTAACATGACATTACTGTACTGAACTAGTTTACATGTTACAAACCAGGTCGTTCACACACACGAACGCACTAAAAATCACCAGAGAGCGAGTCCAGCATCTGTTTCCTCCGTCGCTGATTCAAGTCGTTCCCACTGTTGGATGTAAGAACATTCAGCTGCAGCTTATCTTCTTCTCTTTTAGCTATTTAATCATCATCCTCACTATTAATGTTATTGCACTTTTACAAAGGAAAACAAAAACATAAAGACGTTCAGATGAAAATGATAATAATATTATTTATATGACACTTTTCAAGCATAAACAAAGTGTTTTCCAGATTAAAAATGATATAAGGAATAAAAAAAAAATCATAAACCCATGTGAGCCTCCTCCATATGACGTATAAGAGAACAGAAACGTGAGAGCACAGAAATCAAGCAGCACTGTTATAAAACAGATGAAACGAGTTCAAACATAAACAAATAAGATGCTTTATTTATCTATTTTTACTTTATTTTAGTTGATTACTCATGTGTATTTGAATATTGCCGTATGTATAGGTATATGATGTATATATTTTTTGACTATTCTGTAACGTGCATATGCCTTTCTGTACTTTATTGTGTAATAAAATAAAAAATTTGATCACAAAAAAAACCCAAATAAGATGCTAATAAAATCAATAAGTTCATGTAAAGAACATAAAAATGCCAGAAAAAGAACAAAGTTTGAAAATAAAACAGATAAAAGTGCAAAATGTACAGATGTGCATATAAAAAATACTAAAACAATGACATGAAATAAAAGCAGAATTACAATTGAAATGACAATAACATTTAATAAAACACCATAAAAATATAATTATATAACAAGGAAATATAAAAGTGATGCAATGATGTAAAAGTTGGAAAACAAGTGTAGGTCAAAATAAATAAGATAAGAGTTTTCTGGGATTTTCTGGGAATAGTAAACGGAAATAAGAAATAAGAACTGGGAATAGTAAACGGAAATAAGAAATAAGAACTTAATATTACTAATATTACTTAATGAGGCGGCTGTGGCTCAGGAGGTGGAGCGGGTTGTCCACTAATCAGAGGGTCGATGGTTTGATTCCTGGCTCCTCCAGTCCGCATGTGTCCTTGGGCAAGATACTGAACCTCAAATTGCCCCCGATGGCTGTGACAGCGGTGTGTGAATGAGCATTAAAATAGATCCTGATGAGCAAGTTGGCACCTCGCATGGCAGCTTCTTCCATCAGCGTGTGAATGTGTGTGTGAATGTGTGTGAATGTGTGTGAATGTGTTTGTGAAAGGGCGAATGTTGACATGTAAAAGTGCTTTGAGTGGTCAAAAGACTAGAAAAATGTTATACAGTCCATTTACCATTTATTCGGCTTTTCAGCAGCTCAGACAGCAACAGAGAAAAACATATTTCAGCTTTAAAAAAGCATTTAAAGCAAAAACAAGCATCAAACATACTTAAACTAAGTCCTGCTGTTGTTAATGTCTTTTATTTAGTTTCCCTCCATTTGCTATTTTAATCATATTTTATCTCTATATTGATTTTTATCCTTATTGTAATTTCCTCATTGTTTAAGTCTTACTGTTTCTTATTTGTATCCCGTGAAGCACATTTGGTGTTTGAAAAAGTTCTATACAAATAATAATTATTATTCAAGCTTAAAACCCCCTCTCACCATGAAAGCCAGGATTATTTAAATGTGATATTTCCTTTAAGTGTTAATGAAAACAAACAGCAGGCTGTCCTTTTATAATTTGAGTTGTGAATTCCTGACTATCCTCACAGATTTTTCATGATGCATATTAAACAGCACAACAGTGATGATCTCTGCTTCTCACCCACTTACTGTGTTCTGTTTCTATTCCTGTAGAGCAGCTCTGAGTCAAAAAAAAAAAAAAAAGTCTTTCAGGAATCAAAACAGGGAAAAAACACAGCTTCTACATGCAACACAACAGTCATGATGATTCACCTGACAACATACACTGGAAACACAGAAAACACCTGCAGCTACAGGCCCCATTATCCTACAGAGGATGTTCATCCACTCAGCACCCACATGCAGCACTTTTGGCCTCCTCTGAGTGCACGAACCAGCTCTCAGAAAATAACTTTCCACTGCACCGACAAAACTCTCAGCATCTCAAAATCCATTAAAACACAAGCGAAATCCCTCATAATAGCCTTCGACATATAACAGACTGGAGCAGTAAACCGGCTTTAGTGCGTCTACTTCAGTGCAGAATGATGTCTGTGCAGAGTTTGTTTTCACATTCACCTGCTGAAAGAGGAAAGTTGCACCATGTACCAACAGTATGAGCAGGATTTGTGACATCACGACTAGTTCGGAGCCAATCGTTGTCCGGTACGCACCTTAAACTAGTGCCATGTGAATGAACTTTACAGCGAAGGAGGAGACGTCTCGCATCTTACGGTCAAACTTAAATATTTGCATATTCATGGGTTTTTCAATGAGGGAGAAGGATGTAATTTTAATGTCCCCCCTCCAGTCAAGAATCTATTTTTCTTCTTGTTCCTTCACTTTGATGTTTGAGCTTCGCTGTGCAGAATGATTCATGTGCAGAGTTTGACACTAGAAGGCTGTTTTCACATTCGCCTGCTGAAGGTGGAAAGTTTCTCTGAGCTTAAAATGAAGCTTTGTTTATTCAGGAAATCTCATTCTATTATTTTAATTTTTTTTTTTTTTTATTTATTCAAATCTCTCATTTTGCAGCCAATCGTGGTCCAATATGCAGCTTAAACAAGTGGAGACTCGAAGCCTCCAGAACATAAACACTGAGACTTTACAGTGAAGGAGGAGACATCTGATGTCCAGCAGTTAAACTTCTGAAATAAAATATATTTGCATATTAACAGATTGAGGCAGAAGGAGGAGATGCCATTTGAAGGAGTTTTAAGGAATTTAAATTTTATGGGGTAAAACCATATCAGACACAAATTATTAGTCAAAGCAGAGTCTTGTTATATGTCCTCAAACGTGTCTGGAGGGGATCTCTAAGGATTTTATTAAACTCACTTTTATGTGAAAAAAACACATCAGACACCAATTATTATTCAAAGCTGAATATATTTATTTTATATATATATATAAATATACTTATATATATATATATATCTTAAAATGTCTGGAGGGGATCTTTAAAGCTGCACTGATTCATATATTGATAAAAGCAAATATTATGTGTAATGTGAGAAGGGAGTCTTGATTAACCTGCAGAGAATTATCACCCTCAGCTCTACTGAACATTTTAGTGTCTTTCTGTGATATTTTTTTGTATTATTTAAGGCGCCGAGGCTTTATTGTTTTCACTCTGACACTCTATTTCGTTTCCAGCTGCAGCAGCAGGCAGCTGTTATCAGTGAAAAAGCTCTAAAAAGCCGCTGTACACTTCCTGCTCAGCAGCAAACAGACACAGTTAGCTGTAGACTCGCTGCTGAACATAGTGGAGCATTTAGCAGCTAAAGAGCCAGATATTTCCCTCAGGAGTTGATAGAGAACAAAAACAGAGCTTGACCTTATTAGAAAGGGTATTTATAACGTAAAAGCCAGGCTTTTTTGTTTTTTTTATCCCAATCTATGTTAGATTAAAATATTACTTTTTAATGCTTTATTGAACAGTAAATTTACAAACAACAAGACGAGTCAACCGTGGTATTAACAATCTGAGCGTCTGAGTGAGAGAAAACAAAACAAAACTACACAATAAAACTATTAAAAATAATAATAATAATAATAATAATAAAGTCAATTAAAATATATAAATAGTAAATAATACAGCATAAATAATACAATAAATAAAGTTTAAAAGGATAAATTAACATAAATTGGTGTTCAAAATAAAGGTTAGTATATTTATTTAGATTTTAGATTTACATCTAAACTAATTATAAAAACATTGAAAATGGGTGGAGAGTTTTCATAAATCTGGCTTTGTCTATATAATATTTTGCCATTATGAGAATTGTGTAAATCAGCAGAGATTAAAACATTTTACTGTATTGAAAACAGTGAAATTAAAAAAAAAAAAAGTATGAGGAACAAAAAAGAGGAAACAAAGTGTCGGGGAATTCAATTATGACATTATAAAATTTAAAAAAAAAACATTTGGTAAAGGAGATTGTGCAAGAATGTTTTTACATTCAGTAAAAAAAATAATATATATGAGGAGGAAAAAATAAATAAAGGGTACAGATTAATAATCAAGTAACATTAGTCAATAACTTTATATGTTTTAAAATTGTTTGGGTTTTTGTTGCTTTTTGATTTTGCTGCTTGAGATTAAAATGTATTTTTTAATGCTTTATTGAACACAACATTTAAAAAAACAACAAGGCGAGTCAACCATGGTATTAAAAACCCTGAGGTCTGTATCACAGAGGAAGTGCATCTTAGTCTGGTTTCACTGGCCATCCTAGATAACCAGTATAACCAGTATAAACAGTATCACAACCAGTTCAGTCAGCTCTGGGTTTTGACTGAGCTATGAGTGTGTTCACATGAAAGAACTTTGTTTTTTCTTCTTTCCTCTCCCATTAATCATCTCACGACCCCTCAGATTTACCTGCTGACCCTTTGGAGGGGCCCGAACCCTAGGTTGGGAACCACTGGACTAAACTAGCTAACTGTATATAAAGTAGTTGAAACTAGCTCCACCTCCAGCAGCTACAACAGTAACATGCTGCTCTAACACTGATGTTTCACTATTAATAATCTAATGATGTCATATATAATAATATATCAGTCAGAGGGACCAAACCACTACTTTTACTGCAATACTTTACATCAAGCTCATAATACTTATGTAGTTTTGCTATAGGAGGATTTTTCATATAGGACTTTTATTTGTAATGGAGTATTTTTACATTGTTGTATTAGAACTTTTACTGAAGTAAAGGATCTGAATACTTCTTCCACCACAATCTCCATTTCTGCAGATTAACATGTGTCTGAAGTATTATTATGGACATTTAACAAAAAGTTAATGTACAGCCCAGCAAAATGTAATTATTTGATTGCCATGACACTAGTTAGTGCATTCATGGTCCGTACAGGAAGACACCTCTCGACTGTGGTGGCCGTATTAACTTTTACATAGCGCCACCTCCAGGACAAACATCTCTATTGTAACAGCCAGATCACTTTGCTGAGTCTACTTGTGATTCTCAGGGAATGAAACACATCAGTTCAATTGTCACCATCAGCTTTTCTCTAACATCACCCTATAATGAAATAATCTAATTTGATAACTGATCTGATTACATTCATCTGACACTTAGTGAACACATTCATGCAGCCAACAGAATTAACTCGTTTAATTTTGGGTGACCTCATGACTTCTCCTCTTACTCCACCATGTGGCCAAAATGCTCCACTTGCACAAGATCTATGACTAAATCTGAACAGTGGATGGATATTTGATGAGTGCACTCATAATCCCTAAATTGATCCCATTAGTTCACCTTTTGAATTTGATGTCTTGAACAATTTATTGGACAGATTGCCATGAAGGTTTGAGAGCACATTCATGCTGCTCAGAGGAAGAACTCTAGTCAACTTTGGTGACCTCATGACCTTTTCTGTTTTAAGGCCAAACTCCATCCTCCCACTACATACATTGCATTCATCCCAATGACCCCACATGTCTGCTGTCATATCAGTTTTTTGGTGCTGTAAAATATTCCAAAGTGTTGTACCTTTTCAGAGGTGGGTGAGGAACCGCCATCACTGTTTGGAACGTCTTCCTCGTGCCGTGTTGACAGATGAGGGGTGGCCTCTACATCACTGCTGTCCAGACTCTCTAAAGCCTCCTGCAAAAGTCACTAAATACCATATTAGAGTTTTAGAATCCGCAGTTTTAGAAATTACATCTGTCATTTTGTTATTTAGAAGGCAAAAAAAATGACAAAAGAATAAGTACTACTTGTCTTTCATGACCATCCACAACAGGAACATATTTGTGACATCTGCTCAGTCGGCTACATTTTTCATCTGTATGGGATACAACAGTCATAACCTTGAGTTCTGTTATGTCAGCTTTCCACATACACACACAATGACATCTTTTGACAGGTGGCTTTCCGGTACCGTCAGCTGATCGATTGCTGCTTTAGTGGATCCATTGTCATCCTAGTGTGAGGCAAAGTGTGTCAGTCTGTAAGCGATATATCATTCCTACACATAACAACAATAACTGTATATTAACATAATTCATTAAGGTTACTTTTAGACTGTTGGCTTCAGGACCAACACTCAAGAAATTCAAAACTGAGGGGGAAAACCAAATTATAATGACTTTATTGGGAAGTTGAGGAACTTACTCCACTGTGTTGAGAGTTGTCCTCAATCAGTGGCGACAGTTTAACAGTGACCCCAACATCAGTCTCATCTGGACTCTCTGCAGCTGCCTGCTGAAATAAACAAATACCTCATTTGAGTTTTACGATTCCAAACTATCACAATGCCAAATTTAGATCCATTATGTATGTCATATCAATGGTGTCAGTTACATTTGTATGAGAAAAATAAGTAATACACACTATTCCCAGTGCTTCACATTATCAAAGTAGGTTCTCTAACCTTGACTGCCACTGCAAAAACTTATAATGGAAGGAGTAGGCTCTGCTCCAGTTATGTCCTTATGGTTTTTGTCAATCTCTGTTTTGCCATGCAGGACCTTGGAAATGTTCATAAAATACAACATTAATTTCCTCTATCTATCTATCTAACTATCTAAAAAAATAAAATAAAAATAATAAAATAAAATGAAATGAAATGACATAAAATAAAATAAAATGAAATGAAATGAAATGAAATGAAATGACATAAAATAAAATAAAATAAAATAAAATAAAATAAAATAAAATAAAATAAAATAAAATAAAAGCTACGTCACGAGAGCTGACTCGTAACCTCTATGCTCGCAACCTCTCGCGATACTTGGCGCATATATAAATCTTTCCGCAGCCGATATTCGGCCTTTCTTTCTCCCGTTAGCGGTGAAGGTGCAACAGTAATCGGTCGTCCCGAGCCCGGGTTCATCCGACACCCTCACCAACCAAGCTGAACTGAGCTCAACCTACACAGCAGCAACATGCCTCCCAAATTCGACCCCAACGAGATTAAAGTTGGTATGTTTTCACTGTCAAGTGGGTAATAAAAGCTTGAAGAAGCTTGTTCACATCCAAGATGGAGTCGTTCGTGCCGGAGAGAAAACGGTAACTAAAGAAGGGGCACGAAACGCGAAGAAGAGAGCTTAAATATTTGAAATCATGTCGCTAGCCTGCAATGTTTTGTTTCTCGCATGTGGAAGTTGATACTTTTGTGGTGGTGTAATGAGAAATCTGGTGTCTGGGGCGAAACACGGTCGATTCCACGTGGGCTAATCCAGCTAGCTGCTAATTTAGCATCACGGGTGTTGACAGAACCTGAAAGTTGACGTTTCTTTTTGTTCGAGTTAAAGGAAAGTTTCATAGTTTTTCAAGCGTCTTAAAACAGTCAGGTGTCCTTATGAACACACAGGTTTGACTTGCTGTAGTAATTCCTCCTGTTCATACTGGATATTAAAAGATCCCATTCAAATGACTTGTAAGTGATTGCAGCATGAAAAACCTTTTCAATGTTCATTTGGACTCCTGGCTGTTTTTAAGACAGATTTGAAAAATTGTGAACGCGTCCTTTAGTTTAGCCTACGGCATTAAAATGTAGAGTATATTAGGCTAATATACTTGCACTATACTATATTGCTACAGTGCAATTAACGCTTGTTACATAAGGTAAGTTAACTAGAAAATGTTCTTGATATTAGTGTGTTAATTGTTGAGGGCTGAAGCAGTTTGTAAATATTTACAGGATTTTTAAATTAAGATATCTGTATTCTAAAAGTTCCCAATACTAAATATTTAATTTATTCTGGCTTAATTAATGTATTGATTTACTATATGCATGCCCCTTTTGATTTGACCTACTTATTGATGGATTATTTAGTCAATGAGTCTAAATCTTTTTTGCATATAAAGCAAATTTAATGAGTTTAAATGGTGTAACATGGAAACGGCTTCATGAATCTGCAGACGATGTCATTTCTACAATTATTTAATATGGCAGAAATCAGACATAGGCATAATTTATGACCACTATGAGTGCGTACAAACTGATGCTTCCTTTTGAGACAATTAATCCTGCCACATCTGTACGAGCACTGCTCCATAAATTACTCATATTAGCATATATTTTAATGTGTCATTTCTCAGCTCTTTAACAAGCACTTTTTTCTTTTAAAACAAAAGTACATTTATCTGAATCTGGGCGATGTGCCAAATACACCCTACAGTTAATAGTTTGACTAATATTCACACTCATCCCACCTTCTTGTTTCAGTGTTAAAAGTAACGATGGAGGTGTCTTCAAATTAAATAGCGTTTGCATAAAATGTTTGATGTCCCGTCCCATATATTAAGACATTCAGTTAATCTCTACAGGCCGAAACTTGTCTGTTATAAAGAAACGCCGATCGACTCAGTCTGTTAATTACAGGGAGAAGTTGTTTAGATAAAGTCTTGAACATAATCTCAACTCAAAACATGGGGATTTTGTAAAGATTCCTACAAGAGCATAGACACTGTTCACATCAGTGCAGTGCTCATAATGAAGCAGACCTGTATATTAATGATGTTTTACAGTATAATCAGTCTTGGTTCTTGTCTTGCAGTGTACATGAGGTGCACAGGAGGAGAAGTTGGCGCCACCTCAGCTCTGGCCCCCAAAATCGGACCTCTGGGTCTGGTGAGTATTCAGATATATTTCTCTGTAGTCGGAGCAGCCTCCCGCCACTATGCCTGTCTGTCTGAGTGACTGAGTATAATCCAGTGGAGGCTCAGATTGACCCAGCTTTAGGAAACAGGGCTGCTCAAACTAATGGACAACTCTGTGCCGAAAAGTCTGGAACAAATCCTGAAGCTCTATTATCCTGCTGAGTTACTGTAGAATGTAACAATAATATTTATGGCGTTAATAAAATTGTAAGTTACGTTAGCTTGTAAGTTGCAGCTTTGGTCTGAGTTCAGTCGTCTTGTTTTGAGGATCTGTTTTCTGTAACAGCTGATTTTAAGCTCATCACTTGTTTTTTTTTTCCTCGTCAGTCTCCCAAGAAAGTTGGTGACGACATTGCCAAGGCCACCGGTGACTGGAAGGGCCTGAGGATCACTGTGAAGCTGACCATCCAGAACAGACAGGCAACGGTACGTACTGAACATCTGCCAGAGCTTCAGTAACTCCTCACAGCCTGCTGTGTTGAGTCAGGATGATGAACATTGATTTAATTACTAGAGCTGCAATGATTAGTCGGACAGAAAATTAATGGCAATTACTTTGCCAATTGATCAATCGTTTGCCAAACATTTGAGCCCAGATCCTCAAATAAGTTTGCTGTTTCTTTGTTGTATGACAGTAAATTGAATATCTTAACATTTTAGGTGTTAATCAGACAAAACAAGCAAACTGGTGACATCACTGTGGAATGCCATTTACCCCTCCAATTATTTAAAAACACCTCATAGATTAAATGAGAAAATAATCAGCAGGTTAAACAGTAATAACTGTTTGCAGCCTTCATAATGACACTCTTGGTTTTCTTCCAGGTTGAGGTGGTTCCCTCTGCATCTGCTCTGATCATCAAGGCTCTGAAGGAGCCTCCTCGTGACAGGAAGAAGGTCAAGAACAGTAAGTGACTTTGGCATTCTTGAACCAATCAGTATTTCAAACTTTCCTCTTTTTTTTTTTTTTTTTTTTTTTTAATAAACAAAGAAGTAAGAAAATGGAATGACTGTATTTCATTTATTTTCCAGTCAAGCACAGCGGAAGCGTGACCTTCGACGAGATTGTTGGCATCGCCCGCATCATGAGGCCTCGCTCCATCGCCAGGGAGCTGTCCGGTAAGAACACAAGGACTACGCTCTCCCCCCCAAAGGGTTTTCTTTTGTCCACCTATTAACCGTTCAGCCTCCCGCCACTATGCCTGTCTGTCCGAGTGACTGAGTATAATCCAGTGGAGGCTCAGATTGACCCAGCTTTAGGAAACAGAGCTGCCCAAACTAATGGACAACTCTGTGCCGAAAAGTCTGGAACAAATCAGCCTTAAATATTCTCACATTGCTCTAAAAATAAAAACAAATGAACATGTCTGACTGTAAACACTTGTTTATGGTAGATAACAGCCACTGGCTCACTTTTATAATTTATTTTCTTCAGGAACCATCAAGGAGATCCTGGGTACCGCTCAGTCTGTCGGCTGCACCATTGATGGCCGTCCTCCCCACGATGTCATCGATGACATCAACAGCGGCAAAGTCGAGTGCCCATCTGACTAAATGACGCAAATAAAATGTTGAAAAATCTGAACATCGTTGTTGTTGTTGTTGTTTTTTTTGTTTTTTTTTGTTTGTTTTTTAACCCTTTGGTTTACTCAGTAGAAACTCTTAATACACTAAAATGAAGGACGAGCTGCTGTTCTGATGTTCTGGTTTTGTATCTCGAGCTGAGAGATTTGAAAGAAACCTGTGAACTAATTTTCAGCAGCAGGTTGTTTGTAGAACTTCAGTTGGTTTTTAAGAAATGAAAGTATCTCAGCCTGAGCACTTATGCTGTATTGGCTGATCAACTGTTGTCTCAATCACAGGCTCATTAAATGCTCTGACATCCCATAATATTAAATGCAGGTGTGCAGCACCAATATAACCTGACAGTTATACTAAAATCAGAATTCCTTGACACTACTGTGATTCTGAGCTTTTCCATCAAATCTAATAGTTTGTTATAAACAGTCATTTCCTTAATGTGCACTAATGTTTAAGGTTACTTGAGTTCAATTTAAAGTATATTTCCTTTTTGTGTAGAGCTGCAACAACTGTTAAACATTTTGATTAAATTATCATTTTCAAGCAAAAACAAATTCTCAAAGACATTTGGTTTTCTTAGTGACGGTAAATTAAATCTTCAGGTTTTGGATTGTTGGACAGACATTACAGACTTCACTGTGGGCTCTGACAAACTGTCAGATGTTTTTCCTCAATTTTACAGACAAATCAATCAAAATAGTCTGTAGAGTAATTAACAATGAAAATAATCATCAATAATTGGTACAACACAGTCTATCCTTTGATCCTTCATTCAGATTAAAGAGAAAAACTCCCAGAAAAACCTGAAACTGAGCAAACAGAACTACTGTAAGAACAGATAAAAACTGCTGTCATCTGTCAGATAAGAATTATATCTGAATCATAAAAAGAATTTATAATAAATTGAACATAATAAAGAACAAGACTTCAGTTATCACATTAATCACAGCGATGTTCATTTTTAGTGTTTCAGTGAATTCAGACTCACCTGAATTAAACGCAGCCATGATTAATTGACTAATTAACACCTGTGGTTTTCCTGCTATGACGAGTCTATAACTGCGTATAATTACCTTCCATCAGTCTCATCTAGTAACGACAGCTGCTTAATGTGATCGTTTATCATCTTAATTACACCAGCAAGTTTGAAATTTGTCAGCTGCTACTGACAATTATTTTCACAATTAATCAGCTGATTTTTAAAAAGTTAAGGTTTAAGTTGATGAATCGTCAGAAAATAGTGAAAAATACCTTTTATGCTTTTCCTGTAGCCAGAGATGTATTCATGTCCAACAGCCCAAAACCCAGATATTCAGTTACATACAGTATCAAAGATATTAATCAATCAACTAATCATTGCAGCTCTACACTGAACTCTAATATTAGATCAAGAAGTTACTTTATTATAAGATGTGTAGAACAAAGCTTCATTTGCTCATTTTTAGTTTGAATTAAAGACAAGTGAAGCCTTGTATTTAAATCTGGTAGAAAACATCTTTTCTCTTGTGTGAGATCAATGTTTTCTGTTGTAAACAGTCCCTGATAAATAATGTTCTGCTATTATAGCATCTGTTATCATTTTATGTTACGTGAGGTTTGGAAAGGTAACAAGCTGTTGATTCACAGAATAATCAAAACCGTTCAGTGTTTATGCAGCTAAAGTTTGGAACATCTTTACTATTCGATGCTGTCTTCTTTTAAATATGAGTTTTATTTAATTTAGCTCTTAATTAGTTTCGTGTGTGTTCATGCATGCTGTCAGCCAGTTATGACTCAATACAGTTTTGCTTTTTATACAAAATATTTATTGGAAATCTCAGCCAGTCATATACAATTCTACAAAAGTATAAATGGTTCAGAAACTCAGCAGATAAGGAACAAAAGGGCCGACTATCTTTTTACTGGATATGAAGTAATGCAGTTTATAAACAAAGCTGTAATCTACTTTTTTTTTTATTTTTTTTTTTTTTATCTCTTCTGACAAATGCAGCCTTTATTCCAACATTATTTCTCACATTTTGCAAGTTTGGTTTTCTTGTATTTTGTCAAACATGTCGTGTGTCAGTGCATAGAAATAAAAAAAACCCCAAAACACCTTAAAGTCAAACCTGGGGCATCAAACATCTGGTCAAATTCTTTCATCTTTCTTCAAAGTATTGCCAATTTTAAGACAGTTTTGTTCAAAGTTCTTCTACGGCTACATGTGTTAAGACAACGCTTAACATTTAAGAACTTTGGTTTCTTTTGTTCAATGTAGAAAAACATATTTGTCAAAGTAAGAGATCTAAAAAAAAAAGGCTAATTGTGACGGTGCTCGTGTTCAACACCGGTCAACTGTTTATTTACCAGCAGTGTTTTTGGTTGATTGAGGACAGATTAGAGCCAGAATCAGTCACTTTCAGCTCTCAGCGTCTTTGTATTTCTGTCACGGAATCTATAGTTTACTGTCAAGAAATCCAGTTACAGAGGAAACAAAAACAGTGTTTGTATCAAAACGTGGATGTATAAAATGATGAAAATACAAAACGGACCGAGACAAAGATCGGGATGTAGTCTGACGTCGTGGTTTCGTTGTGCTTTTTGTGTTGTGGGGCGTCTGGTTGGAAGACAGAAAAAAACAAAAGAAAAACAAAAAACTGGACTCTACAAAAACGTACCCTGACCTCCTATGAGCTCATCACAGGTTTGCTGCTTTGAAACCGTGAAGCGTCGATTCGTGTTGACTCTTCTGGTCCAGACGGTGATAACCTCAGAGGAGGTGTCGGGAGTGCATCTCGTCGTTCAGTGGTTTGAACGTCCTCAGTTCTCCACCTCCTCCTCCTCCGCTTCGTTCTCCGCTTCGGGCTCCTCCTCCATGCGTTCCTCCTCCTCCTCTTCCTCCTCCCTGCTCTTATCGTTCTCAGAGTCGGTCTTCTTCTCTTTATCTTTGCGCTTCTGCTCCGACACCTCCTTCTTTCCCTTCTGGCCCTTCTTGTACACTGTAGAGGAAAACAAACGCCCACCGTTAACAGGAAACATGCATCATTAGAAGCTTAATAGAGTCGTTATATTTCACATTAGTATCTGTGTTTTGATCGTTTGCTCCTCCAGTCAGAGCTTAGCAACCGTAACTAAGGAAGGCGGTGGTTTGCATGGGGTTGCAGTAAGAGAGCCTCAACATTTAAAAAAAAAAAAAATCAAGTAAAATCAAGAGAAAAAGTGTAAGAAACAGATTAAACTGCACGTTTATCATCTCAAATGTAAGCTGAGAACATTAAACGTTACTAGTGCTGCAACTATTACTTTCATTATCCATTAATCTGCTGATTATTGTCTTGATTAATCGATTAGTTGTCTGGTTAATAAAATGGCAGAAAACAGTAAAACATGTTGATCACTGTTTCCCAAAGACGAAGACGACAAAAATGCCAGTCATCTGGTGGTTTTAGGTTGTCAAATTTTGCTGCTCTTCTTTGTCGTACATGATAGTGAACTGAACGTCTTTAGGTAGCTGGACAACCGAAGCCTCATTTAAGGTTCAGATAAACGATTTTGTCCTCCATTACTTTAATTGAAAGCACATTATAAAGGGACCTTTTAATGGCCAGTATGAACAGGAGGAATAATTACATTAAGCAAAACCTCTTTCAATATTCATTTGGGCTCCTCATTATTCATTTAGGGCAGACTTTAAAATAGTGAATCTTTCCCATTAAATCCTGAGAAGACTCAATGATGAACTGACCTTCTAAAGCTTCTCTCAGAGGCTCCAGGAATCGTTCAAACTCCATTTCCTCCATCGCAGCCAAGACGTCTCCTGCGTTCAGAGTTTTTCTTTTGGCTTTCATGGCAAAGTTGTTTGCACTGAGACAAAACACAAAGAGAGAAAAAAACATCTTTTATGTTAAAAACGTGGTATAATGGAAAGTTTTACAAATCATATTCAGTGGTTCAGCTTGATAATGACTGAGATGCTCCTTATTGTTTGATGGAAAACTCCTTTTTATTGTCCTGGATCGAACAGAATTTTGTGAATCGGTACTCCAGTCTCTGTCAGACTTTCTAAATGTTTTATTTGAATTCTTACCAGGACGTTGCATACAACACAAACACGCTGGCAGCTTGGGATATGGCTCTCCTTGCCTCTTTTGACACATTCACCCCATCTGGGAGCTGTTGAAAACAAACGGTGCGGAGGAGTTAGCTCAAAGCTACATTCACACATCACACAACACAAGCAGGCTGAGAAAAAGTATTTATTTCCTCAAGGACGTTAACTACTCAATGCAAAAAGAGCAGTGAGCAATAAATGAGTAAAACACAGCAAACTGTTCTTTTTTCTTCTATTACAAAAACATGGAACTTTGGTTTGCTTATAAACCACAGATGATAATTACTGAAAATAATATTAGATTATGGGAGATACATATACAGTAATCCTTTTCTCAAAATACCATTATAGATGTCTGCAGCTTGTGTTTTTAGTATTTTTTTTTTTTTTAAGTATTTTATAATTCCACTTATGTTTAATTCTTATTTTGTGGTATTTCTGTGTTCTTTCTTAAGAGATTTTTTTATCTCAAGGAGGCTTCCCTGGTTATATAAAGGTTAAAAAAAGCAGGTCTTGCCATAGAGAAGAAAATACTTACAGCACTTGTATTTTCTCTTAAAAAGGACAGAATCACAATGTTTCAAGTGTGTCTTAAAACAGCAGTCAGGTGTCCATATGAACATTGACAGAGGTTTCCCTTGCTGTAATCAGTCCTCCTGTTCATACTGGCTAAAAGATCCCCTTCAAATGTGCTTTCAATGTAAGTGATGGAGGCCAAAATCCACAGTGTGTCCACACAGTCATTTAAAAGTTGATGTGAAGCTTATATGAGGCTTCAGCAGTCTGAGTTAGTCATATCAAGTGGATTTTTAGCATCAAATTCCCTCTTTGTGTTTCCTCGGACAGTGTTTCCCTGTTGAGCTGCGGTGGAAGTATAGTAACAAAAAGAGGGACTTTGGCGCTAAAAAGACTGTACCGTTGAAAAATATCTACTTGATTTGACTCATTTGGACGCTGAAGCTTCATATTAGCTTCAGATAAACTTTTAAATACATTTTTGTCCCCCATCACTTCCTTTGTAAGTTCATTATGAAGGGATCTGCTAGTGGTCAGTATGAACAGGACGAATGATTACAGCAAGAAAAACATGTTTCACTGTTCATTTGGGCTCCTGACTGTTGTTTTAAAGGTGCAGTGTGTAGAATTTAGTGGCATCTAGCGGAACAGACTTTGCAGAAATGGAATATAATATTCATAAGTATGTTTTAATTAATGTATAATCACCTGAAAATAAGAATCACTGTGTTTTTGTTACCTTAGAATGAGCCCTTTATATCCAACCTACATTGGGTCCTCTTCCATGGAGCCTGTCGTGTTTCTACAGAAGCCCAGAATGGACAAACCAAACACTGCTTCTAGAGGGGGCCTTCGTGTTTTTGGTGAGTTTCGCGGCCACCGTAGGTTATTTAGTTGGTTGCAATCTGCAACCTCACCGCTAGATGCCACTAAATCCTACACACTGGTCCTTTGAGAGAGACTTAGAAATTGTGAACCTGCCCTTTAACACAAAGAGCAATCACATAGCACATATTTATCCCTAAAATGTCCCCTCAAGTAGCTTTAAACTTGAATAACTGTGTGTCCTTTACTCCGCATGTTAACTTGTTGCTCCAGCGCTATCTTTAGTAGACTAAATAATAATTATCTGAAAAATAATCCAAACATTTAAGCTCAAATATCAAGTATTTGCTCGTCGTTGCCAATGGTAGAAAGTAACGCAGTACATTCAGTAGTACTGTTATATTTATTTAAATCTACAGTTAGTTTATAGATTGTTCAGACACAGATAAGATGATTAAAACGAGGCTCTCAGCGCTCACTCACCGCCTCCTTGATGATGCGGGTGATGACCGCGTTGGGAAGGTTCAGGTCTTCTGGTCTTTCTGCCATTTCACTCACCGAGTCTTCAACCCTGCTGTCCGTTAGCTTCACCGTCCGTCACGGTTAACGGTTACCGGTCAGCCGTTACGTCCGTTGCCTCTCGTATGAAGCCCGAGTGAGCTGCTAACCGACCAGCGCTAACCTGAGCTCCGTAAAGTAGCTAGCTAACGTTACCGGCTCTTTCCGTTTCACCGGAATGTTGAGTTATTAGACGTACGTTATAAAGAAGACGTTAACGTTTTATTAACTCTTTATGACTCGGTGAGAAGCTGCTCGCGTGTCCATCAGAATCGGTTTGTTTTGAGACGTTTCCCGCGAACCTTCCAACCACGAGCCCTCCTCCGTCACCTCTCAACTTCGACCTCTGACGCGTGCGTGACGTACGTTGACCGTTACGTAATTAACATAAAAGAAGAAGAAGAAGAAAAAACATGAGCTAAATAAATTAATTTAAATGATTGAATAAACATTTTCTTAAAATATTTAAGAATATTAATGTATCGTGTTAATTTTGCTCTTTACTTTAAGACTGGCACGAGGTTGCTAAGTTTATTAATTATCAATTTAAAATATGGCTGACTGCTTTATTTATAAAATTGTACTATTTGGGTTGAATGAGAAAGAAGCATACGTCATTAATCTTATCTTAGCTTAGCTTATAAATTTTATATTCATAAGTGTAGGTTTGACACCAAAAACCTCTCTTCTCATATTATTATTATTTTCATAAAGAATCTTTCTGTTTCTTATGCGTTGTTTTGTTCCCAAGTATGCACCTCATGTTCATTCATGTGATCAATACAGAGAAAGAGGAAAATAAAAAATAAATAAAATAATTTTATGTCGTCCTTTATTGTTATTATGGTTTACTTATTGGGTTTGGGATATTATTTGATTATATTGTAAGGATCTTATTGGGGTTGAATAGTATTTCATTTTATACATTTCTTTAATTGTATTTACTTGACATATAATTTATGTTTTGCACAACAAATTGCACAAGAATTTATATTTCGATTTCATTGCTGAATGTCTGTATGTTCATGAAATTAAAAAGTTAAATAAAATAAACAACTTGACAAATATGAATAAAACAATGCTTACATAATTAGATTACTAGGCTTTTAGATCTCAAAACAGGTATATATGTATATATATTTAAATATCTTAAATCTGCTGTTGCAATTAGGTTTTTTAAAGCACTGTTCATTTTTCTGATTTTTTTGAATATATTATATTTGGGGGGTTTAGGTTGTCATTTTTTTTTGAGACTGTGCTGCGTTTCCTTGACTAACATTATAGTAAATTCAATATCTTCATTGGACAAAACAAGACATTTGATATGACTTTGGGCTCAATTTTCTGAATGTTTAGATAAGACATACAGTACATGTGTTGTTTTTTTCCCTCTTCTTTCCCCTCAAAAATGTTCTGAATTTATTGTAAATTGTTGTCATTATTCATACAGTGCTTTGATAATATTGTATCTGAATACATTCATGCCATTAAAGAACTTTGAATTTTAATTAGAATTACATAAAATACACTAAACACAAATCTAAATATCAATTGTTGACAACATTCTCCAATAATTTGGTGGTGTCACAAACTTTATTTATTTTTTGTGAAAGATTCATAATTATATGTTGTTAAATAACTTCTGGACAGAGATTTTTAACACTGTTTCAGACATTATTGGAAGAAGAGTTTGCAGCTTTGTTCAGGATCTCTCGCTCTCTGTCTGCATCTGAGAAACACACTGTAGCTTTTGTATCCCTGCTGGCAAGACAACTGATACTCACTTTTGTTGTATTACAGATATTCTTTTCCAGAATATTCTATTCACACATACATCTATTATTCTGTTTTCTAATTAGCTCAGACAGTATAATGATTGTGACAACTATCTTGTTGCTGTAAATATTAATTGTAAAACTTAATAAATAAAAGTGATAGGAAAAAAAATAATTGTTTTTGGTCATTCAAAAACAATCTATTGATTTCCATGTAAACCAGTATGTGTAACTATGAAAAATAATCCAAATCACATCTGTTAGCGGGAAGTGTCTTGATAGATAATGTAAAAATGTGTTTAAAGTGTGTAAAGACCACAGCCAGTCATCTGAATCCATAACAAAACCATTTAGCAAAGACATCAGCTGTAACAATAAGCCTGTGATCCTTCTTTCTCTATTTTTTGTATTGTCAGTGAAGACCAAAATCAACAATGTGTTAAATGTGTCTCTCAACACTTTCTGACATTCCTGCCCTGTCAGACTCCAACCTGCTGGTTGCCCATTATTTTTATATCCAACGCCTGATATATCTTATTCCTGTGTGCACCGTTGTTGTCCAAAAACTATTAGAAACACGTCAATGAGCCGCTGGGTGACGTGTTCCTTCATCACCATGAAAACAAACACTGTAGTTTATTTTGACTCAATCCCACACACACACCGTCCTGCTGCCAGAAATCCTCAATAGAGCATCAAATGTGGATAAATCCTCTGCTGAAAATAGTCCCCAACAAATGCACTATTTCCTATTTTGAGTAACATTTGCTAAAAACTACAGTGCCCGACTGTTTTGGGAAATTACTCAGCCTTACTGAAAAAGTGAACTACACTGTATCTATTGGATTTTAAGTTTTCCATCTAACAAGAAAAGAAAGAGAGAGAAAAAAGACAATTTCAAGCACAGACGATAAAGAAAAGAACAGGCACATCTGTCAGACACTGCACATCGTTTTGAGTTGATTATCACATTATCACAACAACCACCACAGCTAAGCCTTAATATCTCATGTACCTCATATAAAAGTTCTAGTTAAAACAGCAGACACGTTCACAGTAACATATCTGTGAGGCATTTTTTTTTTAAGATTTACGCCTTCAGCTTGTAGCAGAGAGCCACAGACGGGGTAGAGAAGTCAGAAATTAACTCGTTGTCGGTTTTGGTCTTTTCCTGGGATTTTTTGATGGTATTTAAAATATAGAGTAACATCTTTACTATATCCTTATGATTATAGTGTTACAGTGACTACAAAATAGTAGTAGTTGGAGTCTCATCTCTGAGTGTTTGTTGAATATTTTGGGCTCTTCTTGAGGTTTCTTCCATTTTTTTAGTTTTCTCCTTATCCAAATCAAGGGTCTAAAGATAGAGGATGTTGTATGCTGCACACATTATTATAAAGCCCCATTAGGGACAGTTGTGATTTGTCATGTTGGGTTATATCACACTGAAGTGTTAATGCCACCACTTGCCTGCTTGCACATTATCTGTAGTGTACCGATGAATGTTAAAAACCCAGAACTGGGCAGACCTCCAGCTCAGCTTTACACCTTCCCTGCTAACAGAGTGGATAAGGTCGGGGTTTGTTGGGTGAAAAGGTATTTAGGTGGTTTCCATGGTAGCTGGCTTCCTCACACATGCAGCAGCGTGATACAGCCCACACAGAGAAAAAAAAAAAAAAAACAAGACATTTAAAGCATAATAATGTTCAGCTCAAAGTTAAGAAAAACATCCTTCTGTACAGGCACATCTGTCACATCTGTGCACTGCACATCGTTTCAACTTGATTATCGCAGCAACCGCCGCAGTTGAGCCTTAGTATCTCATGTACCTCACATAAAAGTTCTAATTAAAACAGCGGACACGTTCACATTAACATATTTGTGAGGCGTTTTTAAAAGATTTACGTCTTCAGTCCAATGAGTTTAGAGCTGAGAGCCGCAGAGACGGAGTCAGACATTAACTCGTTGATGGTCTTTTCATTGGATTTTTTTTAAGTAGGGATGTGATTTACATGCATGCATCTTCATCCCTAACTTAAAAAAACTGGATTCTGCATATCACGCTGCATTATGTTTTGTAACAAGAACAAGCTCATGTACTCACCATTGCATTTTATATGAATCTTGAGGATGAGGAGAAAAATACACATGTTGCTATTTACTGTCAAGACATTGTTAGGTAATCTACCTTCTTATATCTGCAGCCTTTTATCCTGCAACTATAGCACTAGATCTACTGATCAGATTCTTTTAAATGTCCCCAGGTGCACTCAGAACTTGGTAAAACTGCTTTATCCTTTTATGCACTTTTAGCCTGGAATGAGCTGCTAAATACCAGTAAACTTAGAAGAACTCCCCTCTTTGAACACCTTTAAAGGTCTTTTACATGTTGCTCTTTTAAATAACCTTGACTTGAGATGGACTGTGTTATGGATATAAATGGTATGGCCTTTATGCTTCTCTCCTTTTACTCTTTCCACTGTGTAGCTTTTATGTATTTATGTGTTCTATCATGTGAAATTGTTTTTTATGTGACACTGCTTTTGCTGCCGTCTTGACTAGGAATCCCTAGAATAAGAAATCTTGTGTCTCAATGGGACCTTTCTGGCTACATAAAAGATAAAACAAAAGCAAAAAAACATTGTAAACCACAACATTGTAGAGGAGGCTATGAGGTCAATTTCTACGCCCACCAAGTTCAAGCTTCTGTAGCTGTTTCTAGGCAGCGCTCCAGGATACTCAAGTTTCCTCGACTCGCAGTAGATCGCTCGGTGTTGTTGGAACAATCACCGCTGCTGCTGAACTCTTTCTGTGTTCATCTAACATGTCGACAGGCTGCTGCAGATAGATGTAAAACTCACCCCTTAAGATATCAATGGGTCAAGACTTTCTCTTCTGCAGTGTGATCGTTTTTTAGTGCATTTTAAAAGTCAAGGAGTTAATATTGTTTTACAATCAATACAAATACAGTTTATTACACACTGCAAATACAGAATGTTATTGTTGGCTGTTTTCACTGCAGCCCACAACTAATTCACTCATTTCTTAAAAATGTATTAAATATAGCCTACGGTACCAGTCAAAACTTTCTCATTTATTTATTTTTATTTATTTATTAGTTTATTTGTCAGGGACGATGCAAAAAACATTATAACAGATTAAAGTAACATGAAACAGATGTGTTGCATATAGGATTTCTAGCCAAGGCTAATTTGCGACCCCTGTCCCTCGTTAGGCTTTTCTACTTAAAAATAGTAATATAGTAAACAAAGCTCATAATAAATAGTGACATTCTCAATGACAACAGTTCATGGGAATGGGAAAGTGTTACAGTAAACACTCATGCAACCACAAAAATACACTGGAAGATGCAAACAGCTGGTGGATAACAGATAACACAATAACGTTTGTATTTCCACCATAAGGTCTGCACTGAGAAGTCATAGTGTACAGAGCGCTGAGGTCACATATGGAGCTGATGTAAAACCAAAACTATCTGACGGGGGGCTGCAGTCGAGTCATAATTCTTTGAGTTTTGTCACTTTATACATTCATTTTTTCCCATTTTGAATATAAAAATATTGATTTGTGCAGCTTTAAGTTGCAGTGCATCGAGCTCTCAGACTCCGAACCCTTTGAGGAAATCGCAGCCACAGAACGTCAGAACCTGAAGACCGTTAAACAGGGTTAAGACTGTGAAACCACAGACAGACTTGAGATCTGTCAGTTTGTTTTAGACTGATGAGTACAGAGATACCATCATCTCCTTTATATGTTTTGTTGAACATGTGGTTACTTTAGCAAAATTTCTTACTTATCTGTCAGTGGTAGAGCAGGAGAGTCAGACCTGTTTGTACAAGAAGGAAATAAAAGGAAGGCCCACAAATCGGCCTGTAAACAAAAAGCCAAGAACAGAATCTGTTGACGATAACAGGCTTTAAACTGAGTCATGTGACCCTCATCAGTAACACCAGCACACCTGACCTCTACTGCAACAATTAGTCAATTAACTGATTAGTTTATCGCCAACTATTTTGATAATTGATTAATCGTTTTGAGTCATTTTTTAGAAAAAGATATGTCCAAATTATCTGATTCTGATCTTAAATATGAATATTTTCTGGTTTGTTTAGTCCTCTATGATGTAAACTGAATATTTTTGGGTTGTGGATTGTTGGTCAGAACAAATAAAGACTTTTGAGGGCGTCACCTTGGGCTTCGAGAAACAGTGATTGACATTTTTCACCATTTTTGGACATTTGATTGACCAAACAGCATCGATTGATCGAGAAAAGAGTCAACAAATTTATTGATAATGAAAATAATTGTTAGTTGCTGCCCTAATAATAACGCTGTTGAACTGTCTGGTGCAAGAACATTATGATATAAACAACTAGAGATACACACAGCCTCAAAAACTGTAGAGACTACAATCCTCTCTACCAGTAAGATAAATGATGGCTGATAGATTTGATTGATGTTCAAAACAGACATCAGTCACACAAGGTTTCAAAGAAGAATTAATTGTTATTCTTTCCATATACAATACTCAGTATACAGAGGATTAAAATTGCATTCCTTCAGTACAACAGTGAACACTATACAATAAGTAAAAAGACAATAAAGTGCACATAATATTAATTAAAGTGCAAGGGATGAAAAGTGCTTTGTTTCATTAAAAACAATGAAATGTTGTAGTGGACAAGAAAGTGTACACAAAAATAGTAATAATAGCTGCAACAGTGAAAAGAGACAACATAAAAATGGCAACAGGAACAGTAGTAATAGTGATTACTCAACACTGAACACTAAAACCTGGAGGATCAGGAACTGCGCTGCTGCATCTGTGGTTTGTTATTTTAAGGCTGTTGCTCTGTCATTAGCTTAGCAGCAGTTTGAGGTTTAAGATTGATTTAAACCTATGTTATCTGGAACAAAATCATGTGTTATATCCTGTCTTATCCCTGCTAAACACCACTAGAGGTCACCGTATCTGAGGTTTAATTTACAGTAAACTGGTTTAGATTTCTACAGCTCAGATAGTTGTATTCATTTCTAAAAGTTCAAATCTTTCACCATGTATGATCTATGTATGAAGAGTTGAACTTAAGTGCTAAATTATGCTTTTTTCTTTAAAATTGTGTTAAATATAAATTCTTATGGTAACAATCATGCATAAACACACTACAGAAAGTAGTTTTGTCACATGATCTTCCATCTTTGTTTCTATCAGAGGAATACAGGGTTCATGTTTACTGAACAGAAAACACAAACCTGCAACATTATTCATAGACGACATTTTGACACACTTACAGAGAGACCGTTAACGTCATTAGTAACACCTGATCTTTTCCTACAATGACAGGTCAACATGTCTGGACCACAAAAGGACCATATCTGTTTATACGCATATCAAACTTTATTGTTCTTGCTCTTGATTCTTATAAGAATCATTCAATTCAATACGCTCTGGTGGCTCACGTTGGTGGACCTTTTGTTGCTCATCTCTCTCCTTATTTCCTGTCTTCTGTCTCTACTATTGCTGTCTAATAAATTACCTTAAAATTGACTCAATGACAAAAAAATAAATAAAATAAAAGTGTCAAATCAAAATGTGTCAAACCGAAGGCTGCAGACTCCATGGATCAAACTGTGAAGGCTAAATCTATTTATGCTTTCAGATCTTCTGTGCAAAGGCCAAATAAATCTGTTTGAAGTGTTTTGAAATGTGAAACATTGAAAAACCTGCAGACAGACTTTGAAAGGAAAATTAGTTTGAAAATGAATTAGTTTGAGGTTAAAGGTGTATTCTTGGCTTTGGAGTTTTTATATGTTTTCAGCTGGTAAGATATTTAAAAAATATATACATTTGAATAATGAATTGAATGAATCTTCTATAAATATTCATTTATTTAATTTATTTCGTAAGAGAAACTTCAGGAAGCCGTTTTAGGGTTTTTTTTTGTATTTCTATAAAATTATTGTATCTTATGCAAAGTGATGGATGTAGGATGGTTGAAGTGAGGTTTTTTTAAATTTATTTATTGTTTTGTACTGTACTTTTTGTTGTATGTACAGTATGTATTTTCCTCTATAATGTCCAGCAATGTTGTTATTTATATCCTTTCTTTTCAGAGCATAAAGTCAATGTAGCTTTTTTCTTATCCCACGTTATCCTAAAAATGTTAAATTTAACATTTAATCGGAGTATTTAACTATTTAACCTGCTTTTAAAGACAGGACTTTTCCAGCAGATCTGTAATTTCAATGGAATTATAAAAAAAAATTAAAATATCAATTTAAAAAACATCAGTCACAACAGTTCATACTTCAGCTCTTATCCATTTATGCATCAAAGTATTGTAGATACTATATGAATGTAAACTGTTGTGCAGCAGGTGGCAGCTGGGTGTGGTGCTACAGTACATGTGTGTTGTTCTTTGCACACTGTGGAAACGTCAGAAACAATACAGATCAAGATGGACGCTCACATTGTTCATCAAGGGTGAAACCAAAGACTGTATATAAAAGTATATACAGTACAATACTCTTTATATACAGTCTGTGGGTGAGACAGAAGCTAAATTAAGCTTTTTGTTAAACAGTTGTATAATCTGTTCTGTTACACAGTGACGTTTATCCTTCCTTAAAGCCCCTGGAAAGGCAAATCCATGATTGGCTATTAATCATGTAATTTGGGATCTAATGTGCATATAGTAAACACCCAAAAAGTATGAGAACACAGCCTCTGACTTAGTCTATGTAATTCTTTAGAAAGTTTCTCTCCCTTCCCTTGTTACCGGGTTGCAATTAGGCGGGGCTAAACTAGGGAATTTATTACATAATAAATACCTGCCCAATCATATTTAGGAGAAAGATGATTGACGTGTAAAGTGTGGTAAACTGTGCAAATTAAATTTAAAATAAGTTGAACTAAAACAGAAACATTCTGGAGGCTGATGGTTTTATGTAATTTGAAGATTTAAAAATGTAAATGTAATGTAGTGTGTGGTATTGACTGGAGGGCTTGTTATTATCTGAATTATTATGGCATTTTTATTAAGCTGATAAAAAAAGCATATTTGTGTGATGATCAAAAGTGTAACTAAACCTTTTTATGATTGTTAAATCCTTATTTCATGTTATGTTTATTGTTCTGCAATTTATTATAAGACATCAAAACAGATTGCTAGCAATTAACCCGAGAAAAATCACAAGTTTATCTTAAAATGCCATCTCTATCTATGTGTATTGATATATCATAAAAGATAGAAAAAAACCCACAAAGACAATGAATTAAACCACCATCAACCTGAACAAGGATCAATTTACCAAGAAAATCTTATTAGGACAAATGAAAGAAACCTTTGGTGTATTTTATATTGCTTCTATAGACCAATATCACAAATTTGCCTCAAGGAGCTTTACAATCTGTACACAACGGACAACGCCCTCAATTCTTACAGAGTCCAAAGGTCAAAGACAAGGTCAAGGGCTGGAGGAGGAAGTTATTGTCTTCCTCATTGTCTCTTGTTAGTGCAACGCTCAGCACACAAACCTGTTCAAAGATTATATTGAATTTAAGTCCAATCATGTTAACTGGTGGCCTATAATGAAACTATGTTGTAATGAGGTCATTTTATTGAATGTTTATTACATCATGTCATGAGACTCATAAATGCCACAAACACAAAGTCTATTTACCACCAGTAATGCCCTCTCATTTATTGTGGCCCTCATAAACTTAATACACTGATGATAGTAAATCTTGATAAAGGAGACGTTGTCTTAAAACAACAGTCAGGTGTCCACGTGAACAGTGAAAGAGGTTTTCCTCACTGTAATCATTCCTTCTGTTCATACTGGATATTAAAAGATCCTTCAAATGTGCTTTCAATGTAAGTGATGGAGGCCAAAATCCACAATGTGTCCACACAGTCATTTAAAAGTTGATGTGAAACTGATATTCAGCTTCAGCAGTCTGAGTTAGTCATATCTAGTGGATATCTGACACATTTACAGTCTTTTTAGCATCAAATTTTCTCTTTGTGTTTCCTCGGACAGTGTTTCCCTGTTGAGCTGCAGGTGGAAGTATAGTAACAAAAAGAGGGACTTTGCCACTAAAAAGACTGTAACGTTGAAAGATATCTACTTGATTTAACTCATTCGGATGACTGAAGCTTCATATTAGCTTCAGATAAACCTTTAAATACATTTTTTCCTCCATCACTTCCATTGTAATTTCATTATGAAGGGATCTTCTAATGGTCAGTATGAACAGGAGGAATGATTACAGCAAGAAAAACATGTTTCAATGTTCATTTGGGCTCCTGACTGTTGTTTTAAGACAGACTTGAAAAATTGTGATTGTGATGTAATTTAATTGAACATTGGGCATGTATTCACTTGAACAAATAATAATTCAACTTATTATATTAATGTCAAAGGTTGTGGAACAATTAGCAATGGCAAGTGGTGCTGGAGAAAAACAACTAGGAACAACCCATTTATGAACCAAAATAGATGAAGATCGAAGAATGGACAGTGGAGGACGAAGTATTCAGATCCTTTATTTAAGTAAAAGTACCAATACATCAATGTAAAATACTCCATTATAAGTAAAAGTCCTGCCTGAAAAATCCTACTACAGTAAAAGTACATAAGTATTATGAGCTGGATGTAGTTAAAGTATTGCAGTAAAAGTAGTGGTTTGGTCCCTCTGACTGATATATTATTATAGATTATAGATTATTAATAGTGAAGCATCAGTGTTAGAGCAGCATATTACTGTTGTAGCTGCTGGAGGTGGAGCTAGTTTACACTACTTTATATACAGTTAGTTAAGGAAAAATCACTATTTGGTGGAGCTGTTAACAACTCATAGACATGTGAAATGTGACCCCGACTACACACTGCTTTTTGTAAGACGTCAAAAGCCAAAAAGGTTGGAAACCACTGGTTTCATCTTTAACAATGTGTTGTATTTTAAAAGCTTGTTATATTATCCATTGTGTCAAATCTTCATCTGAAAAGTAACTGAAGCTGTCAAATAAATGTAGTGGAGTAGAAAGTACTAAAATGTAGTGGAGTGGAAGTATAAAGTAGCATCACATGAAAATACTCAGGTAAAGTACAAATACCTCAAAAATGTACTTTACTTTAATCCTACTGACTGGGGTACCTGCAGAACTCAGAGGTCTACTTTTGTCATATCTCACAGGTGCTTTATTTTGTCATGACTTTGTCAATCAATTTGTTCCTAATGACTTCATGTCATTGTTTTCTGATTCTGTTTTAATTAGTGCTTTTTAAAAATACCAATATAATTTTTACACAATAATAAAAAATATATACTATTTACACAATATTCATATTAACTATAACTTTCCTCGAATAATAATGATCTATTTTTTTCAGATGACATTAATTACATAACTAATCATGTTTTGAGAGGAAATAAATGAACATTTTGCTATGCTGGTTGTTTATGACACTGGTCTATTCTTGGGGTCTCCAGGGGCCCCAGTCAGTCGTCCTTGTATGTTAAATATGTTGGTAGGATGAGGGTTGAGTAAATGTGCTTGGTTACTTTCCACCACTGAGAGAGGGAGGCATCAAAACAACTGTGGAGTAAAATAAATAATTAATACAATAATATAGTTTTAGTTAAAAGTTAAAACTTGCTGGTTCTAGTTTGACTCTCCCCGAAACCGACAGAACCGACTGTTGGATTCTTTAGGAAGCGTAAAGAGGTTTGTTTATGCAGCACTACTTTTGTGTACATCCGACAATTACAACCACAGACCAAGATAACCATTTTCGACAATTTGTGATAAAGAAAAAGAGGCCATGAAAAGTCGACTACAACGCCCAGTTTTCAATTTCCAGTCTGTATTTACAAGTACTGCTGCTCGTTTGATGTCCCGACGGACGGGAACGGCTGCGTATCTGTTGGATCTACTTTCTCTTGGATGGCAGTGCTGCGCCTTTCTCCCCCTCTCTCCCGTGCTAGGCCGCCATCTTGAATTTTAATGTTAATTTCCAAAAAAAAAAAAAAAAAAAAAAAAAAATGTGTTTCCTGTGATATTTTCGTTTAAGGGTGTCGTGCCAAAATTTGGATTAGTTTTAAGGAGTGGTGTGTTATTTCGTGGCTGTTTGAGTCAACCACCCAGTGAGTATTTTGTGTGTTTGTTGTGTTTCTGTTGTCGACTGGAGACATTTAACGAAACCAACGCGTGAAAATGCTTCCAGCTATTTAACTGCTAACGTTAGCTATCATGCTAAATAACAGAGCCGCACCGATACACCGATTATCCGCTGGCTCCGGTAGCTGCCGCAGATCGTTTTCGACAAGGATACAGACACGGAGTCCAACTTTTAATTTGCTTATAAACGACAGATTTACCCCGTTAAACCGGCTAATAATGGCTTCCACATCAAACAACCAGAGCTAGCTTTAGTGTTAGCTGCGGTGCCCCAGCGGTTTGCAGGTAACGTTAGCTTTACTTATCCACTTACTGGGACATGTGTGTGGCCAACTAGCGACTGTCGACGTCGAATATTTGATTCACATATAATTCAACATTAGATATCTCTAATGGGAGGAAAGGTAACTGATTTGTGTGTGTGTTTTAACCGACTGGTGTTCCCAATTGACGGTACTAGCTGACGTTAGCAGCCTGCTGAAGTTAAGTTTGATGCTTGCTGGCACAAACAGAGAAGTAACGTTACGTTAATGTTATGTTAAATTCACTAATGTTGACTTGTACTATTATCACCAGGAGATAACTGTTAACTAACATCGTCTGTTAGCGTTAAGGCGTTTGTTGCATGCTGAACGTTAGTGGAAAAACGTCGAGGCGGCTTGAGATGTGGAGTTTATGTATTTTGGTGTAATATTATAGTTAAATATCACTATCCACATGTGTCACTATGCTGCTGATATTGTGTTTCGGTGTTCGTCTTTATGTTCGGGGTAACCACTGGTGTTTATGTGATTGTGTAACTTAGCCAACATTAACTTGCTCGTCGCAGACTACCGGCGTTTGCTGCAAGCTAACCGCCGCGGCCGAGCATCTCTGTGTCGGTGGAGGAGGACGGGTGGAGAGACTAGTAGCAAACAATAGCAAAGCTAAATTCATAACTATGAAACAATCTCGGCCTCAGCTGTCGGTGTGGCCTTCCGGGTTCCCTCTGCCTCTCCTTATCCCTGTACTGTGTTGTGTTTTAGTGTGGCTAACGTTAGCTTCTGAGCTGATAATGCGAAGCGTTTTATGCATCGATTACAAATCCGATGATGCTCCTATGCGACGCATTTGGGAACTAATATACTTGTGTTATACACATCTAAACATTGTGTGTTGTGTTATGCAGTTATGAATACGAACGTGATGCGGTTATATGGAGCATAAATTCACAAAGCAGTATTTTATATGTATGGATGATAGCGCACTTGACAGTAAGCCAGTGTATTATTTGGGGTTACCACTAAACGGCGCTACAGGAACATTTTAAACTTGCTTCCCAAACACTGCTGTGATGTGTATCTTCAGCCTACTACAGTGTAAACCATTGGTTCCCAACCTCTTTGACTTGTGACTTCTTAAAATAAAGCTAAGTCTACCTGGGATCCCTCGTTACACGTTGTCTACCAGTTAAACAAAGGAGGATTTATAACTTTTAGAGGCTTGAGGAGATAAAATACAGTGATTCACCATAAGTAAAGCAAAAATTAGTGGAAAGCTTGAAGAAAAAGATCATTTTGTTTGTCAGAAATATGTTTATTTCTGTTGTCCTATCCTGCCAAATCATCTCGCGACCCCTTAGAGTAAACTGTCATGTGACACTTTAGCTTTGGTGGCATTATTTTCAGAACCACTTATACTCATTCTGACTTTTTGTTTGTTAAATTTAAAGATTTACCTTTTTAAATGAGACCAGGGTTATGACTGTACTTAAAAGGGTTGAAGAACAGTAACCCTTATTTTTGGTTCTTTATTTTCGGGCTTGTGCTCAAAAATAGGGTGCCTGGTAAGAGGTTAATCCAGTGAACCCTTTGGGGGGTCCAGACCCCCAGGTTGGGAACCACTGCCTTAAGGAACCTCTATTCTATCATTGAGTAAATTGACGACCCCTGACGAAGTGACGTATTTTATGGATATTTCATATTATATTCAGTGCAGTGTTAAAGTGTACAAATAGTGATGCAATAACTACAGGAAGTTTGTGTAAAACTAGCAATTTGGATGAATTTTGAGCAGATTATTGCCTGTGAATATTTCAGTGCATCAGAGATGAGTTTTCCTTATATTTTCAGGAACTTTTTATACAATTCTCTGTCTGTATTATTTGTAGTCTTTCTGACAAATTCAGTGTTTTCTTCTCCCTGACGCCTGGCCATTGTTATATGAGCTCTGTGGTTGTTTTAATTTGCATACTTTTTTACTGCAGGATGAGGCTATTTAGCAGAGTGAAGAGTCTGTAAATATAGCTTGTGTTAATGTCTTCACTTTGTCTTTATCCTGGTGAGATTTTGCTGAGATATACTGTGTGTGTGTGTATATATATATATGTGTGTGTGTGTGTGTATAATATATATATATTTTTATTTTTTTTTCAAGTTTTCCCCCCCGTGAAGCTTTGGCGACCCCTAGTGGGGGTTGGGACACCCAAGTTGGGAACCAGTGGTGTAAACAACAGAAGTCACCACTTAGTAAACTGACTTGATGCTGGTCACATTTTGAACGTCACCAGCCGCTAATAATAGGCTGTAATGGTTGTCCTCTTACTGGGCGAGCTGTGACTGATTGGTACCTCACTTTAGGTAGACTTCAAAACCTTACCCAAGTTGTTTGGCAGAGATGAATCATCTGTATCCAAATGTTGTTTAGATATTCATGCAGATTGGTCAGAGACATATTTGAGTTCACTTTGTACATGTGTGGTGCAGTCTCATATCTGTGTTTACAGCTGTCCATTTCTGATAACATCCTCCAAGATGCAGTTCAGTTTTAAGTGTACACTAGGTGAAGAATTAAGAAAGTTCCTTACTTAGTCGTGAGAATAGTTGCATTTTGTGTTCTCTGGTAAATCCTGTTCATTTCATAATTGTCTTATTTTCTTGGTAGTCTTTCCGCAGTTAACATCTCCACCTGCCTGTTTTGATCCTGTTTTGTTTTGTATTTTTTGTAACCGAATAACATTTTTTTCGGATGTTCATCTAGTCTAATGGCTACTGTGTTGTTTCTACTCCGCCTCAAGATTTCAAACACTAGACCCCAGTCTTCCCCACTCAAGAGTGTTTCTTCATCTCGGTGACTAAATGCAACTGGACCAGGGGGCTTGTGGGCATGAAGTGGCTGGGCGAATCCAAGAACATGGTATTAAATGGCAGACGACACGGAAACAAGTTGACCAGCGAGCATCCTGTGAGCCAGAGCCAGACTCGCTCTCAGCATTCACAACGAACATCCCTACGGCACAACAAAACCCACCCCAGAAACCGAAGATGTAGCCGCAGTGAGTTAGACGTATTGAAGTTAACAAATGTATAGATCCGTCAGCAGTTGCATACTCTAACGTGTCTGTGTTTGCTTTTTATAGGGTTTAATGCAGCCAGCCTGGAGGCAGAGAGGCGCTATGTGCCCTCCTCAGGAATGACTGCCAAGGAATTGTGTGAGAATGATGATCTGACCACAAGCCTCATCCTGGATCCATACCTGGGCTTTCAAACTCACAAAATGAACACCAGGTCAGCAGATTTACTACAGTGGAGAGCATTCTTACTGATGTGCACGGATGTCTTCTCCTTGACATTGTTTCATTTTATTTCAGGTTTTCACATTTTTAATCCGTTTTGTGCCGTTAATGTGCCTCCACAGATTTCGACCAATTAAGGGAAGACAAGAGGAGTTGAAGGAGATCATCGAGCGCTTCAAGAAACACGACAACTTGGAGAAAGCTTTCAGAGCTCTGACATCAGGGGACTGTTCCCGAAATCTTTTTCTCCACAAGACGAAATCTCAAGAAAAGCTCTTCAAGCAGCATGTAAAAAATATCATCTAAGATCTGCTCCGATGTTGTTTTTTTTTCCCAGCATCACAGTGAATTTAATTAAAAGATGACTAACTTTATGTTTTTACAGGTATTTGTGTATCTGCGGATGTTCGCCACTGATAGCGGCTTTGAGATTCTTCCTTGTAATCGCTACTCATCAGAGCAAAATGGAGCTAAAATTGTGGCAACAAAGGAATGGTGAGGACATGATAGATGATAACAACCCCTCCAGTCAATAGTAGTCATTATATGTATGTAACTGTTCTGACTCGGCTGTGTTTGTACTTCTGTGTGATGTCCAACAGTGATGGTTGCGAAGAGCGCTGCAGTGATTGGTCAATAATCGATTAGTTGCCAACTAACGGCAACTATTTTGATAATCGATGAATCGTTGTAGTGGCCATTTTACCATGTTCCAAGTTCCTCCTTCCACTTAATCTGCAAAGTATCTTAGTTTTGACTCGTGTTCCACTTTTCTTGTGAAACCCAGCGCACTCACAAGTCCACAGGAAAATGTCACATAAAGGCTGATCCACCACCGCCTTCATGTCGTATTCCAAACACACATGTTATAACCCGCCATCTCGATGTACACATTAAACACGTTATACAGGTTACAAGTTGTACATGACTATACACATGCACAATGAAACTACCTCACAGCACAATCCACTCTTGCAAACAGTAAAAATTTGTTCTTGCATTTTAGTACCCAAGAACACAAAAATATCAAGTATTTGCACCTATAATCCTCCTCAAAATATACTTGAACTGTACATATACTGTGGATTAACTGTTGCATGAATTTTAAATAATGTAAAATAGAAACAATTTATTAAATATCAGTATGTACCTAAGTGGCGCTCTCAATTGTTTTGTGGTTCCAGCTTCTCAAATGTGGATATTTTCTGGTTTCTTAAGTCTTAAATGACAGTAAACTGAACGTCTTTGGGTTATGCACTGTTGGTTGGGATGTAAGAAGATATTTGAGGACATCATCTTGGGGTTTGGAAAACAGTGATCACCATTTTTCACCAATTTTGACATTTTATGGACCAAACAAATAATCAATTCAGAAAATAGTTGCAGCCCTAGTTGTGATGCCCAAATATTAAGCCTACACATATACAGGCCTGTATGTGTAAAAGCACATTAACACAAGGTAAAGCAGTCAGCTGCTGTAGTCTGTAACACACTTTTGTGCCTTGTATTGTTTTACAGGAAAAGGAACGACAAGATCGAATACTTGGTGGGTTGCATTGCTGAGCTTTCAGAGAGTGAGGAGAACATGTTGCTCCGACACGGGGAGAATGACTTCAGTGTCATGTATTCCACCCGCAAGAACTGTGCGCAGCTCTGGCTGGGGCCAGCTGCATTCATCAATCATGGTATTAGCCCTGATCACTAGTGATTGGGTTTCATTAGCACTGTAACAACATATTAAAATGACTTTTCTAGTGAAAAAATACATAATTCTTGTTTTTATCTTCATTAGTCCAATATTCGTGATATGGATAGTAATTTGATTGTTTATTTCGTCCCCTCTTTTCTCTCAGATTGTCGACCAAACTGCAAGGTAGTTTACTTTTTTTGTAGGTTTTTATTTAGAAAGCAAGAACTATTGATCAATTATTGCTGAATGTGGAAGCTCGGATTATTAACACATCTTTATTTGTTTTTGTTTAGTTTGTATCGACGGGGCGGGACACGGCCTGTGTGAAGGTTTTGAGGGACATTGAACCAGGAGAGGAAATCTCATGTTACTATGGAGATGGCTTTTTTGGGGAAAACAATGAATTTTGTGAATGCTATACATGTGAACGGTAGGTAATATTTTAATTGCACTACAGTGTGGCAGTACACTACTGGAACAGCTAATGTAACTGTATCAGTGTGGTGCCATTAGTTTAGACAATATAACTGATACGTTTATTTCATAAAATGTAGAGACTTCATCAAAATGACTTTTTTTGCTGATTCTAATTTCTTTACTGAAGTTTTTTGTGACGTCTTACAGAGTCAAAATCAAATTTGTATGGTTTCTCAAGTAGAATCAGTAGTTTGTTAAAATCTTTGTTCTCTAATCACAATATTGTTAAGGTTTTAATTGTTTTGTTGTTGTGCAGACGAGGTACTGGTGCTTTCAAATCCAAAGCTGGACTGCCAGTGGAAGTGCCAGTGATCAACAGCAAGTACGGGTTGCGGGAGACAGACAAGCGTCTGAACAGGCTGAAGAAGTTAGGGGAAGGAAACAGGAGCTCAGATAGTCACTCTGTAGGCTCCCACACCGACGTAGACTCTCAGGAAATGCCAAAAACACATCAATGTAAGAGTCCCCCAAAACTTTCATCTTTGTCTTCGTGCTGTTGCCATAGCTACAGTAACGGTTTAGATCCCAAACTCAAGAACGGGAACAGAGAAGAATTTCCATGTGGCAGTAAAGGCAGCCTGCCATATCTGTATTGATTAAGTACATACATTAGAGCTGGACAATTTATAGATTTAATACTGTTAAGTACTGAATGATTAATGTCTCTGTAATCATATGCAACGATGTTGTATGTAAATATCTCCTGATTGCACCATTACTCATTCTCAACATTATATATTATTAATTTTGAGGCATTCAGTGGAAAATGTCACATTTCATTTTGTAAATATCACCTTGCCAAAGTACATGAGTTCAGTTTTTCTGAAAATGTGATAAATAAGTAACATACAACATTTGATCTTTTCCCTTTAGCTGCCAGAAAAAGAACGTCATCATCTGGCCTGAAGTATAAAAACAGGACTCAAACCAGACAGACTTTGTCAAGAGCCCTTACTACCTCATGTTCAAAACAAGGTCGTGTAAACAATAACAGGGTACCAAAGAGACTAAAATCCCAATCCAAGCCTTCACTAAGTAAAGTCCAGTTGCGGAGTCGCAGGAGGGGTGCAGAGCCCAAGGCGTTGTCCAAGGGAGAGACTTGCCAGCTGGGTCTCAGGGACTCAAAGGTGTCGCTGTGTAAAGGTGTCACCGTCAAGAAGGAGAAGGATGGACAGGAGCTGGTGCAGCAGACACTAGGCCAGCGGGGCTGCCTGACTCGTCATGCTGCCAAGGAAAATGGCAATCTACCAGTTGTGCAGAGCAGTGAGGGTAGTCAGTCTTCAACGTACAGAACTCGCAGGTCCACAAGGACCCTTGTAAAAGCCCAGGAAACGGCAGCTGGTGTTAAGCTGGAGCCCAGTGCTATGGACGGCTTGAGCCCGGTCCCTGGCGGCGTGGTCATTAAAACAGAGCCTGCCGACATGGAGGAGTATCTCCGCCATGGGATAGGCCTGGAGCAGCCGGCGTTAGACACCGGCTATTCCAGAAGAGGCTCGTGCAACAGACGGAAACGGCTGACACGGCTCAGGACTGAGCGGACAATTAAATGTGAGGACTCATATAGTGAGCCGTTCATGCCGGTGGCTACTGGCCACACCACTAACTTCCCAGACTGTGGTAACGTGCTGTTGAGCTTCTCCGACCGACACAGGGACTACAATGGGGTTGCCAATGGCAGCAAGTCCCTCCGCAGGGACAAGGGTAAGAGTGGCTGCCGGTCACAGGACAAGGGGAAGAAGAAGCGTCAGATCACACGCTACGACGCTCAGCTGATCCTGGAGAACAACACGGGAATCCCCAAACTGACGCTCCGCCGGCGGAGGGACAGCAGCAGTAGCAAGACCAATGACCCCAGCGACGCCATTGGCTCCTCCAACCTTTCTGCCTCTACGGTCAACTCGGCCTCTTCCAGCAAGATTAGCATCAAGTTCAGCAAGGACCACGATAAGGACAAAGGCAGCTCATATATAGCCAAACTGAATAACGGCTTTCCGCCTGTGGTCCACAGTAACTCCACCAAGCTGAAGATCCAGCTGAAGAGGGAGGACGATGCACGGAGAATATCCCAGACAAAAGCGGACCAGATGCCCTATAACGGGGATATGGGTCAGAGTCTGGAGGCCAGGAATGGTGGACATCGGACCCAAAAGGTCATGGCAGATCCTTCATCTGAAGAGGACAATGACGAGGAAGGGGAGGATGACGACGATGACTACTTCGACAATGAGTTTGAAGACGATTTCATTCCACTTCCTCCAGCAAAGCGCCTCCGACTCATTGTGGGTAAAGACTCCATAGACATCGATATCTCCTCCAGCTCCAGGAGGAGAGAGGATCAGTCTCTGAGGCTCAATGCATAAGCTGTGGAGCTCATCACTCCCACCTTTCCCTGTAAATAAAGATGACTCGCTAATCAACTGTTGTGTTGATGTAAAAGAAGTACAGTAATTTAAAAACAAAAAAAATTGCTGAAAAATTAAGAATCTGAAGAATCTGGCCGGATCCTAGGTGAAAAATGAGAATTTGTTTTAAGTTCAACTATTCCTTTAAGTGAATGCACTTGTTATATTCATAATGGACATGGATATTGTAGAAAGTGTACAGTATGGTGTCTATCCCCTCTGTCTCATAGGCAGGTTTTTATTGAACCTTTTGATTTTTATTTTATTTTTTTCTGTCTCATGGTTTGTAATTTTTGTGTGGCAAACCATACTGAATGTACAGTATGGTGCAGATGGTCCAGAGGCATTATAAGATCAGTCAGTCAGTTCATTTGGTTTTCAGGTGCCATGTTGTCATTATCCCAGTAGTTTTCCTGAACCACTTGAATTTTCAATAATTCATCTATTATCCGCATTATTTACTGTGTAAGTTTATCATGTGTCTCTTGACAGTCAATGAAAGTTAAAGCAAATCTGTGCTGTTATGAAATTTATTCCCATGTGAGCGTCATAGAAAGAGTTGCACAATTTGTTTCCAATGAATCAGCTCACTGCAGTTCATTCAGAGTGCTGTAAATAAACGTGTTCATTAAACTGCAGAATCCCAAGAAATAAAAGCACACAATGTTTTATAGTCAGTTGAGTACAGTCAAAATGGACCAGTGTTTCCTTTAGGAGCTGCTGTATAATGGTAACATGGCACACATGATATTCCAACCCTTTTAAACAAATAAGGAGGTAAATCAAACTAAATTCATGAGTAAAGGCTACCTATATACTTTTCAACCTGTAATTTTGAAAAGTAATGTACAGAAAGACTGGCTTATGTCCCCCAGCAGAACTTGACATGACATTTGTTTTCTCTCCTGTCCAGTCTCAATTCTTATTTACCTAATCTGATTTTTTTTTTTTTTTTTTTTTTGCAAGCAAGTTAACTGATGTCCATCAACACGAGAGTTTGGGGAGGAAAATCACACATTGTCTGAAATGTACTTACTAGCTTAGAATCATGTATTCTCTTCTCTGTGGTGCTATTTTATTTCCTGACCATCTGTCTGAATTTCTGTCCTGTGTAACTCTTTAATTGTTATTGATTGTGGCAGCATTAACTTCAACAGGCCCAAATTCTGTAGAAATACACATTATACATCACTTGTTATCTGTAGCCTACATATGTTTCCTTTTTCTTATCAGTTTGTATTTTCTTAAAGGACTAGTGTGTAAGATTTAGTGGCATCTAGCAGAACGGACTCGGCAGAAATGGAAAGATAATACTCACAAACACAGACGGGTGGCAAATTAAAGGAAAAACCCAACATAAAGTGTTTTAGTCAAGTGTTGGGCCACCATGAGGGATGAACGCCATTCTTCCAAAAGATATTCCCTCATTTGGTGTTTTGATGATGGTGGTTCACATAGGTGTGCAGTTGAGTTGAGATCTGGTGACTATGAAGGCCGTAGCATATGATTTATGTCATTTTCATACTCATCCAACCATTCAGTGACCCCTCGTGTCCTGTGAATTGGGGCATTGTCATCCTGGAAGAGACCACTCCCATCAGGATAGAAATGTTTCATTAATAGGATAAAGGTGATCGCTCAGAACAACTTTGTATTAATTTGCAGTGACCCTTCCCTCTGAGGGGACAAATGGACCCAAACCATGCCAGCAAAATGCCCCCCCACAGCATAACAGAGTCACCAGACCCCCTCACTGTAGGGGTCAAGCATTCAGACCTGGACTGTTGTTTTTTCTTTTGATTTGTCACCCGTCTGTATGGTTTAATTAGTGTATAATCACCTGAAAATAAGAATTGTGTACCTTAGAATGAGCCCTTCATATCTACATAGGGAACAGATCTTCTTCTACAGAGGCCGCCATGTTTTTACAGTAGCCCAGAAGGGACAAACCAAACACCGGCTCTAGAGAGGGCCTTTCGTGTTTTTCGCGGCCACCATAGATTCTCCTACACGCTTGGAAGGGCAGGTTGAGGGGAGGGGTATTCAGGTGGTTGCTAACCTCACTGCTAGATGCCACTAAATCTTACACACTGGTCCTTTAAAGCTGGAGCGCGGGACTTTTGTCTCCCCCTTCTGGCAGTGAGAGTAATAACAACACTGTCAACACGTGTTTATGTCACAGGCTCCGCCGTAGCCTACTCCGTCACTACTGTCGTGGCTGTAAAATGGTGGATAAATTGTTTTGAGCGTCACACAACTGCCGCGAAACGACTCATTTCACCATCAGAATTTGATCCGTTCGGTCCGATAATATTTGGAACGTCTAGAAAAGTCGCACGATTAAATTATTTTATCCCCGTTCAAGTTAGCAGAGGGCTAACCGGAAGTTAGCGTCTCGGCCGGCAGAAGTCTCCGGTGCACAGGCTCGGCCGTTAGAGCATGCTTAGTATGCATTCATCCGGCCAGCGCGGGAATGTCAAACCCGACACCAGATTAAAAACTCTATACGGTGAAACCCAGAGAGATTTATCTGGTGGTGATTGGCTCAATCAGCATTGTTGTGAACTTGTTTGGCTTGAATGTAACAAACGTTCATTTATATGTAAAAGTCCCGCACTGCAGGTTTAGGAGGAGCAGATATGCTTACAGGCGTTTTAGTATGCAAAATTGTAAAAACTACTGTATTCAACAGCATTAGGTGCCTTAACAAAGAGCTTTTTGACACATTTAGACCAAATTTGTGACTCGACTAATCAATGAAGAGTGAAAATGCTAAGACATCTGCTTCCCCCTTTGAAATATGGAAACACTTCTCAGAGTTCACTGTCAGTCCTTCTGTATATTATTTTTGTTGTGTGGAAGTAAATGAACTGCCCAATCGATTAAGGGATCAACTGAGATGAATGTTAACCCACTTTTCTTGTGTTTAATATGTACTGTTCATATCACCAGCAGCTAATCACCGTTCTGAACCTGGCTCAGTCTGTCCTTCCCCTTCGTCGGACGTCTCCATCCTACACTGTAAACTGTTCCAGGTGTACCGTCTGTGTGGTCTTTGTCCAATAGACAGCTGTCAAGATTTCCAATTGATTTAAAAAAACAACAAAAAAAAACACAAAAAAAAAGCAAAAAAAAAGCAAAACAAATGTGAATAGTTTGCGGACATTTTAGCGTGTTGCGTGGGTAGTGGGAAACATGTAAAGAGAATTAAAAATGGGCAGTGCATATATTGTCCAATATGTAAATCATGTGAACACATCTTGTACTTATTTAACAGTTTTGAATACTTGAAAACTATATAAAGTTTCTTTGTGACTCTTGTTTCCTGAGCGTGTTTTGACATCTGCTGGATGTTGATGTCAAAGTGATATTTGTTATGTTTTCATTTATATCTTCATCACAGTGCAAACATGTCTGTCATTGAAGAAGTGGCTACATCTTACTGATAAAGTTAGGTCATATTCTATATATTTCTTATTTTCAGCAAATCCCATGAAAAGACAGAAAACCAACAATGTGTTGGCCGTCCATCAATCATTTTAAGACTTCCCTACTCTGTATCTCTCAACCCCAAGCCCATTGGTTCCTACTTAAAGATATCTCATAAATAAGCTGGTTGCTGTAGTTTTTTAGCAAACGTTGCTCAAACAGGGAGAAATAGTGCATTTGTTGGGGACTATTTTCAGCAGCGGATGAATCCACACTTGCGCCAGTGAGTATTTCTGGCAGCTGTGTGGGATTGAGTCAAAATAAACTACAGTTTATGTTCATGGTGATGAAGGAACACGTCACCCGGTGCAACAGTGTGACTCATTGATGTGTTTTTAATAGTTTTTGGACAAAAAGGAGGTTTACAGCACAGAGGAATAAAATATATCAGACTTTGGATACACACACAATACTTGTTAATAGAGCAGTTAATCGTTGGTTTTGGTCTTTTCATTGTATTTGTTTACAATAAGAAAATTATAGACTATCACCGTATGTATCCTCAAAATTCAAGACAGCAGAAAAGTATATAAAGGTATATATGAGAATGCTAAAACAGATGTTCAGTAAGTATGATGTTCACCATCTTGTAGCAGAAACACTTTAAAATTGACCGTAGTTTAATATGAATCAGCAGATTTATGATTAAATAGTCCATATATGGAGACAGCATTACTATTCATGATTATTATGTTTTATTTTTCCCACATACTTCAGTTACATCATTGCATTATCATTTTTTTTCACATTTTCCCCCCAACAAAATGTATTTTATTTATATTTATTTCATTATTTTTATTTAAAATCCAGAAGTGCTGATAATATATTCAATGTTACAGTATTAAGGTATTTCTAAAATAAAATATAATAGAAATATATAATTCTTGAAATGAATGAGAAATATTCAACCGTTTTTTATAAAGAAAATTAAGAAATGGAAATTTTTCTTAAAAAATGTATGTCACAAGAAAAGATAAAAGGAAGAAATTTGTTTTCAGGGGTTTTTAAAAATATATTTCTATAATGTTTTTCAAGAACTAGTTAATTAATAAGAATGAAACGATAATAAAAAAGCAACATAATTGAAAGTGTGCATCTCAATCAAGAAAAGAGAACAAAGTTTGGAAACCAGAAAGTTAGTTTTTGAATTTAAAACACAATAAAACAAGACAATCATACAACCACATGTAATCATATTGTAGCAATCTAACTTTTGACCCTGTTGTTGTCAGCCAATCAGGAGCGTCCTTTCAAAGCTTCATCCAATCAGATTCGACGGAGCGCTATTTGAAAGCTGCTCGGCTCACTGTTGTTTACCTGCAGAAATCGGTGTTCACGGATCTGGTCGGTAAATCGAGCTGGTTGGTGCTAAAATAAATAGTTTCTTTGAGTCACAGTTTGGCCTCGTTGCCGACGTTAAACATGTCGTCTGTTGAAGCTCGTGCTGTGGTGAGTAAATGAATTTATTTAGCTGTTTTTTCTGTGTTCTTAGTGAAGCCGCCGCTATTAGCTTCGTCGGCTAACACCGTTAGCCAACACCATCTGTTCTCTGGCTTAGCTTGGAGTTAACTTGGTCATTTGTGCTTTTTATGCAGCTATCAAAGGCAGCTCTGTGTCAGGCGGCTTTTCTCTAGCTTCTCAAGTTTTTGAATTGAATGTCCTTCTCTTTTCAGCGGCTCCCAGCCGGAAACAACCCAGTAAAGATGGGTAAAACCACCGCAGCAGGTCCGAGGAGACCTGCTCTTGGAGAGATTACTAACGTCACTGCAGCAGCAGTCAACAACACAAAGGTAACATTATGAAAGAGAAAGTTTGGTTCACTAACAGGTCTTCATATTTTATGCCCCTTAAAGGACAGGTTCACAATTCATCAAGTCTCTTAAAACAGTCAGGAGCCCAAATGAACATTGAAACCTGTCTTTCTTGCTGTAATCATTCCCCATGTTCATACTGACCATTAGAAATGAGTCAAATCAAGTAGATAACTTTCAACGTTACAGTCTTTTTAGTGCCAAAGTCCCTCTTTTTGTTACTATACTTCCGCCGCAGCTCAACAAGGAAACACTGTCCGAGGAAACACAAAGAGGGAATTTGATGCTAAAAAGACTAAATGTGTCAGATATCCACTTGATATGACTAACTCAGACTGCTGAAGCCTCATATGCGTCACATCATCTTTTAAATGCATTTTAGCACTAAATGACTCTGTGGACACTGGACTTTGACCTCCATCACTTACATTGAAAGCACATTTGACGGGGATCTTTTTAACAGCCAGTATGACCAGGAGGAATGATTACAGCAACCTCTTTTACTGTCTATGTGGACATGTGACCTCAATCTTGAGCGCTGAACAGCTGTTTATTTTCAAATCTAACAAGGCTTATGTACCCAATTATATCGCTATTTACTTGTCAGCCATCATGTATAATCAGCAGATGTTCAGGTCAACTTATTTATATAGTCCAATATCACAAATTTCCCTCAGGGGGTTTTACAATCTGTACAGCAACATAACATCCTTGGACACTCATCCTTAGATGTTGCTGTTGATTTGTATCAGTTGGCTTAAAACATTGTTTTCATCTGTAATTCCATGGCAGGTTGCAATCAAAACCTACAGTGACAGAGCAAGAGATATACAAATTATACACAACAAAAATCTAACACAGTTAGACATAATCTAGCAAAGTGTATCTCAGGCAAAAATAAAATTTATGTACAAGGCAAACCCAGTCAAATTCAGTGTCTGGACAGAGTTGGGTTGTTTTTAGTCAACTTTTCATTTTTGCTTGCAAGCTACTGTGAATGCTGACAGAACAAACGATCAACTTGTTTCCACAGAAGAAGGGAGCAGCCAAAGAATCAGCCAAACCATCTTGTGCCCAAAAAGTGAAACCGACCCAGCCGGTGCATCCAGTAGTCCGGGTCGAAGCGCCCGTGGATCCTCTCCCTCCGGTTTCAGAGGAGTCAGCTGACGTGTCGATGAAGGAGGATGAACTGTGCCAGGCTTTCTCTGAGGCGCTGCTCACCGTGCAGGACGTAGACGAGCAGGACGCTGATATGCCGCAGCTCTGCTCAGAATATGTCAAAGATATTTATAACTATCTACGTGTCCTGGAGGTAATTTATCCCCCACTCAGCCAAACTCTCTGCTTTCTCTTGTAGCTGTTACAACCTCGTCTGTCTCCGCAGGTGCAGCAGGCTGTACGCGCCAACTACATGCAGGGTTATGAAATCACTGAACGCATGCGAGCTCTTCTGATCGACTGGATGGTCCAGGTTCACTCCAGGTTCCAGCTGCTGCAGGAGACTCTGTACCTCACAGTTGCCATCCTGGATCGTTTTCTGCAGGTAAAAACCGCCTGAATCGTGTTTTTATGTTCATGTTTTTTGTGAGCTGTGTAAAAACCTTCCTGCTGCGCTGCAGGTCCAGCCGGTCTCTCGTAGAAAGCTGCAGCTCGTCGGTGTGACTGCCATGCTGGTGGCCTGCAAGTACGAGGAGATGTACGCTCCAGAGGTCGGAGACTTCGCCTACATCACAGACAACGCGTTTACAAAGTCTCAGATTCTGGAGATGGAGCAGCTGGTTCTGAGGAGCCTCAACTTTCAGCTGGGACGTCCTCTCCCGTTACACTTCCTCAGACGGGCTTCCAAAGTGGCTAATGTGAGTTTTTTTGCATGAATGAGATGTAAGGATGAAAACTCTTTCTTCATGTTTAGACCAGATTTATCAAGATTGTAGCAACGGTGGTTGTCGGTAAGCCCAAACTGCAATAAGCACCAATCACCTTTCTATCTGAACAGTTCATTAGTTTTTCCTTCACAATATTAAACTGATCTGCCAACAAAATGCACTCAAATTTCCATAATTAGTCTTTCAATGAAGAGTTTGCACACAACTCATTTGACCACACAAACAATGCTCCTAATAAAATTCATACTAACAGTCAGATCTGTTGGCCGCTCTTTTCTAACAATAGTTGGAAAGTTGTACTGAAATTTTATTTGCTTGGACTGATAATTGTATCCCTGACTCTCTTTTTACTGCACATTAATGCGTACACACAAGTGTATATGGGACAGTTGAATGTTTTTATAATGTCCTGGATGTTTTTCTCAGTCTGATGTAGAGAGACACACGCTGGCCAAGTATCTGATGGAGTTGACCCTCATCGACTACGACATGGTGCACTATCGTCCCTCTGAGATCGCCGCTGCTTCCTTGTGCCTCTCTCAACGGCTGCTGGAAGGGCTGCCGTGGGTGAGTTTGTTGGAATTGAAGCAACCAGTTTAATATATAAAGAAGTTTCCTTTCACTGCTTTTTAAACTGGTCTGTGCTTTCTTGTCAGTCTCCTACACAGCAGCACTACTCCACTTACGACGAGGCCCACCTGAAGCCGATCATGCAGCACATCGCCAAAAACGTTGTGATCGTAAACGAGGGGAAAACAAAGTTCCAGGTGAGTCGTCTGATTTTAAAAAGCACAATAACTAATGTAAATGTGTGAAGCACAAGTTTAAATGAATAAATCTGTTTCTCTGCAGGCTGTCAAGAATAAGTACTCCAGCAGCAAGCTGATGAAAATCAGCCTCATTCCTCAGCTGAAGTCTGCGATCATCCAGAACATGGCGGCTGCTCTACTCAACAACCCTTGAGACCACTTTTTTTTCATCAGTGGACATTTCACTTGCACTTTATTTTAGATTTTTTAGATTTACAAACTGTGGAGAAACTTCACTAGTTTTTAATAAATGATTTTTATAATTTTTGATCCAAGCTTGTAGTTTGTTCAGAAATTTGGGCACTAATCAGTTCTGCTTTTTGCCAAAAATTGTGGTACGTGTGATTTTTACTCTTCTGCACCATGGTGTCTTGCAGCCTATCAATCAGTCTGAGTTTCCTGCTGATAATGAAAATTACAGTTTTAAAATCGGTGGTTTCTAACAGCAGCTTGGCTGGACCTTTAGTGGACATTTCTGTGGACTTAAATAGTCTGAAGGTTTTCCGCTGAGTTCAAATACTTTCTACCTCAGTGGGTGACGCAAGTGCCTTATTTGTTTTTTGGGTTTTTTCCATAATGGATGTTTTCTGACTGAAAGATGCATGGTCATTGTATAAACACTTGGACACAAATGTTATCATGCAATAGATGTAAGCAGAGCTGCATCTTTTGTACTTGTGTGTTTCTGATGTTTGAAATATTGTGCCGTCACACATGCAACTTGTGGTAAACATGGGATTTTTTTTTTTTTTTTTTCATTAAAAAAAAACTGAATAAATTGCTTTAGCTTGGCTTGTAAATGTTGTTGGATCTTGTTGACATGTGACAGCTGTGTTTACTGAATCTAAACATTTGATCAGCCTAATTTTTAACAGTAATATATTAATCTGTATAAAGTACTTTGAAATTCCTACATTATAATCTGTCTGGGCTGCATTTTAACATACAACTGCAAAATTACATCTACTTTGGTACAATCTGGGAAAATACAGTTACATACTGAATCATGAAAACTTGCAAAAGCAATTACATTAAATTGAAATGTACCTTTAAACTGTTACCAGGAAATCTACAGTGTCTGTACAAGAGTCCACAGTAGGAATGGAACAGTGTAGTCATGATTACAGGTGATAAACATCTCATTACCTGCATCTATATATATATACTCCAATAACTTTGAGCCTTGAGGGAAGTGACATCAGGTGTGAGGAAAACCTCTGATGTACAGACTGTGAACACAGTCTGGCCACAAACCAGCCAACCAAGAGAAGACCAGCTGACTTTGCAAGATGTTGAGACGGAGCTTCGCTTGCTCCCTGAATGCACCGATTATACCGACCTGAGAAAACACTCAAACCGATCATCATATGTCCAGCGGACTAGAGGAATTTCCCCATGTTTTTGAGAGAAATTGGCAAAATGTGTTTTTGCATATTGCAACTGGAGCCTGTTTCAACAAACCAAGATTAGTGGGTTAGCTGGCTGTCTGTGGGCTTAAAGGATGGGTTTATCATTTATAAAAGTTTGCCTTAAACCAACAGTCAGGAGCCCAAATGAACATTAAAATATGTTGTTCTTGCTATAATCATTCCTCTTGTTCATACTGACCATTACAAATGAGTCAACTCAAGTAGATATCTTTCAATGTTACAGTCTTTTTAGTGCCAAAGTCCCTCTTTTTGTTACTATACTTCCACCACAGCTCAACAGGGAAACACTGTCCGAGGAAACACAAAGAGGGAATCTGATGCTAAAAAGACTGTAAATGTGTCAGATATCCACTAGATATATGACTAACTCAGACTGCTGAAGCTTCATATAAGCTTTTCATCAACTTTTTAATGCATTTTTGCACAGATGGAGTGGATTTTTGTCCCCCGTCACTTCCATTGTAAGTGCATTATGAAGGGGTCTAGGAGGAAAGATTACAGCAAGAAAAACATGTTTCAATCAATCAATCAATTTTATTTAAAGTGCAGATTCACCATGCAGCGTGGTCCCAATACACTTTACAATTAGAGAGAATACATAGGACAAAACATACAGCAAGAAATTAAAATAATAAACCACATTAAAAACATCAATATTAAAGGAATGTTAAAGGGTGATGGACCCCACTAAGTTGTAGGTGATGCTGTAATGAAGTGATGCAGGTTTTCAGTCTTGATTTATAATGGAAGACCATTCCAGAGATAAAGGGCACAGTAGGCAACGTTTCAGTATTCATTTGGGCACCTGACTATTGATTTAAGACAAGACTTGAAAAATTGTGTGTCCTTTAAATTTGTAATGGTGTATTTTTCAAGTCAAGTCAGTTTTATTGGCTATATATTTTTTTTTTAACAGAAGTTATCTCAGGGCATTTTTCACATAGAGCAGGTCTAGACCGTACTCTTTAATTTACAGAGACCCAGCATTCCCTCATGAGCAGCACTTGGCAACAGCAGCAAGGAAAACTTTTAACGGGAAGAAACCTCAAGCAGAACCGGACTCTAGGTGGGTTTAGGTCCATCTGCCTTGACTGGATGGGTTGAGAGAGAAAGATGGAGAAGCACAGTAACAGCAATAACAACAATAATATGACTAATAATAATAATAATAATAGCAGGCGTGGGCATCAAGCAGGAACACGGCAGCACAAGGTCTGCAACTATGACCCACTGAAGCCCGCAAAGTCTGTCACCCTGTGAGACGAGAAAGCACAAAAACTCCGGGGAAGAAGCAGAGTTAGTGACATGCATTAATACATGAATGCGTACAGATGGAGAGGAGGAGAGAGGAGCTCAGTGCATCATGGGAAGTCCCCCGGCAGTCTAGGCCTATAGCAGCATAACTAAGGGCTGGTCCAAGGTGAGTGTGGCTGGCCCTGACTATAAGCTTTATCAAAAAGGGAAGTTTTAAGCCAACTCTTAGACATAGAGAGGGTGTCTGCCCCCCGGACTTAATCTGGTTGATGGTTCCATAGAAGAGGAGCCTGATAGCTGAAGGCTCCCGTTCTACTTTTGGAGACTCTGGAGAGTTTTATTGGTACTTTTTCCTCAATAAAGGATCAGAGCACTTTTTCCACCACTGTGTAACCCTGATAACCGTCGCTTGTGACGTTGCTCTTTGTGTGTTTGAAGAAGAAAAATCAGGCCACTAGGATACGACGTAACCCCAGTGAGAGAAGAAATGTGGGACTGAGGTCGATGAGGTCAGGCTTCAGCTCACCAGCTCTAATAGTGTCATTAATCCGGAGCGTCGCTCATCTGTTATAAAACCATCTGAAGCCCAGAGATCGACTGAGAAACTGTTCCTTCAGTCACCCGCTTTGTTCGACGCACAAAACAATCAGACGTTTGGCTCCGTCTGCGCTCTGTGATCACAACTGTAACGTTTACGACGTTGGAGGCTGTGAACGTAGCTCATGTTCCCTCGCATGCTGAACTGACTGACTGTATGTGCTGTGTTGTGGTGTGTGGAGGGCCATTGTACTCCTCAGACTGACCCTGACCTCACCACTACCACCACCACCACCACCCGCCTCCACCCAGACAGGTCAGTCAATACTGAATGGTGTGAGCTGCTGAACACTGTAACAGGACAGGACAGTAATCCGCTACACACAACATAAATATTACCACTGTTATCTGACACCCTCACACACAGGGCCAGCTGCATTAACAACACTGAGGTCGTGTTCATTTTCAATGGAAATACAGGATTATTAGCAACTTGAGGGGAATCTACAGTATATTATGCCAGTAGTTCTCAAGCTTTTCGGTGTCAGGGACCCTCAAATTGATACACATCAGGCCGCAGACCCGTATTTGATAAGATGTAGTCTCAGGGATCCCCATCTGATAAGAATTAGTTAATCCATAACTGTCTATAGTGGCAGATTAACAGTGAAGAGTGTGAAACGTTCTCTCATTGGGTTAACCTCTAGTCAATGAAATAACAGTGAAATTCAAATATTTCCCATTTTTCTGGGGACCCCCTGGAGCTCCCTCAAGGACCTCTGGGGGTCCCCAGTCCCCAGGTTGAGCACTGCTGCATGATACAACTAAAAACTAAGCTGGTGGTATTTTATAGGCCGATTTCTGTGTTTCATATTTAGCTTTTTACAACTTTTAGGCCAATAAATAAAGGATGAATTATTTCACATCTGCTGGAACCAGCTGCAGCAGCTGTTCATGAGTTTAAACCTCGTTATACTCAACTTTATATAGAAACACTTTACACACAACACAGTTGATGCCATATAATAATATAATGTGAATCTAAGATGATCACTGGGGTAGGAAATATAAACCCAAAGGGGAAATGGTGATGTAGTAACACCCTGTAAAACCACAAATCTTCATTTTTACATTTCTGTTTGTGTTCAGATTAAACAAACAACATATAATGTGTTAAAATAGTGAGTTAGAGAACTTTGAACGGAGGCATGCTAGCTGTTTCCCTCTGCTTTCAGTCTTTATGCTAAGCTAAGCTAATCGCCTCCTGCCTCCAGCTTCATACTTAACACACAAGAGCGGCAACCTGTTGATCTTCTCATGCATATTTACCAAAAATATTGAATATTTCCAACTGTTTCCAACCCTTAGTGTATCTAACAGCTTTGTTTTTTTGTCTTGTGTCTTGAGTATTTGTGCATCTAAAATCCTGTTTCTGGCAGTTTTGGTGTTGTGTGAGTAAATTCACATATTGGAAAAATTCAACAAATACATTATAAAATAAATAAATTGAGGGAAAAATGTAAATTAATTGTGATTCCTATCATTGAGGTAGCATATATGTTTTAAAAAATGGGTCATCCAATAAAATAATTTAGATAATAACAATAGTAATAATAATTTTGATGGGTTCCCTCCATTACATAATAACAATAACTACTATTTTTATAGCACCTTTCACATAAATTGCAATAAAAACACAACAGATCCCTTCTTGTGTGCAGTTGAGATCTTCTGTTGTTGCACCAGCAGCTTGTTTTTAATCCTCCTCTTGTTCCATGATTACGCGCGGCCGTTGCGGGGATTTAAGGGTTACAAGGACTCGTTAATTCTCATATCTGCCACACGGTGGGGACTGAAGGAGACTCCCCCACTGCTGAGCTTCAGTCTGCAGACTCGCTGCTGCTGCCGCTGCTGCTGCTGCTGCTTTGTTGTTCCCGTCGAGCAGGAGGTCACTCAGTCCGACCAGCAGTCCACTCAGAGCGCACAGGAGCCGCACAGCTCTCCGCAAACACCGTCCAACTCTCCTCCGCAGTTCAGCGCAAAAACAGGTAAGTAACCCGCAACTCGGACTCCGTGAGGTGAAGATCCTGTAGACGGAAACTGCATGTCTTACTTATGATTTTTTTTTTTTTTTTGCACACGAGGCGCATGTGGCTGCACGGGTGATTGGGTTCAGATTGATCCCCAGATCATCGATTGATTGGTAGTTTATGAAAACGGTCATATCCTCGAAGCTGTTTTATGAATGTAATTAACTGAACAGGGCTGATGATGTGGCGCATGTGGGATGATTTATGTATTTGAGTTTCACTATTAGACCACTTGTTACTTTGGGACTTTCTGAAATGTCAGTTTTCTGTTCAAATTGTACATGAAACATCTTATTTGGCAGCTCAGACATGCACTTATGATCTTTAAAGGCTCTTTTGGGAACAAAAACTGATTAAAATGTGCACAACTCAAACTCTGATTAGTTAAGATTCAGCTGCAAACTCTTAAGATATTTAAACACAAACACAAGGCTGCTTTGGTTAAAAATAGCTGAGTTGATGCAAATAATTTGGTGCAAGCAGAAAGTGAAGGTAAAGTTTATCTGTCACTGTGAGGAGGAGGAGGAGGAGGAGGAGGAGGACTGGACTTTGTCCCTAAACTGGATTTTATACTCACACCTTCCCACACAGTTGCTGATTAAAGTTTTTAAAGGGGAATCAAGCGTTCAATATTTGCCAATATGCAGTGTGTGAAGCCAGAATTTTCATGTCAAAAATTTTAGAGTCAGTTTCTTTTTGAGTCATGAGGGTCCTAAAGCCTCTGAAACAGCATTTAGCTTCTGACCCCTCAAAACAAAGCAGTGTCTCATTTGTTACAGATTGTCTGCAAGCTGTGATCAGTTCAACCACAATCTAATCTTTACCTTTTTATTTTAAGAGTCCAGAGGAGGTAAAACTATCCGACATATTTCTAGAAAAAGGCAAAGATTAGAGGAAAGTCTGAAAAAATCAAGAGATGAGACGATTAATTGATAGTTTTGAGTCATTTTTAAGAAAAAATGTCCAAATTCTCTCATTAAAACTTCTCAAATGTGAATATTTTCTGGTCTTTAGTCCTCTGTGACAGTAAACTGAATATCTCTGGGTTGTGAATTGTTGATCAGGACAAAACAAGACATTTGAGAACGTCACCTTGAACCAGTGTCCACCATCTGCCGACATTTTAAAGACAGAGTGACTAATCAGTTAATTGAGGAAACAATCGTTAGTTGGGGCCCTAATGATTCTGTGTAGCAGAAATGTTTCTGTTTGCTGTTAATCATCCTGTGGGCTGGTCTTGTGGGAACCAGTGATTTCAGACCATCATGTGACACTTAAAGTCTCCTTGAACTAATTTACAGAAACATATTCAATCAATCAAATGAATTGGAAAAAGGTGTAGAGAGGAAATAAAAGTTGGCTGTTTTTTAAGTGAATCTGAATTGCAGTTGATTGTCGGTTACAAAAACTCCAAGGTGGCATCTTTACATGTCTTGTTTTGTCGGACTAGCAGCCCAAAAACACCAAAATATTCAGTTTATTATGATATAAAACACAAAAAAGCAGCAAATTCTCACACTGGAGGAGCTGGAATTGATGGATTTTGGCTTTTTTGCTTGAAAAACGACTTAAAATGCTTTCTCGGTTTATAGGGCTGCAACTACCGGCTATTTCTCAATGAACTGATTAGTTGTTTGGTCCATAAAATGTCAGAAAATGGTGAAAATTGTCAATCGCTGTTTCCAAAAACCTTCAAATGTCTTGTTTTGTCCCGACGGACAGTTTACTGTCACAGAGGACTAAAGAAACCAAAAAATATTCACATTTAAGACGCTGGAATCAGAATCAGAAAAATTGCAAATTTTCTTCTTAAAAAAATGACTCAAAACGATTCATCACAATAGTTGGCGGTTAATTTCATAGTTGGCAACTAATCGATAAATCGACTAATCGTTGCAGCTCTATACTGGATACAGAGAGGAAACTCCATCAGCGACTGACCCGTGTCTAAAATGTAATAAAAGATCGATACTGGCTCAAAATTTTATCAAACTTACACAACATCCAGTTCTCCTGCAGGGCGATCGACTGAGCTGTGTGCCCCCGTTTTTTTTTTTTTTGTTTTTTTTTTAAAGCCGGGAGGGACTGTTATGTGTTTATGAGGACTGGTCTGCGTTACAGATGGAAATGTGGGTCAGTGTTGTTGCATGGTGGCATCACAGCTCGGCCAACATTTCAGCTCGCTCCCCCTCCTGTGTTCCCCCCCCCCCCCCCCCCCCATCAGTGAATCTCTTCCTCAACATCTGAGGCTGTAAATCATTTCAGCTGCAGGGTGAGCTTCCCTCCAGCATGACCTTAATTACCTTTCCATACACCGGGAACAGAAAAGAGTGTCTTGTTGAATGGATTATGCTCTCTGCAGCAGTCAGCAGCTGTTGGCGGTTTAAGGTTTGGACGGCTGTCAGACAAGAAACTATAGAGTCACCTTCGCGAGCGCCGTACCAGTTTGGCTGCATTCTGAGACCTTTTGAACAGGATTAGTTTAACCTGACGCAACACACCTTTTGTGTTTTAAAACGTAGGGAAAAAAATAGTCAACAAACTTCTGTGCATCTTGGAGGAAGGAGAGCTGTGTTTGATGATTGCATGAATCCATAACCTGTTTACCCTGTTTAGTGGAATTGCCCTGAAGGTAATTATGGGTTTAATAAGGTTTGAGCCGCTCACATTTCTCCTCCACAAACAAACAACAGACTCGACTCAAGTAGAGTTTTTGCTCACAAATCAAAGGTTGTTGCTGTCAGATGAAACCACTTTTCTTCATAATGTCAACTTTTCTTAAATAGGAAAGTAAATTTGAGTAATCAGAGTTTCATAACTCACAGAAAAGGTACTTTTAAAGGGGAAGTCTGGTCTATGTTTTTCTTTTTGTCAACAATAAGATAAGATCAAAACCAGCAATTAACTGATCTGCAAAGTGCTGTCTGTCATATATCTTATTCCTCTGTGTCATAGAGCTCCTTAAAACTATTAAAAACACCTCAGTGAGCAGCACTGATGCACTGAGTGACCTGTTCCTTCATTACCATGAACACATGCTGTAGTTTATTTTGAATCAATCCAACAGAAATACTTACTAGAGCACCAAATGCAGATTCATGCACCGCTGAAAAATAATATTTCCTCCTGTTTCAGTAACGTTCGGTAGAAAACTACAGTGACCAGCTGTTTCTGAAATTACAGAGAGTTTAAAATAAATAAACTATTTAGTTTGACTCATTTAGTTGGAACCAGTCGTCTCGGAGCTGAGAGCCCCAGAAAGTATCGAGAGACAAATTTTTCATTGGATTTGTTGACAATAAGAAAAATAAAGACAATTGGAAGCTTTATTGTTTTTTTAATTTTGAAGTTAACAAAATGAAAGTGGCACAGGACCAGAGCTGCAACGATGGATTATCATCATAATCAATTATTCTGATGATTGTTTCCTCAATTAATCGTTAAGTCTGTAATAGAGGAAAATCCCATCATGATCTCCTGGAGCTCACGGTGATGTCATCAAACAACAACAAACAACAAACAGGTCAACAAACCCAAAGATACTCAGTTTACCTTTTATTAGAGAAGACTGAACCAGACACTGTTAATATATGACTTAATCAATGATCAAAACTGTTCTTTTCAAATTGTCTTGTATTGATACTAAACAACATCTATAATATATATTGATGCTACATGATAAAAGTTTCAGTAAGGATACAAAACAACTTACATCTAAAGATATGAACACGTTTTTCTGCTAAATTTATTTTATCATTGAACAAAAGAAGCCGAAGTTCTTAAATATTAAATGTCGTCTAAACACAAGCAGCTGAACAGCATCAACTAAATAAAACTGATTAAAGACGCCAGCTTATCGTACTTTGGACACATTTTGGTCATTACTAAGGTTCAGTACTCGGCCCTATAATCCACCAATTGATTAACGACTAATTGTTCCACCATCACATGAGACAACGGCGTCGTATTTTCTCCTGTTTGGTTGTTTGTCAGCAGGAAATCTGAAAAAAGGTCCAAATTGATTGATTTTCTTCAGCAATAATCTTCAATATTCAAGTTGTACCATCACTGATCACTAAAACTGAAACAATTAGTTGAATGATTGATTAGTTGATGGACAGATAGTCCAGCAGTCAACACTTTATTTCTACATTTCAGTGTAAATACAAGTGATGGACAGTTACTTATTGGGTTCTTTAAAAAGAAAAAACACCAACAATGACTGGTTCCAGCTTCTGAAATGTGAACATTTCCTGATTTTCTGAGTCTTATAATATAGTAAAACTGAATATTTTTGGTTTTTAGGCTGCTTGTTCGGACAAAACGAGTAATTTCAATATGTTAATTTGGGCTCTGAGAAAATGTGATGTGCATTTTTCAGTAGGTTCAAACATTTTAAAAACCATATGATTGATTTTTAATTTAGAAAATAATCTGGAGATCGATAATTACAGGAAAGAATAGTTGCAGCCTTAATTAAAAAATAGAAAATATAATAATAGACTGACTCAGATACAGCAGAGTCAGCTCTGATACTGATGTGTTGTGATGAGTTCATGTGTCAGAGGAAAAAGCAGATTCGTTCAGGTTCAGCTGATGTTTGCATCAAGAAACGCAGCAGATTTTCTGTTTACATGCTTCATGTCGTGGGAGTGAGCGCTCGAGTTTGAGTCTAAACAAGCATGAGATTTTTTTTTTCCCCCCTTACTTGAAGGGATTTGGGACGACTCCTTTTTCCCACACCTCCCCTCACCGCTGCACCTCCCCTGCTGCAGCATCATCATGGAAACCTGCACAGCTTGCTCCTTTCAGTTGAGTGGGAATAGAGTCGTCTGGGAGGCCCGAACTGGTTTTGGCACTGGAGTGATCAAACATTGAATTAATCATGGTGGGCGGGATTCACTCACTGACAAGCCCAGGCAGTACCTCTCTTTGTTGTGGTGACACCCCCCCCCCCCCCCCCTCCCTGACCAGTAGTCCACAACCCAAAGATATTCAGTTTACTGTCATGGACGACTGAAGAAACCAGAAAAAAATCACATTTTTGCACACAAAAGCAAGCTGGAAGGGAGAATTTTAGCTTTTTTTTTCTGTAAAAAATGACTCAAAACGATTAATTGATTATCATTAGTGGGAGATTATTTCTGTTAGTTGATTTAAGATGAAATTTAAGCCCAAATTCTCACAATCTGACTGTCAACCAATCAGAATACGCTTGCTGGTTTGACATGTTTTAAGTGCAGTTTTCTGAATAAAGTTTAGAGGAAGAACACACTCGTTAATACATTCATGACGCACACAAACCAAAACGATGGTGGAGGTGAAGTTTATGTGACTTTGCTGCAGATGGATGACGAGCTGACGTCATCGTAGCGCTACGATTCGCCACATGTTGATCTCACGATCTGACAGCCTCAAACTGATACCGCAGTCTGACACCGATTGTGACCAAGATTTTATTAGAGCTGTCTTTGTGCAGCGTGACGTGCAATGAAAATTATACGAGCTTGGTTGTTGAACAGTGTGAAGGCGCTGTGTGAGCTGCATACTGGACCACGATTGGTTCCAAACTAGTTGTGATGATGTCACAAATCCTGCTCATAGATTTAAGACGTGAAAACAAACTCTGCACAGAGAACAACATCTAACTGAATATTTGCTGGTTTTATTAGTCGTATATGATTGTAATCTGAATACTTCTGCTGTTTTCTGGATATTTTCCACTATTTTGTGACGTTTTATAGACTATATGATCTGTTAATATCTTCTATTTCAAGCCAAATATGTTGCAGATTAAATGACAACAACTTCTAAATTTAAAAAGCTGAAAGTTTTGTCATTTTGCTTTAATGTAAGTGATATTTTTGTAATCACACCTTCTTTTTTTTTTCCCAGTCTGAGCTGCTTCCACACTGTGTAGATCTGGTCGTGTAGCTCAGGGCAGCTTTACATTGTCTGAAACGCACCTGAAAAACGTCTCAGGTGTCTCTGAAAACAAGATCTCACGGTGAGAAAGGGGCATCTTTCAAACGGACGCGGCTGTGTTTTTTTTGTATTGTTCTGAGGAAATGTAAGGCTGGAGCGGCCCTCCGTGTGTCGAGTTTCCCCTTTTGTTCCTGGAGAGAAAATAGTGTCTGAAAGCTGCCTTTGTGTCGGTGGCTGCTCTGAGCGGGACCCTGCGAGGAAAGAGGGAGGGCGTGTGTGTGGCGGGGTGGTTGTACTATTGAGAGGGTGGGTGTGTGTGTGTGTGTGTGTGTGTAAGAGGGGTTGTTGTCAGGTGGGGAAAAGACATGGAGGGGCGTTGTCAGTGTATTATGTGTATTTTGGTCTCTTAGCTTAAGCTATTGAATGGTTAAGACCAAATATGGAGTATCATACAAATTATATGCTTCAGAAGAGGCCTTTTGTGCTCTTGTTGGAGTAAGAAAATCTTCAGACAGCTTAAAAATATATTAAATTGGCCCAAATATATAAGATGATATAATTTTTCTGGAGATTACATTTGAATAAGGGTTGAAAGGGGTTTTCATGGACAAGATAATTACGTGTCAACGACATCAGATATTCTTTTTGAATGGAGAGAGTATAACTGTGACTCTGGCTGCTCCAGAAAGTGTTGCATTATGGGTTGTTTGTAGCCTTAAAGGATAAGCCTGGCAATTTTCTATGTTTTCTTTTTGTCAACAAATCTCAACAGTATTTGAGAACAACAGTATTGTGTGTGTGTGTGTGTGTATCCAAAGCCGTTGTTGTCCGTCAGCGAGCCACACCGCTGCACTGGGTGACGTGTTCCTTCATCATGAAGAGTTTGGTTACGTTAGTTTGTTTAGAAATGGCTCCAAAGACTAATAACAGTGTGGAGTTTTCAGTCTCTGGACATCAGTTCTGCGTCATGCAGACGTCACTGAGCACTTGCAGGAACGTGGTTCTGTTTACAGCTTCGTTAGCTTGTTGTGCTACATATCACAAATTCTTGACTGTGTACTTAAGTTGTTTAAGAAATTTACAGTGTAGCGCAAAGTCAAGAGGTTGTGATGGTGATGAAGATGATGGTCCTGTTTACACCTGGTATTAACATGCGTCTCGGGTGATCCGATCACAAGTGGACAGCTTTAAGTACGTCTGTTTACACCTGGCATTAACATGCGTCCTGAGTGACCACTTGTGATCCGATCTCACTTCCCCGCTCTGTATGCAAATAAACACGGACATCATTCCCGTCCGTAGACCAGACCACCTCCGAATGTGGTCTGAGTGATCGGATCTCAATCTGTCCTCAATGCGTCTTGGGTGCGTTTGCACCTGTATTTAGAGCCCGAGACTGATGTTAATACCAGGTGTAAACAGGGCCGATGAGAGGAATAAGATATATCAGGCTTTGGACACACACGATCGTTGCTAGTTTGGCTCCAAACATGAGATTTGTTGACAATAAGAAAAATATAGAAATTTGCAGCCTCATCCTTTAAAACCACAACTTGCCATTTCTTATTTTTGTACGGATTAAACAAACGAGATATAATGTGATAATCACTGAGCTTTAAAGGTGCTCGTAGTTTGATCTTTGAACTTTGGGCTGAGAGAGGCTAGCTTGCTTCTAGTCTTTATGCTATGCTAAGCTAAGCTAATCTTCTGGCTCCAGCTCTATACTTGATGCACAGACATGATGGTGTTATCAATCTTCTCGTCTAACTCTGGGCAAGAAAGTGAATAATTGTATTTACCAAAATGTCAAACTGTTTTTTTTTTTAAAAGGAAAATGCTGAGGTGACCCCATAGCACGTCCCTGGTTCGAAAGGAAAATAGCAAATCATCACATTTGACAAGCTAACCAAAGAAGATTTGGCATTTTTGCTTGAAAAATTATTGAAACAACAATTTTCTATTGATCGACTAATCGATTAAACCATTGCAGTTCTACTTTAGATAGAAATTATAGTTCTTAATCTGGTGATTTTTGGTCAATGTGTGAAATTGTGGCCAGTTTGTTACAGGGATAGTTAGTGGTCGTGTCTATAATGTGAATTCCAGGGTATTAAATGTTCATCTGCAGTTTTCTGTAGTGGTCCCAGTAATATTTGCTGGTAAATTGTACTGAAGTAGCATCACATGACGTGGTTAAGCGACGTTTGAGTAAAAAAAAAACATAAATGCAGTTGCAAGAACAAAACTTTCCACTTATATCTTGGGATGTTTGATTTGAAAGGGAACTTATTTTAATTCTGTTCTTTCATCTGTTTCACTCTGCGGATGTCTCGCACCCACCTGGTCACGGCAATTACAGTCAAATCAAGTGCACCTGCAGAGCGGCCGGCCCACACTAAACTGATATAACAGCTACATGAGTCTCATGTTTTACCTGCAAGACTCGTGTTTTAATGCTGTTGTTCATCGTTTGTGATGTGAAAACGTCATAAATAAAAAGTATTAGTTCAGTTATAAATCTAAACGCACCGCGGAGCGTCTCTCCTGCAGAGAGTCGATCACACTGGACGGTAGACGAGGAGACGCAGAGACGCGTCTGTTTAAATGGGAGTTTAACCGACTTCTCTGCATTTAACACCAGAGCTGAGAGCGTCAGAGCTTGGAGCAGAAACACAGTCGCTCTGCATCGCTGCTTTTGTCTGCTTCCATCATCTCGCACTGATTCATTTTGAAAGAACAACAGCCAATGGGGGAACTCCAACCCTCGGCCAGCCGACAAATGGTGTAACTTCATCACTCACTCAGTCACGGACAGGCGAGGTTGTAGGGCTCCTCTGTAGCCGGTCCAACTAAAAATATTAAAGCACTTCTTTGGGTCTATGTGCCTTTTTTGGAAATAATAGCTGAGAAATGTTTTGTTCCTTCAGTCGTGTCAGATAAACCCTCGCTTTGTTTGTGCTAATATGAGATTTAAATTTCAGGCTACAAATAGATTCTGAGCTGTTATGAAAGGAGCAGCGAGGGAAGAGTGGAAACAAAAGAGTTGATTGTTGTTGTTGTTGCCCCCACGCACCTCCCGCACATTTCTGCATGAGTCAAAGAGTGTGTAAGCAACGTGGACCCGATGTGCTACAGATGCTGCTCACTAACACTGTACAACTGTCAGTCCTGTCTGTCACATGACCAACCGTCAGCTCCAGTCAGTCAGGAGTTAAGAGAGACCGTCTCCTTTTATAGCGTGACGGCACTAAGTTTCTAAGAGTTTTAAATCCAAACTCTCATATTAACACCAACAAAATGACAAAACAACGATGTGCAGAAGTTCAACTCATAGCGAACATCACATGAACATCTGCCCCGTCACAGATTCCAGTGTTGTTTCAAGTGGCATCAACGTCTGGAACCTACAGCTGAAACAATTAGTCATTTAGTTGATAGACGTAAAATTAATCGGGGGGTGATAGATATAGATATTAGATAACAGATTAATCTCTTTTAAGCAAAAATACAAAAACATCACTAGTTGCAGCTCCTCAAATATGAATATTTGCTGGTTTTCTTTGTCTTCGATGACAGTGAACTGAATTATTTTGGGATTTGGACAGTTTGTCAGAAGAAACAAGTAATTTAAATATTTCTAGAGCTGCAGCGATTAGTCGATTAATCGATTTACAGAAAATTAATCGGTAACTATTTTGACAATAAGTTTATCGTTTTAAGCAAAACTGCCAAACATGTTGATTTTAGTTTCTCAGATATGAGGATTTGATGTTCGTCTTCGTCATAAAAGAATTAAATCAAGAAAACAACCAGCAGATTAATCTAAGTCTGCAACTAACGATAATTTTCAATACTGATTAATCTGCTGATTATTTTCTTGATTAATCTATTTATCGTTTAAGTCTTCGGTGATGTCGTCAATGCGCCTGTTTTGTGTTTGAGAGTCAATTTACTGTCATATATGACAACAAAAAACAGTTTCATCACATTTTAGAAGCTGGAACCATCAAATGTTTAACCATGAAACGATTCATCGATAATCGTTGCAGCTCTAGATTAATCGTTAAAAATAACTAAAATAATCTTTAATTGCAGCTATAAATATTTCAACTTGGGTTCTGTGATATTTTGATGGTCATTCTCCACTGTTTCCTGATGTTTTACAGAACAAACCACTAATATATAATGAATGTATAATGTGTAGTATAGTAGTCGCAGCCATAATCCAACAGTTTATATTTTATTTTTCCAGGACAAATGTTTAGCAGATTAAACTTTAATGGAACATTTGTCGATCATTCGGCAGTGCGTCCGTGTGGGTGGTATTTTTTCACTCACACATTTTTTTTGTCAGCCAGTATCAAGTTGTCAGACGGAGCTTGACGTTAACTTGCTGCCAAAAAGATGCTGTAAACAAAAATATGTGACAGTTTCCCCAAGAAAAGAGTTGATAAGAGAATTATTGGTGTCGGGTTATTGACGGGGAATCAGAGCGAGACATCAAGCAGCTCAGAAAAATGAAAACAGAAGAATGAAACAGAAAAAAAAAAGTGGTTTCATGTTGACTGTGACGGATTATCTGTTGAACAGCAGCACGCCGCCGCCTGATAAATGTAGCGTCACTGGTTTTTACTGTGTACGGACCAGTTTTGACGCACTTTCCCATCCGAGTGGTGGAAGTGTGTCCAAACTTTTGATTGTTACTGTCTACAGAAAGAATTAAAAACAGCAGAGAGACCTAAAAGTGATGTGAAAAGTGACAGCATTAGAGTCCATAATAACACCATCTGTCACCTGTTGAATATTTGAGACGCAGCTCATCAGTTCGGACGTGACGGCCGGCTCGGCAGCATTTTTCCTCTCAGGAGCGTGTAAAAGTGAAACCTTGTTAAACATACAAGGGAGACATTTTCTCAGGACACATGAAGGAATGTGGCAATAGAACAGCTGCTCACACAATTGCAAAATAGAAATGAAGTTTATTTGGCCTCATGAATCGGTAATTCCCAGTATATTTCAAATATTTACAATAAACCTCACAAGACAGGAGGAAGAGGAGGCTGAAACAAAGACTGATTTGTCATGTAGGGAATGTAGGGAGGCGCATTTGGTGACTAACAATTAGTTTTATTATCGATTAACCTACTGATTCTTCTTATCAATTCATTGATTTATGGTCTAGTCTATAAAATGTGAAAAAATGATGAAAAACTTATCTTGTTTTGTCCGATCAACAGTCGAAAACCTAAAAATATTCAGTTTACAAACAGAAAAACAGAAAATCCACATTTGAAAAGCTACAACCAGAGGATTTTTTTAAAATTTGAAACATCACTGGCACGATAAACTGATCCGATAAAAACACTGCCAATAATTCTTTTGATTGACTAAATTGTTTCAGTTCTTGGTGACTAACTTGAAGACTTAATTCAACTGGAAAGTAAAACCAAGACCCTTCCAGATGCTACTGGTTATAGCAAAATGAGAAAATGAGAACCGAAATTGGCAATCACACGGAAAGTTTCTGATCTCTTTTTCTTTAATTGGATTTCTTTGAATTTTTATGTATTTATAGCTGGAAACATGAGACGGCAGCTGGGAAACTAATAAAAACTCATGCAGATCCGTGTGAGACAGACAAAGAGAAACTTGCTCTTATCTTTAGTTTCCTCATTGAGTGTTGAGTCATTCAGTGCAACTGAAGCTGTGTTGTTGTTGTGCCTGGTACAATCAGAGGCTTTGGAAGGAGGAGGAACAGACAGGCAGAAGTGGAAAAGTTTATTTATTAACAGAATTAAACCAAATGGCTCCACAGGGAGCTCAAGTTGTTGAATTTCTCCAACAGAATCCAAACAATGCAGCTCCACAATTATCTGGGTTTTTATACCCAGTTTTGGGCATCGCAAAGAGTTTCTAATGTTTCTATTCGTCACATATTCCACTGGACATTTTAAAAGTGTTGCACGAGTTTAGAGATTGATTATAGTTTTAGTGGAATATATTTAAGTAATATACCAACTGAACTGAAAGCTCATGACAAATATCTTCTCAAAATATTTCTTGTAACAAGCAAAAAAGTAATCACTAATATGCAACTAGTGCAATTTGTGCATTTGCAGTTGCAAAAGAAATTATAAGATGGATAGATTTGACTTTTTTTTTGTTAAATTTGTCAAATATTGTATGTAAATGTTGATATGGCACAATAAAGAAGAATAACTTTTTCTAGCCTTTAAATATAACTGGATAAAGACAATCTGATGTGCAGACATACAAACCAAAGCTCACATCTAGCTAAAAGTAAAATGGATCTATAAACGGATCCGAGTGGTACATCACATTAGTAACATGACGTCTGAACTATAAATGTCAAACAGGTAAAACCTGAATCTGTCTCTCCACCATCAGTTACAGCAGCTTTGTGTTGTAAAACCTCTAAAACATATCGACACAAAGGAAAGAAGAGAACTGAAAGTTGAATCACACCTTGCAGGAGGAAAATATAACTTTCACCCTCCAGGTGTTCTTGGAAAGAGACAGCACTGTTTCCTTCATTCAGTGAATCATCTTTGTCCACACGTTCACCTGCTGTGTTCTTTTGTTTGTTTTTAATGCATCGACGCCGTCTTGGACACCGGTTGAATGTTTGTGTAATGGAATATGTGACAGAAGCTGGAGATATAAAACCCAGATAACTGTGGAGTCTTTGTATTCTGGAGAAATTCAACAACCAAAGCTTCCTGTGAACCTTAACAGCCTGAAGAAGCTGAAGAAGCTGAAGTACGTTCATATTATATAGCTGCTTTTTAAATTTCATTCTGAATCATAATAAATAAACTCTTCCACTCCTCTGTATGTCTGTTTGCCCCTCCTCCAGAGCAAAAAAAATTACCTTGTTTGCAGGCAAATGTGTCCTGCCAACAGTTTTACAGACATCTTTTATAATAGTCATTTATTTAGAAAAAATAAAGATATAAACTTAGAAAGTCTCCACAGATTAAAGGCACACGCTGTAGACGTGAGCTCAGGCTGTAGTGTAGCAAATGGCTTTGTCCTGCGTTGCAAAACTACGTAGTGAAATCAACCAAAGAGCTAAACGAAAAATGGCCAAGCATCAAGGAGACTGAATGTGTCAAAATGAAAGTGGGGTTTACCAGGACAGTTATCAGTCCCTCCAGGACTTCACAGTTTTTATTTATTATTGCGGGCAAAAATGTTTGATTTTGCAGCAGCTTTTCTCAAAAATTGCAATACAATTTGCAATGTTTTATGTGCTCTTTTTGCGGTAAAATTGCAGGAATTGGGAAAGCAATACTGCAATTTCTTTTCTGCAGTACTGTTAGTGGCCACCGGGACAAGTTGGTGGCGGCGGTGTATCCAATGCACTCAATGCTTTTCTGTTTTTAGCCTCAGCTGCGTTACTGCCAACTTCCACATTTATTAAATCACATCTCAATATTCTTCAGACATAAAACGCTTGAATGATGAGTGTAAATGGAGCCTCAGAGTAGCTCGACCCAACTAAAACCTGCGCGGGTGTTCAATTTGATGCTGCGCAGAAGAAGAAGAACTTCACTGCTGACTGTGACCACAACAAATAAGAGAAAATATATATAATGGAGGCAATAAACTGAAGGTTCATAGGTGTGTTCAGCTGGGTGTGACTTCTCTAATTATGAAGTTTAGAAGACGGTTAGTGAAGTTCGTTAAACATTCATTATCATTTGATGTCACCTACAGCGTCAGTCAAGTCTGGACACACTTTCTCATTCTAGTGAAAGGGAAGGTGTGTCCAAACATTTGATTTGTGCTCTGAAGTACATTCTTTCTCATACATTTGAAACTTTTCTAAATAAAAATGTTTATTAGAAAAGTTTAGAAAAGTAGGTGAAGTTGTGCCAGAAATGTCATCATCCAGAGGACTTTACTGAGTGACTAAAGTGAGATCAGAGATGATTCACACTATGAACAGTAGGATAACAGTTTGGAGGACACTGAATGTTTTGTTTTTCTTTTTTTGGAGTCAAGAAACTGCCCAGACTTGACTACAGCGGTGTTGACAGCAGCGCTGGCTCACACTTCCCTCTTGCTCATCTTGAAAGTGAAATTCAGTTACACATGTCGTATAATTAGCGCAACACCTGGGAGGTTTCTTGGCAGCTCAGGAGAGCTTCAAATTAGGAAATGTGTTGTGGTAAATGAGAGACACCAGCTTCTCTCTGTGTGTTCTGGAGAAGCTCTCAGTCTCTCACTTGTGTTGAAGTAGTTTCTGTATTTGTGAGCTGACCGACTGACCGGCTGCATCACTTCAACACACAGCGGTCAATACTGAGCTCTGTGTGCTAACTGGGACTCAGGAAGGTCAGAGAGGACAGACAACCCAGTTTCTAAGTCTGTGTGAACTGGGTCAAAAAAAAACCTTCTGACCGGACTGATTCTACCTGTAGAGCTTCAGTTTGTGTCCAAGAATCATTTTTAGACTTCACCTTTCTTTTTCAACAGCACATTCATGATATTTACAGCCTTCATATGTGCTCCAGACTGTGTAGAAGCTCTTTGCAGAAAAAATTTGATTACTCTTTGACTTCTACACATTTGACATTTGCATTTTTTTTGGTGTGAACAAGCAGAAGCTATAAATAGCATCTTTCTTATTGGTTTTATTTAAAAGACATTTTTAAAAAGTTGCCATATTCAACAACTTTTGGCCGATAAATTAATTGAAACATCATGTACATTCCTGATGCAGACATGCTGCTGTTCTCTCAGCAGCTGCAGCACAAAGTGTCTCCGTGGCACTTTTTAAATTCAACAGAGCCTTTGTTACAGGACAAGAAACATAAAAATGCTTTTGTCATGTTAACAACTTTCAGTTTTGGTATTTAAAGCTGGGAGGGAGCCTTGAAGGCACCATCATGTTGTTTTGAAGGATAAATCTGGAGAAATGATTTGGCATAAACATTTCTTATTGTCAACAAATCCCAAAAGACCAAACCCAACAGTGAATTGATCCTACTAATTATTGTAGCCTGGTATATTTTATTGCTCTGTGCCATATTTGTCCCAAAACTGTTAAAAAGTCATCAGTGAGACGTGTTGGGCCACATCAAAAACTGACACAACAAGATTCACCCACACATGTTCACAAAATAAGCAGTTTATGACGCAGGAACTATTCACAGCGCCAGTTGATTACTGTACATAGCAAGCTAACGGCAAACCAGGACTATGCTAGCACTGTTCAGCCATAATGGCTCCTCAAGCTTCTTTCTATTTCTACTCTAGTGGTGTTTTTTTTTTTGGTTATTGTGGCTTTTTTCATGTTTTATTTGCTCTTTTTGCAGTAAAATTTTGGGAATTGGGAACAATTGCAAGCAAAGGAAAATAATGCGAGTTATTTATTTATTTATTTTAAACTACTACCAAGTGAAGAGTCTTATGTAATCACACCCTTCGATAAAAGCACACTGCATATCACAGAAACTACTATATTTCACTGTTTATATTGACATTTCTTTTCTGAACATTAGAACCATGGACTCAAAGTTATATTAAAAAAGAAAATACTTTACTTGAATTCCATTTATGAGCCTTTATTAAATAAACTTTTCAACATTAGCACCAAATGAAATCAGTCAATAATGCCATTAAAATAAATCCTTTAACATAAAAAATACAGTCCGCCATGGGCCTTGATGCAGCCGCTTCGGTCACAGTGATTTGCCTACATAGTTCATTCATTCTTTCATTCATTCATCCATTCATTCATTCATTCATTTATCCATTATTCATTCATGTAGACGTTTCTTATGCTTCGCAGTAGAAAACTGACTGTCCAGTGAAGATTTCTGCTTTTCCACAATGTTATGAGGACAAAAATGTTTCCCTCCACTGTTGTGTCCATTTGTGTTAATAATTGTGATGGCAAAAATCGCAATTTCCTGAAGGGACTGGATAGTTGCTTCCCGCTGGCATTTTGTTCTTAAGACTGAACATCATTTTATACAAGAAAGAGTATTATTGACTAATCAATACAGCTCTAACAAAAATGAAACTAAACATTTGTGAAGCTTTTTTTTAAAGATTAATATCTTCAGGATCCAATGTGTTCGGGGCTGAGAGCCACAGACAGAGTAGAGACATCAGAAAGTGAAAGAGAGACGGACTCACGCATTGCTGGTTTTGGTCTTTTCATGGGATTTGTTGACAAAAACGAAACTATAGAATATCACCAGCCTTGTCCTTTAACTCTGCATAAGATCTTGTCTCTTGCATTCGTGCCACTTTTTGTTTCACTTTTTTTTATCTATGGTTAAATCCCTGATTTTTACTGCTCCTGTGTTGTTACAGTAAGCATTTTTTAAGTTCTAGGTTTGAAAACGAACCTCAAAGAACCTACTGAAATTAAGTGTAATTTGTGGTTTCAGTCTTAAAAAGTGGCGTGTCTCCTTTCAAACGCTTGCTGTTTAGTATCAGAGGCTGACCTGGTCTTTGTTAAGGCTTCAGCCTGCTCTGTTTATAGTCTATAATACCTTCCATCTGGCTTTACCGAGACCATTTGCCAAAATGTCTTTCCCATTGCATATTCTCTTCCTCTGTCATCCCTGCAGGTGCCCCTCCCATCCCTACCAGTCTCTGAACTGGCACAGGCAGCGTTGTAACAGTAACCCATTTACAGTGATGGGGAATGTGGGTCGGATACACGGGCACTGTGCTCACGCTACAGGGCTTCACTGCCAGGAGGAAAAATCCAGCCTGGCCTCCATATTTCACCCAGATTTTCATAGATTTATTGGACAGTAAGAGGCCATTACTGTACAGAGGAGGAGAGCAGGGATGGTTACAGGGAGGTGAAGAGAATGTGGAAAAATTACTGAGAGAGAGAGATGCTGTGTTCATGTCAGGCTTGATTTTTGTAAATATGATTCATCAACATTTTCCTGTTGCAGAATGCAAATAGTGGTGTAGCAAATAGTAGCAATTTTAGGGTGTTTTTTGTTGGATTTAATAACTTTGTGTCTGCATTCAGATATAAAAAAAAATCAAAATTATTCATAATTTCTGTACAGTTTCGCTCCGATAGCTAGTTACATTTGGATCTGGTTCCCAAATGGCAAAGTGTCCCCATTCGCTGAGCTCCAACGCAAAAAAATCTCCTTCACATGCAAGTATGTGGAAAACATTCAGGCAGCAGGCTTGTCATCTTTTGACAGTGTGGTTTTTGGTTATTTCTATACTATTATGATATTGGATGTCTCTGTTGAACGTGGACAAAGTTCCAAATCGTGAGGTGAATGTATGTAGAAATGCTGCCTGCAAGTCAAAAGTCAGGGCTTCAGCCTGTTCTAAACGCTCCGTTTGTGATGTTTTTCTTCTACCTTGCTGATGAGCTGACGTCGGCTCGTCGCAGAAGCTCATAAACAGCCGTTTGTTCTGTAGCTTATGTTGTTGTTTTCTAAGGTTTTTCCATGTGTTGTTCATATTGTCCACTCTCATATTTCAGATCTGATTTGAGCTTAAACATGTACAGATGTATTTGAGAAATTTGGTGGAAAGAAGGAGAAAAAGAAGTGATATCCTGCTACTATAGTTTGTTTATGCAGCCTAATACTTCTAACCAAATTCCCTCCATATCCTGGAATCAGATTTAACTTCTTGTTTTGCATGTGTGAAATCTTTTTGATTGTTTTAAGTGATTTTTGTATTCTGTTTTTATTGATACTGGAGGGAAAATGCTCTCATTGATATCAGGATATTGACTCCAGGCAGCCTTCGTCCTGCCCTACATTATACTGTAAATTAGTTGTATCTGGATCTCAGGGTTTGTGTAAGTCAGAGAAACCGCGGGAGGTCAGAGGGGGTATTGACCCTCCTCCTCCTCCCGTGCTCACAGATTGAGGTTGGGATTGTGCTGGTTTTGCGGGTGTAATCCTGCAGATTTGAGCCCCCCCTTAGTCCTTGATCATGATCAGCCAGACCAGCTTAGACACGGAGGTCTTTCGGTTCTGTAGCATCTGTCACCTCGTGTTCACATCGAGCTCATCACCAAACAAATCTACACACTCGTGCTCTGACTTGTGGTACAGCTAAACCACATCTCTCCCACACACAATAACTTCTCTCCTGCTCTAACCATCATTTGCATGTCTCTTGTTCATGTAAACTTGTAATGTGACTGTTATGTTTCATGTTTACAGATCCGGCACCATGGGGAAAGGCTGCATGACAGCGACCAAGTACTTCCTGTTCCTCTTCAACCTTATCTTCTTTGTGAGTATTTATTTTATTTATATGGTTTGAAGTACAAACAACATACACAATACGATCATAACAGAACAATAAAACCCAGCAGGGACAAAGTACAACGTACATTACTGATGAACTTTTAATAACAGATGAGATTTAGCTTCATTAATGATTCATGATAAAATGTCATTAAAGGAGAAATCCACCTTAAAACATCAAATACAGAGTAAAAAAACTTCTCTATTTCATATTTTCCTTATTTGTTTTTACTAAATGTAGTGACTTCATGTGTAGAAACAGTATTTCCAGCAACTGTTAAATGTTAAAACATGAACTATAAATAAATGTAACACATATAAACTATTTAAACATTTATAATAACATCAATAATTTATAATATTAATAATGCAGTTTTAATAAATTAGATAGTCTGACTTTTTTTCCAGTTGTTGTTTTGTTATTGTCAAAAACTAAATAGTTGTGTGTTATCAGACCAAATCAAACAAACAATCACCTTGACTGCAGCTCCTCCTCCGTCAGTCGGTGCATTCAAGCATTAAAGATGACGTTGTTTTGATGGTGTTCAAGTATAAAAGGAAATATAAGTTAATATAAAGTTGGATCAGACTGTTGTGAACAGCTTGAGAGCAGCGTCGAAACAATCCAATGAACTTTTCATTCATGTTCTGGTTCTGTTTCTCAGAGTCTTAATTACAGTGTAGATGAAGTGTTTGTCACCTTGTTACCATGGCGATACTCATTTCCTCTCTGTCTCTGTTGTGGAATTGAAGTCTTTGGTTTGAGGTTAAGAGTTTCTCAGCAACCTGCCAGACGGATGTGATACTGTGTGCGTGTTTTGTATTTCTTCTCTTACTCGTCCTCTATAGGAATATACTGTACGATCTCCGCAGCTCGTGCTTCTCATGTTGTTGTCATTGTCGTTTGAGTCTTATTATACTCTCCTCAAAAATAAACAGAAATCAGACTCTGAGAAACTCAACACTTACATCTGTTTTGAAGACATGTCAGACGTCCTTATAGACTCTTCAGCCCCGCCAGAACCAAAAATAACTGAGCTGAACACGGCTGTATTTACCACTGAGGACCTCGGTATTTTCTACAAGGAATTTGTCTATTTTTAGCAACATTAGAAGGAGCACTTGACATTTTACAAATTAAAGTTACACAAGGTGGTCTTTTATAAGGCTGATAACAATACTTTTTGGACTCTTTATACCTTAGATATTCTTAGATAGATATGACTGTTTTACAGACATCGAAGTCCTTGAAACTTTGACTTGACTGCTGTGAAACTGCATTTACTTTAGGCTTAAAGACTTGAAAGCCAAAACATTTCAGTTTCAGGTTTTGACCTTGTAAAGTCCTGAATCAATAAAAAATGAATAAGACAGTGACACATAGGCATTGAATAGCTGCGCACCTTGAATATTTAACAGTCAGGTCTGTTACTGAACTAAACAACTTGCCTCTTGACTTTCAAGAGGCATTTAAAACTTGACTTTAGGACTTCAAAACATCTTTTTTTACTGGACTTCTGTTTACAAAAACAGAAGCCAACTCAGGACAGTCTCTGTGTTGCGTTAAACTGTTTGCTGCAACACGTGTCTGTGCTGGTGACTAAAGAGAAATCTCTCTGTCTTCAGCTCTCAGTACTTCTGTAACTTCTAACTGAATTTCTGTGGTTTGGAGTTTAGTTTTACTCCTACTACTTTGATATATCAGCTTTATTTCTCTGTTTACTGAAGGCTTTCATCTGTATCAGAGCTATGGTAAGATGCAGAGTATTTCCTGGCAGTGCTTCACATCAAAGGTTTTCGGTGAACCAGCAGGAAGCTTTCATTGTGGAAAATAATTTGAAGATGAATCTATGCAACAAGATACGGAAAATTTCTGTACAATTGTATCAGCGGATCAGTTTTAAATCTTGCAGGCAGAAACAGCCACTGAGAGATGTTAGCTGAGCTGCAGAGAACAGCACACCTCCAACACATCAACAGTGCTTTTTACTTCGCCATCCTGTGCTGTGGAAAAACATTCGTACTCTGCCTGCACAGCTGTTGCTGTATCCCCACCCGTGACAAAAAACGGCTGAAATCAAACTGCTTGTTTTTTTGTCTGCAACTTATCTGCTCTGTAAATCGCTTATTCTTTGTTCTTTGAGAAAATTAGAAACCTAAAGGTAGAAATTTATGTTTCAAATTCTTTGATTTGATGACGGCGCCCCCTGCTTTTACATTTTTTCAATTAAATACTGTTCAATGATCCACTTACGTAGCTGGAGTCCTTATTTCCATACAGCAAATCAAATGCGTAAAACAACAACGTGCCTATTGTTGGCAGAGCAGATGGTTACACTGAGCCTGATAGCATCCTGCTACACAGCACAAGACTCCAAAGACTCTTTCCTGCTAAAGTCTCCTTCTTATCTAACTTACAAACATGAACACATGTCTTGTCCTGCACCTTAGCTTGTTGAACGAGCTACCAAACAAACATTCACCGGGGAAAAGTGCAACTCTAACGTCAGTTAGCAGGTTAGATAGCTAATCAGCTGCTCAGCACATTAAACAGCATGTAAACATACCTGAAAATGTCACTTCAGACCTGTTAGATGCTGGTTTTGTCGTCCTTCGAAATCCCTGTTAGCGACACACTGTTTGTCCATGACTTGTAGCTACAGAAATTTGTTTACTTTGTCTTCATTCGTACACCGGTAGTCTGCCAGCTGCTGTCAATCAAACACAGACACCGACACGCCCCTCCAGCAAGCTGAGGCATAAAATAGTATTCTGATATTTCCCCATTTTGATGACTAAATGTGATTTCAGTTGGACTTTAAAAGAAGCACACTACTGCTGTTCAAATAAAACTGTATAAAACCGATCTGTGAGTTGAATATGTTGTTACCTTACATACGCAGGAACACAAACCTGTTAAAGTGTATTTCTGACTTTTCTGACCCGTCCGTGTGTTTCTCCTCCAGCTGTTCGGGGGCGTCATCATGGGCTTCGGACTGTGGCTCCTCCTGGACAATCAGAGTTTCATAGTCGTCCTGAGTAAGTGCCTGTATCGGATTTAATGTAATTTTCCTTTCAGTGAAACCGAGGAATGAACGGAGCAGATTTGTGTTTGACTGTAAAACTGAAGACTGTCTCATAAGTTATTTTCTTTATTGTTGATAGATTAACGATGGGCAATGTAATTCACTTGACCTGTTTCTTTTTATTTGTGTGTTTTGAAACAATTATCACTTCAGTGAGGTCAGTTATCTGTGTCGGTTGTTTTGATTGAACCGTCGTCACTTTGTTCTGGATTTTAGTGCGATGACTAGTGAAGAACAAATAAAACAAAACGGCCAGTATATTTTTTTTCCACTGGACTCTTTACACTAATCCACTTGTAGAGCGCATGTAGGCCAATACAAATGGAGCCATGATTACACAGGCTGAAAACAGGCCAAGTTCTGGCCGCAGGCTCCCTCTCTGCGTGTGTGTGTGTGTGTGTGTGTGTCTTTAAAAGAAACAGAGAGACAAACAGAACCAAAGATGAAGACATTTTTCCAAAGCCTCTGATAAGACACTCTTTCAAACTGTTGACCAGTCACAGTGACCCTGATGAAGTTCGTACTGTAGACCCACACGTGTTGATGTTACTGTGAAAGTGAAGTCTGTGTGTAGGAGGCTGAGGTGTGATGTGTGTTCACTGCTTGTTTTCCACCATATGAGACTGTTCAGTTAAACACAAGTGTCCAACAGATTTCCTCCATTTTCATCTGCCTGGTTCTCTGGACTGTGTTTTTAAAAAAAAAAAAAAAAAAAAAAAAAATTCCTTTCAGCCACAAGAGGAATTTTTCCTTTTACATCTTTGTCATCATTGATCTACGAAGCCCAGGAGAGGCCATGGAGAAAAGAATAATAATCCATGCTCTCAAATTAATAATTCATCTTCTCGATTTATCTATTTTGCCTGTTCTCCTCATGTAGAGGCACCAAACGCATCCAGTCTCCCGCAACTTTGAAGAAAGCGATGAAGAAGACATTTCCCCTGTTCTTAGTAATGCATCCATGTGTAACATCAGTTACTGATCCAAACTGGATCCGAGGCAGCCAGGATTAGCTGTACGTCTTCCTTTCTCACACAAAGGCCATGTTCCTTGCACTTATTGTGCATCCCGAACCCTGAAGCATTTTTTTTATGAACTGGATGACATCCGAAGGGGGCATCAAAGTTTTTTTGAGAGTGAAAAAGTCTGTGTTGAAGGGTTCTTGGATAACAGTGTTGCGCTTACAAGCCAAAACTCTGAGTATATCCACATATCGTAGTCCAAGATCAAAATAAAACAATTTAGCACAAATTACAAAATTGAGAGCAGGAATTATTAAATTTAGAGCACAGATTATCCATTGACCAGTGCTTCTGTGGAGCGTCTGGAGCGTGTCCAGCTACAGCACATATTACCAAACCTGGCAATCGCACCATTGCTGCATCCAGCTGTTGTTTGCACGAAACTATCCATAAGACGTTTTTACATTTCTATGTGTGTACAGATGAAACAAACAACATGCAGTGTATTATAAGTGAGCTTTAGAGGTGCTGCTAGGTGTATTTTTGAACTTTGGACAGAGCTGAGCTAGCTGGTCCCCCTGCCTCCAGTCTTTATGCTAAGCTAAGCTAACCTCATCCTGACTCTAGAAACATTTTCCCCAAATGTTAAACTCCCTGCTGTATCTCTGTCTGAACAAGTGAAAGTAAGTGTATTAGAGGAAGAGAATCAGAGAGGAAGAGAGAGAGAATGAGACGAGCAGTGTCAGCGAGACAGAAAGGCACAGAGACGACTGAAGAAGAGTTGATGCTGAAGGAGAGACAGCCAGAAATATAGAGACAGACACTGAGCAAGTGTAATGGAGAGATAGCCTGTGTGTGTGTGTGTGTGTGTGTGTGTGTGTGTATGTGTGCTCTCACAACAGGGAGCGTCACTGAGGACATTTGTCCCTCGTCCGTGGCCACTCTGCAGGTGTCCTCCCCTCAGACACTGGGCCCTTTCTGCTCCGTCCAGCATCAGCATGCATCACATCAGCCCAGTGCGCTCACTGCCTTACTCATCTCTCACACACACACACACACACACACAAACACACACACACAGAGCCACATCACCGGTCTGACCGAGTGGAGGGAGCGTGAGTCCGGGGATTTCATGGAGGTCAGGGATGCGGTCATACGACACAAACCACACGTAACGGAGGGTTAAAGTGCAGCTGACAGATTAGCTTTGTGTCTGGACATAAATGACAAGTATTGATGCTCAATGGAACATTTTATAAGCCGAGCCGGTGGCCCGTTCTAGGCTCACAGATGATCGCAGAGGTTTTGAGGGTGAATAAATGAGCGGCCTGGTGCAGCATGTGAGAGATGAAATCAGCCTGGTGCTGCTGAAACCTGATTGTACAAAGTCTGAGCTGAGTCAGAGTGAAGCAAACCAGACGTAGTTCCTGCTTTTACCCGTCTGATATCATCCTCGTCATCTGGTTCATTACAACTTCAATCTTGTTTTTTGGTAGTTTTGGCCATCATTGGTGTCAGTCAGGATCTCATAAATAGGTTCTGGGAACACAACTACAACTAACAACTAACATTGTGCATTGCATTCTTGCATTTTTGTTCTTGTCACCTTCATATATTTCATACACTTCATTTCTTTGTCCACAGCACAGTCAGGATTTTAATATTTCATTTCAAGTTTTATATCATATGTCACAACTATCATTATTCCATTTTGTGAATAGAGTTAAAATTTTTAAAATTTCTCTGATTTCATGAAGGTGCCCCCTACTTTAACATTTTTCAATTAAATACTGTACCATCATCTGCCTACATAGTTGGAGCCCTCATTTCCTTACAGCAAATCAAATCTTGCATAAATTGATAATGTGTCGTTCTATCTATCATCAGCAGAGCAGATGGTCACACTGAGCCTGATCGCATCCTGCTACACAACACACAGGGCCCCTTTGTGCAATTATGAATTTAAGATGACTTTGTGTTTGTGTTTTTTAAATATCATCTTTTTTGAGAAAACCAGAATGTTGAAGTCCTGGTATGTAAGCTTTAAACAAGAAAGCTGATCCTGAGGGTGACTCGGCGGTGTTAGCCAAAGTGAGGCGTAATGGAAACTTGTGCGTGTTGTTTTGTGGGATCGGTGTATTCATGGTCTGTTGGCATTACATGTCAAGGTTCACAGATCGTAATTCAGCATGCAGTATTTCGGCTTTAGTCTGGGGTTGAGGGCTGCGCTGGTCGCCCTGCAGGTTGACACGGCACACGTGTGCATGTGTGTAAAGGCACCGAAACACAGGCAGGCTTTCATTTCCTGCGTCACACCCCCCCCCCCCACCCCCAGCCTAATTTTCCATCATAAACTCCGCTGGTTTCCCTTTGTCTTGGTTTTGAGCTGCGAGCTGCGTGCCCTGGTTCACTGATCCCAGGGGTATCCCATGTTTCCTTGAGGCCACAAGGACTCTGTGAGGGGGGGTTTTCAGTCTTTAAAAGGGTCTGTTGGCAGACATCAACACAGTTACGTGTTCCTTCCAGCATGCTGCATGTACACAACCTCGACTTGCTTTTGTTCAACTCTGAATGTATATCTCAGACGCTGTGATTCTGTATTTCTGCAGGTTCAATGTTAAAATAAAACTGTCGGTTCTTGATGCGTCATGCTCCATCAGTGAAGAGGGTTCCCCAAATCCCAATCTGGAGTTTGAACTGTAGCTTTTTATTTTAGGTTCCTGCATTATTTTCGACACTGATTACACATCAGTAGAAGAACATCGCAGCCACACGTTGGTTTCTGATTTCATTAATTTGTGATGATCACACATGAGCTCGTCTTGTATCAGTTTCCCCAAAGTTTGTAGAGTTCTGTTTACTTCATGGAGTTTAGAGGATTCTACAAATGTTTTTCTTTATGAAATAATCCTTCAGATGAATTCAAAAATATACGTAGGTCTAACAGAAAAAAGATACTGATGATGTACTACGATATGAATGTTTTTCATGACCAACTTTTTATTTTTTGATTAGTTGTATCCCATTCATACAGAACGGGACAAGCATATATTAATACAACTAAATGACAGTTGCAGAAAAAAAGAGCAAAAAACAAATGAAAAGGAAAGAAAATTAAAAACAAAACAAAAACTAACAACACATACAGTTCATCCACCCATACAGCCCATCCCATCCTGCATTTTAATTCCTGAAAATGTGACTGTTGACAGTCTGAACATTGACAGTCACAGTCGATCTTTCAGATAGTGATGAACCTACAGATAATTATCAGTGACTCTGCAGCTCCTCTCGGCTTTACAGAGCTTTCTAGTGAGTTTTAGCTCATTGCTTATCTGTCCGGCTGCAACTTTACTGTTTTGGTTCACTCTCAGCGCTCTCATAGTGTCGTTTTGGGCCGCAGCAGGCAGCTGTTTGCAGAGAAAAATCCCTAAAAAGCCACTGTACACTACCTGCTCAGCACCAAATGGCAAACAGACACAGTTAGCTGTAGCTGGTGAACATAGTGGAGCATTTGGCAGCTAAAGAGCCAGATATTTCCCTCAGGAGTTGGTAGAGAGCAAAAACAGAGCTAAAAGAGAGTGAATATTGGACTTACATCCACCAGATCCACTCAGATACATTTATATGTAGGATTTCAAATACTAAAAGACCATGAAAACTATGATATTAATGTTGTAGTAGGTATGAAGTATAGATTTACAGATTCTGACATCTTTCATAGATTGAGACAGCAGATTTATAGATTCTTTTGCTGCACTTTGTATGTTTTTACTGTGCCTGCCAATCACCCGCAAAACTCTGTCTACCCTAAATGATTCTCTGGAATTATATGTAATTTGGCGAAGGTTGTTGACGTAGAGTTTTGTTTAGTTTTGAGCTGTTGAGATAAAATATAGTGTGTGTTTTTGCGGTGAGGTCTGATGACACTCTGAACAGACTTTTCGACTCAGATGAGGCGAGATGTACAGTAGAAGGAGTCTTATTTTTCAGAAGATGTTTTGCAGATTTTTCAGGCTGTGATGTGTCACATGGAAGCCCTCATTTGCCAATGTAGAAGTGCACACTCCAGCAAATTCCTTTCTTTATCTCCACACTCTAAATCACATCGTGAAGAGGTTTTTCTGTGTCAGAAATTGCTGATGACTTAGAAACAATAAAGTAGATATAGTTTGTTATTGATGGACACAAAGATCTGAAAGTATGATCCCTGAAGTAGGCATTTCTACGCAGTTTGGTGTGGCCTGGAGCCATGCGCCTGCTGAAATATCTCACCAGCCGCATCTTTTCACCTGTAAAATAAGATAATAAAAAACAACTTTACATATATAGCACCTATTATACATAAAAATTCAGCTCAAAGTGCTTTGCAAAACAAAGAGAAGAGCAGACGATGTTAACCTTTTAATATATTAAAATACATTTAAAAATAGGAGGAAAGTAAGATAAACAGTTAATAAATGAAATAGAATAACTGAATAGCCATAATAACAGCAACATTTATCTTTATCAAAACCATTTCCACCATCATTATCTCAATAATTGTAATCCGCTAAGACTGAGCCAAAAATAGCAGTAGCAACAAGGATACAATCTCTCATTGGCTTCCCACCCATGAACACTGCCAGTTATGTTCCAGGAGTTACTGCTGATCAAACCTGTGCCAGCCTTGTAGATTGTTTTCCAAGCAGACCTGCATCCAAGATGAACTTATTTAAAAGGAGAACTCCAAAGATTTAGCATTTCACTGCTGTAACATGATCAGACACACAATGCACAGTTTTAAATAAAAAGGGATCAAAATCAATGCAGCAGAACCAGATATCATCTTTTTATTCCACGTTCTTTTTCCAAAACCTTCTGAAAACCTGGTGCCTGCATTACCCACAATGCAGCTGGTGATTGAGGGGTGTTATGCTAGTGCAGCTAGCACAGTTTTAAATAAAAAGGGATTAAAATCAATGCAGCAGAACCAGATATCATATTTTTATTTCATCTTTTTCCAAAAACTTGTCAAAACCTACCCACAATGCAACTGGAGATTGAGGTGTGTTATGCTAGTAACGGTTAATGTAGCCTGGAGCTGCTAGCCTGCAGCAGAGATGAGGAGCTACAGAGGTCTTTTGTAACTCCAAACCCCCAGATTTATTTTGAACTTTTCTGACTTGTAGCCTTCAGCCCCAACCGACGCTGACTCACATGACATCACTTGAGGCAATTTATCAGATTTCACACAGCTCCCTCTGGAGTTAGTGTTAGCATCTCCCAACACCTGGAAATGCACTTGTGTGTGTAAAATAGATGGAATTCTCCTTTAATGCTGGCTTAATGTTGTACAGAAGTCACTGTTGTTTTATTTATTGCAGGGATGTTTTATTATACTACATTAGTTTTATTTAAGTGTACCTAATGAACTGGCAAGTGTGTGTATTTTATATTGGTAGTTATGTTTTTATGATTTTTGGCTCTGAATCGTTGCTGTTTGTTGTCCTCAGTACATTTCTTTGTTCTGTGTTTTTAATGTCTGGCTGCTGACCACATTTCCTTCAGGATGATAATAAAATTAAAGCTGAGTTTTCAAAACCTGAAATCTCATCTGTATTGTTTAACAGCCTGGATGTATTTATAGAAACATGCTCTGCACACCTCTATGCTGTGTGTATGACGCAGACAAACTACTGATGTTTAGGGCTGCAACTAACGATTATTTTCATTATTGAATTATCTGTCAGTTATTTTCCTGTTTAATAGATTCGTTGTTTGACATATAAAATGGTGAAAAATGTTGATGATTGTTTCCAAAAGCCCAATTTACAACCTAAAATATTTAGTTTTGTCCCGACCAACAGTCCACAACCCAAAGATATTCAGTTTGCTGTCATAAAAGACTAAAGAAACCAGAAAATATTCACGTGACAAGCTGGAATGAGAATCTTTTTTCCTTAAAACTGAGTCAAAATGATTAATTGATTTTAAAAATATTTAATAGGCGATTAATCTTCTGTCAACTGACTAATGGACTAATCGTTGCGGCTCTGCTGATGTTTGAGACAGCGCGGTTTCTGATCTGCTCTCCTCGTTTCTCTGCAGATAACTCTACAGCTGTAAAGGTCGCTTGCTACATCCTGATTGGAGTCGGAGCTTTCTCCATGCTCATGGGCTTCCTCGGCTGCTTGGGGGCCATTTATGAGATCCGCTGTCTGCTCGGCCTGGTGAGTGAGAGGAGAATACTGCATGTTTGTATTTATTTATGTATGTATGGAAACATCCTTTAGACATGATGATGGATTATGCAGACATCGTACGATGGGAGCATTTACTGCCTTAGAGGTTAAAACTAGTTCTGCGTTTATCACTGATGGCAACAGCAAAGCTTGAAATCACTGGATAAAAATTTAAAGGAAACACTTAAAAGCAGCAACAATCAGTCAATTAATCAATTAGTTGATAACTGAAGTTATATGCAACTATTTTGACATTCAATGTTCTCATTTTAATTGCGTCTTTCAAGCTTAAATACCAAACAGTTGACAGTTCTGGGTTCTCAAATGTGAGAATTTGCTTTTCCTTGTTTTACATGATAGTAAATTGAATATTTTACGGTTTTGGACTAATCACCGGCTCTAAGAAATTGTAATGCACTTTTTTTTTACTATTTTCTAGGAATGAGTTGAGAAGCTGGTTGTGTCCAAAATCACTCCCTATTTTCTATATAGTGCACTACATCTACTGTCTGCCATTTTATTTGAGTGTTCAAGTGCTAAGTGTGTAAATGTATCCACTAAATATTATAGTAGTAGTAGCAGTAGTATAGTAGAGTATTTCCATTCGATGCTTTATACTTCTACTCTACTACATTTATTTGACACTTAAAGTTACAAGTTACTTTTATTAGTTAAGATTTTATGTAAAATAATATATTTGAATATTCTAACTGTTGTTTAAATTGTCCACTCTTTTCTTTTCTTTTTAAAATGTGTTATGCACTTTGAGCTGCATCAGTGTGTGAAAGGTGCTTTTATTCAGTAAATAGTGTTTCATTATTATCATTATCAAAAAAAACATGATACACTGTATATAATATGAAGCAGTACTATTACTATTAAATACTGTCTAAAATTGGCACCACAACGATAAACTACAACATTAAAAATGCTTTTACCAGCTAATTTGATAAAAACAAAAATATAATATACTGTCATATAATTCTGAAGGAGTTTTACTTGTACTGGAATATTTTTAAGACTACAGTATTTATACTTTTACTTTAGTAAAGGATCTGATAGTAATCTGGATTTTCCATCACTTACTGTCACAGGAAGTAGTGATGAAGTGATTTCACAGAGTCGATGTTGTCAGTTGAATCATCTGCCTGTTGTTTTATCTGCGTCATTGTACACAGAGTAACGCAAGAAAACATCATGACAGGCTGGTTTCTGTCGCTGCTCTGACACTCTCAGCTCTGGTGCTGAATGTTAACGAAGTCAACTAAACTAAACGTTGTCAGCAGCCAATCAGAAGAGACGCCCAACTCAACCTAAATATGACCAGGACACACAGGGATGATGAATACTGACAATAAAACATGAATCTTACAAGTCAAACGAAAGACTCACGTAGGCTGTTAAAGCAGTTTGATTATCAATTAACCATGTTAATTAAACATGTTTATAGATATGAAAAAGCTTGAACCATGAGCACATGACAAAGTAATATATTGACGTACTACTACTACTATCTTCTGAGGTTTTATAGGTTTTACATATGATTAATCAGAAAGATAATCAATAGTTAGTAGCAGCCCCAACACACTGTTTTAAAATGTGTCTTCATGAGTGTGTTTGTCATCTATTGTTGACCTCACAATCCTTCCTCCCTCCTCTTCAGTACTTCACCTGCCTCCTGCTGATCCTCCTCGCTCAGATCACAGCCGGCACTCTCATCTACTTCCAGAAGGCGTTGGTGAGTGATGTCACTTCCTCCATCCCACTGAACTTATGTGTTTTTCAGCAACAAGAAAGCGCCTTCAGCTTCCTGTCTTCACCAGAAGTGGAGATGTGACGCCTTGTGTACATTGACATCTGCAGCTAGTAATCACCTCGCGCCCACATTTACGTAGATATCTGATTGATTTTATAAAATAATGCACAAACGCTGGCAGAGCTGAAAGAACACCAGAGAGACTTTCTTCTGCAGCAGTCTGACAAACACTGAGCGCTATTTTCATACCGGCGCTAATTAGATCATTTCTCCTACACAACACCCGAATCAGCTGCTCATGTTTCTGTTCAAATAATCATGAGACTGTGTCGATATTTGTATTTTCATTATGTGTTTATAACAATATGATATCAAAACATAAGTTGCCTGAATGTGGCCATTCAAAACGTGCTGATACAATATTTCTTTATCTAAAACACAGAGTGCAGAAGAGTGGAAACTCAGTTAGTTACACTATTACACACAGTCCTCATGGCTTGGGCTCTTTATTGTGTAACCAGCTAATAATTCCAACTTGTATTATCAATAAAATATGTTATTAGTTGTGTTTATAAATCAGAAAACAGAGCAGCAAAGAAGAAAAACCATCTGGTTTAGTGATCGTTTGTGACAAATGCAAAGAATGGTGATGTAAAACTATATATAAAACTATATATTATATAATATATTAAGTAATAATCTGCATCATTGTACCTCTGTGTCAGCAAATCCAATGGATGTCACGTAAGAGTGAAAACACTTATTTCAAACATGGTCCCAAGATGTTAAAAGACAAAGAAACATTAACAAGAACAAGATGTTTGACATATGAAAATAATCTTTCTCATCTCATATCTGTGGTGGATGCGGTCATGTCAGGTCACATGACCTCCTCAAACTTGTGAAACATTTGTTCCCAAAAACCGCAACATTCATTATGGGAATTTCCCCCTTTTTAGTCTCACCTAGAATCTGCATTAATGAATGTAAATGTTGACTGTGTGCAGTGAGTTTTAACAGATGGAATGTGGTGGTTTGCAGCACACCTGTTAATAATACACCTTCATCCTCTGATTGGTTGGCGCTCACTCTGGCCGTTTGTCATAACGTGCCATCAGAAGCAGTGTAACAACAACAAGAAAGAACAACAACATGTGCTATCAATAGAAACTGATTCGAACCTTCCTGGGTTTCATAACAAGTGTACGACTTTAACTGAGAATACAGCATCTGATAAGCATCATCTGATAAGGTGACATCTGGTCAATGTCATACACCAATAAACTGAAATTGAAACTGACAGCGTTTGGTGTCGCGCCGCCCTCTAGTGTTTAATATGAAGTATTTACATATAAACAAAAGGCAGCAGAGATGTTTAAGTGGAAAATTACTCTTGAGTAGCTACTGTATCGGAATATGTCAGTAATTTTACTTCTTTTGTGGTTATTTTAATATTTTTTTATTATTTTTTTTCTTAAAGATCCCCTCCAGACATGTTTTAAGACATATAAAAATACTCTGCTTTGAGTAATAATTTGTATGTGATGTTTTTTTGTCACAAAAAAAGTACAAATACCTGACATCTACTTCTTCCTCATTCAAAAATCCAGAAGCTATGAATATGCATATTTTTCATTCCAAACGTTGAACGTCGTGACACAAGACGTCTCCTCCTTCACTGTAAAGTCTATTCTCAGTGTTTGTGCACCGGAGGCTTCAAGTTTCCACATCGCGCTCGTGTAATGTCTCTGGCTGACGTCCTGAGGCCAGTTGTCTTTTGAACTCTGCCCCCTTCGTCTCGGGGAATCATCTTATCCCCACCCTGCACTGCTGACTGATGAGCCCAGCGCTCTATTAATATATAATATACAACATGCACTTTAGTTGTTGCACTTATAGTTGCTACTTTGTACTCCGTTATTATGCGCTTTATGCTTTTTCATTTTTATTTATTGTCATTCTTTCCTGTATGTATTTTAGATTGTCCTGCAGGGGAATAAAGTTCTTTGAATTGAATTGAAAAGTACTTTCACCTCAACTTCCAACAAAGTAACAGCACATCTAACTGAGTCGGACACAGTTCTGTTTATTCCAGTTTATTCCTGGACTGTTTGTTGTTATCTGTGCTGCTGCTGTCACAGTATCACACTGTGAAAAGTTTATGAGCTGGACAGTGACATGAACGTCCACAACTAAAGATTATTTTCATTATCAATTAATCTATTTATTATTTTCTCAGTTAATTGATTAGTTGTTTAGTTTATAAAATGTCAGAAAATGATGAAAAATGTCTGTCACTGTTTCCAGAAGCTCAAGCTAACGTCCTCAAATGTCTTGTTTTGTCCCGACCAACAGTCCACAACCCAAAGATATTCAGTTTACCGTCACAGAGAACTAAAGACACCAGAAAATATTCACAGTTGACATTTGGACTTAAAAAAATGACTCAAAACAATTAATTAATTATCAAAATTGTTGGAGATTAATTTAATAGTTTGCAACTAATCGATTAATCGACTAATCGTTTCAGCTCTAGTAGCATGTTTGTTTATATTTTACTGATTTGCTCAAGCAACAAAAGAAGAAGAAGAGAGAAAACCCGACAGACTTGGAGCAGAAATCGTCTTTGCTCTGCTGAAATGGACTTTGAGTTCATGGCTTCATGTCTTTGCTTCAAGTATCTGAATAGAAAAGGCTGTAAAAAAAGAGGAACTCAGTTCTTCGGACTGCAGACAGATCTCTGTTTATTGTATCTGAACATTTGTTGGAAGCTCTTGGCTCTTCTCAGCCTCTGCTCACTCTCTGCCAAATTGAGTTTCAAGGCAAACCTCCCCTCCTTCTGCTCTGTAACGAGGGAATATCTGCTTTTCCAGGACAGTACGCAGATCTGTGTTCACTGGAGACCTTGAGCGTCTGGATCCTCGGATCTCTTAGAGAAAAGATTTAACAACAATTACACACAGATTTCCTGCGTCTCCAGTGGTTTGGATCCATTCAGAAACAACACTTCTGTGTTTGGCTTCTGGTTGAAACTACTTAATGTTCTGAACATGCTGGAAATCTGACCACTGATCGCAGATCTGGCTGCCAAAATCTTCACAGCAAGAATGCATGGCTCATGATTCACTTGACATACCAAAGTCAAGAAAAAATAGGACATTATTCAGGAATGCAAGTGAAACATGACACTGATTTAAACTGCTGTAATACTGTGATGTTAATTTATCCTACAGATGTGTTTCTTTTTCAGGAAACTTTATGGTGTTTTTGTTACAAGAAAATCAATCTCGTGTCTGTATGTTGCTGGAAGGTGATTTCTTTATGTTTTGACAAAGCTAGGCTAGCTGTTTCCCTCAGTTTCTAGTCTTTATGCTAAGCTAAGCTAACCAGCTGCTGGTGGTAGCTTCATGTTTACCGTAAACATTCGAGAGTGGTATCAATCCTCTCATCTAACTCTCAGCAAATAGAATAGAATAAGCTTATTTCCCAAAATAATAACAATAATGAAACTTTATGTATGTAAGTGCTTCACAAGTCAATACAAACAAGGTAAACAAAGACAAAAGTTAGGAAAATTAAACCATTAAGACAGAGCAGTGCTAAAAAGATCAAGAACATTAAAGGGAACATAATCATGGTTTTTGTGATTTTCAGTTTTTTTATACAGTTATGACGTCGGGTGTTAAACATAGTCAAAGTTCCAAAACTTGAGGTGAACGTGTGTAAAAATGCTCCCTGCAAGTCAAAACCCAGGGATTCAACCGGCCCTCAACACATAGTTTGTAAAGTTACCACTACTTTCCCATCGAACTGACATCAGATCGTTTGCACTTCCCCACAAACGGCCATCCATTCTGTAGCCTTGGTAGCTAACGTTGTTCACGTTGTCCACTCTTATATTTCAGATCGGATTCAGACTTGAACATGTACGGATGTGTTTCAGAAGTTTCCATTTTGAGTAGAGAAGGAGAAAAAGAAGTGAAATCCTACTATGATTGTTTATTGACGTAGCCTCTGGAGTGGAGTTCATCAGGAGGCGGGTCTTAAAGAGACGGGAGCTAAAACAGCCTGTTTCAGACAGAGGCTGAACTGAGGGGCTGCATAAAGAGCCAGTATAAGATGAATAAGGAGTTTTTTGAACTGTAAATCATGCAAAGATATTCCAGTAGAGCCCCAGAATATAAATATACACCTGGAAATGTGCATGATAGGTGCCCTTTAATTAAAACATATTAAAGAAGTAAAACAAGGTATAAGTACATAGATTCATACACACACACGGGCGCATACATACATATATTCCCACAGATGCTACATCACACATATGCACATATCAAACTATTCCTTTAAGTCAATGATGAGACAAAAAACTAAACCTACAGCTTCTTCTTCTGCACTCTGTCACTGATGTGTGTTCAGATTGAATACAGTGTAATTTTCCATCTAATTTATGTGTGCGGGTTTGAACACTGGAGTGTTTTTGCAGTCCATATTTATTCACCACAAGAGACTAATGAACATGACACACCAGCAGTTGCACTTTCGCTCCTGTTGTCTCTGTGTGTTCTCTTAAACTGGAGTCCTACAGTTCTGGGAATACAATATTTTTCCTCGAGGAAACATTTTCAATTCAAGAGGACACAACTTTCCGCTTCAGTTTGAACCAGCTAGAGTAAATCTGCCATGTTTGATTAGATATTTTATCAACACTACAACCTGTTTTCTTTCAGTTAAATGATGAGATGTCCAAGATCGTCACCAAAGTGCTGGACAAGTATCCAGGAAACAACTCCACCACAGAGCAGGCCTGGGACTTCATCCAGAGGAATGTGAGTCAGATTCATGCTCTTTAAATCTGTTTTTATCTGAAATGAAAGCTGCTTTTAAATAACTACAAATACAAACATGAACTAAGTGTCTCATACTGAAGTGTTTCTGTCAGTTGATGTTTCAATCGTTACTGCAAAAAGAGTTTTTGAGTGCTGAAATTCTTTATTTTCCACCCTTAACATGTTTCCAATACAAATTAACCCTTTCAGCCCAATTGATTTGAGTAAAAAATATCGCCCCTTATTCTCACATAGACGTACTGTAATACACATCTGTATGAAACCAAATCCATCCATTTTTTTTTACCTTTGATGATGAAATTAAGATATTTTAATGGATTTTAAGGGGATTTATTAATGGATTGTAATATATTAAGGTATTTGTAATGGATTACACGCACAGGTTAAGGGGTTTTTAAGAGGTAAAAAATTGATGGTTGATTTTCATGTTTTTTTGTTCAATTTTCAAGGGTTTTTAATGCTTACAATGTGTGATATTATATGTTGTAGGCAGTTAAAGCTGAGGCCATTGCTAAATTATTTATTAACATTAATAAATGTTTGTGAACTTTTTGTAAAGGGTGACTTATCAGACAGTGGTACCAGAAAACAGAATGATTTGTTCAATTCAATATTCATTTTAAAATGCTGAAAGATAAATGAGTTTTCCTTTTAATTATTTGATTGTGAACTTTGAAGACAACAATAGACAGTTATCCAGTCCTGGTGTCTATATTCGGCATCAGTTTCAGTAAGTGGGCCGAGCTGATCTGTCATTCAAAAATCTTCCTGCCAAACTCTCAATCTAACATCTGACAGGAAAATTGATGCAGAGACCAATTTTTCTGCCTCTTAAGTCGACAAATTGACTTAACCCATAATTGACGAGGCGTTTTCATTCCTGTCTGAAGAGCTGCTCAAACTGAAACATCCTTGAAAAGTGTTTTTTTTTTTTGTGGGCTGCTGACAGTCTCTCTGATCTTTTCATTCATGATGCTACTGATTCTCCCTGCTGACCTCCGTCCTGCCGTCTGTGTGCAGATGGAGTGCTGCGGCTGGAACGGTCATCTGGACTGGAACGGGAACATGGTTATCATCAACAGCTCTCAGCTGCTGTTTCCCTGCTCCTGCCAGAACATCTCCGTCACCACCGGAAACTTCTCCGACAGTGGATTCTGTGAGGCTCAGACACCCGACTGGCCCGTATACGACACGGTAAACCGTGTTTTCTGTTACTCTCACCTGACATGAAGGATTGGGGGGTGGAGAGGCTCATACTGGTTGTGTTCTTCATTCAATCACTCTGTGTTTCTGTGTCTTAATCAGGGCTGTGCTGCCAGCGTGGAGAGCTGGCTCCTCACCAACATCTGGGTCATCCTGGGTATCTGCCTCGCAGTGGCTTTTATTGAGGTACAGCAGCACCATCGTTCATAAACAAGTCATTACCTGCTGGCTGGTGATTTTCTATATTTTTCTTATCATCAACAAATAAAAAGACCAAAGCTGACAATAACCTGATCTACTAACAAGTATTGTGTGTATCCAAAACCTGATATATCTTATTCCTCTGTGCCATAGACGTCTGTTGTCGTCCAAAAACTATTAAAAACACGTCGGTGAGTCACACCGCTGCACTGGGTGACATGTTCCTTAATTATAAAGAGTTTAGTCACATTGGTTTGTTTAGAAACGGCTCCAAAGACTAATAACACATTTATATTTTACATTTACATTTTGTCTTTTGGCAGATGCTTTAATCCAAAGTGACTTACAATTGAGGCAAAACAATCAAGCATTAGAGAGTGACTCCGAAAGAGCCGTGGTACAAATTCTCAAGTAGCTGACCAGATACAAGTGCATTGAGAAAGAGACAGAAGGAGGTGTTTTTGTTTGTTTTATTAATATATAAAGTAAGAAACAACTTGAAGTAGACAAGCACATAAGAAATACCATAAGCAACAAGAAAAAAGTGCAACAATCAACAAAGTGCTAAAAAGGTTAAAGGGGCTCAAGACTTCAGGTGTTCACGAAAGAGCTGAATTTTCAGGCGTTTCTTGAATGTACACGTTTTTAGTCAGTTGGTCCGTGTAGGGCAGACGCCACTGAGCATGTGCAGGACCATCATTTTTATTGTAAACAATTGATAATTTTTCATGTCTTTTCGACCTGTATGAAGTTAGTATATTCTTCTGAATCCTCCAGCTCACAGTTTCTTCTTCTTGTGCGTCAGACAAATAGTAAAAAAAACAAAACTTAAGTACATAGTCAAGAGGTTGTGATATGTAGCACAACAAGTTAGTGAAGCTGTAAACAGAACGTTCCTGCACATGCTCAGTGGCGTCTGCGACAGAGACTGAAAATGTGATCGCTGTTATTAGTCTCTGGAGCCTTTCTAAACAAACTAACTTGACCAAACTCTTCATGGTGAAGGAACATGTCACCCAGTGCAGCGGTGTGGCTCATTGATGTGTTTTTAATAGTTTCTGGACAACAATGAAAGGTCTACGGCACAGAGGAATAAGATATAACAGGCTTTAGATACACACACAACACTTCTGAGTAAATCAGTTCAAAGTTGGTTTGGATCCAAACATGAAATTTGTTGACCATAAGAAAAATATTGAAAATCACCAGAATGATCCTTTTACAAGCAAAAGTCCTGCATTCACAATTGTACTTAAGTAAAAGTAAATTCTAATTAAATAATCTATCTTGCCTTCTTTTCCAGGCTTTTGAAATAAATTTAGAAATCATAAATATATCCAAATTAAACATTGCATTTCATACAGTACTTTTTTTTTAATGTGGTGTTGTTTTACATGTAAACGTTCACGTTGCTAAATGCTCCACTATGCCAAATGAAACATTTAAATCATGTTTTGAAGATATGAAATGTTTGGTCTGTCTTGTGTTTGTGTTTGACAGCTGCTGGGGATGATGCTGTCCATCTGCCTGTGCAGGAACATCCACACGGAGTACAGCAAAGTGCCAAAGTACTAAAGATCAACCAACAACGTCCTTGAACTGAAGATTCACAGAAACAGAGAGAGTAAACGTGATGCATTTTTCCACCCTGTATTAGGTGAAATATTTTGTCCAAATGTAAAATACTGTAATGTGTGTTTGCTTCATATTTTGTTGGATTATTCTTCTTTTGAGGCACTTCCATCTGTTTTTTGTCAGCCCAGTTTTCCTTGGAGAACTTTTAGAGACTTTTTTTAGTTTGAACTTTGGATCAGAGAGCGATGCTGAAAAATGTTTTAGAAATATTGGATCTGAGAAATGAGCTGAGGAAAGTAAGAAATGATGGATGAGGAGGATACATGCAGGCTCCCAGGCTCAGATTACAGTGTTGCTGGTATCCATTAAGACTGTTTCTCTGTTAGTTTTCGCTTCATCGTTTCACATTTTAGTTTCCCAGAAAAACCTGAAGAGAGAGATTCATACAGATTTGGGAGATTCTGCACGACAACTGATTTGGACAACTGGAAAATCCACAGAGTGTGGTGTGTGTGTGTTTTTTGTTGTTTGTTTTTTTTTTGTTTTTTTTTTATTTTTATACACCAGCGTTTTTGAGTTATTGTGAAAAGTTTTTAGTACTTTGTATATAATTTTAGTCATTATTTGTGTGAATTTGAATCAAAAAAAAAAAAAAAAATACTGCCAGTGTTTTCTTTAGACGCTGGTCTGTCCTTGAATTTTAAAAAGTTCTTTTCTTTTCATGCTTTCTTAATTTTGAAAGGATTTTGTTTTGGAAATAATGGAAATAATGAGGTACTAAAGAAAAAAACCTTTATGACTCCAAAAGTACCACTCCCAGTTTACAATTGTCTTTGATGACAAGCAGAAACAAGACTTCTTTTTAAAGATAGCTTTAAGTTCATCTACAAGCCCATATTCTACCTAGTTTAACCTAAAAGAACAAGTGTTTGAGCAGTGAAATGTTTCTTTTAACCACTTTTGAAATATGTGAACTTTGAATATGAGGAAAGGGAAAGAATAGATTTTAAGTTCTATTTTGGAGCAGAGGAAATATTTTTGGGGAGATCCATCCTGGAAGTGAAATTTGTTTATAAAAAAATCATTTAAAATTCATTTATGTGAAATTTTAACTTTCAGCCAAGATCTTGTGTTGTTTTTAAGAATGTACAAATACACCACTCTGTTTCCTTTTTATGTACAGTCTGTATGAAAAACATTCACTTAACCTTATAATGGTTCCTAAGACAGAAAAGGACGTCTGTTTATAACTAGATGGACTTCTGGTAGCTAGCTGGATTAGTAAGTGTGTACTCACAACATTCATTCTGTTTCATTTTGCCAATAAACTGATTACAATACTTTCTTTGTTTGAAATCAATCATTGCTGCAAAAATTGCATCCAAGTTTTGTTGCATTCATATTGTATGTGTGTATAAATATAAAATGAAAGAAATCTCAGCACAATTCTGAAAGGTGCAGTGTGTAGAATTTAGTGGCATTTAGCAGAACGCACTTGACAGAAATGGAATATAATATTCATAAGTGTTTGTTTTAATTAGTGTATAATCACCTGAAAATATTGATTGAATTGTTGTGTTTTCATTACCTTAGAATGAGCCTTTTGTATCTACATAGGGAGCGGATTCTCTTCTACAGAGCCCGCCATATTGCACCACCATGTTTCTGCAGTAGCCCAGAACGAACAAACTAAACACTGGCTCTAGAGAGGGACTTTCACATTTTTCGTGAGTTTTGCAGCCACCGGAGGTTCTCCTACATGCTTAGAAGGGGTATTCAGTTGGTTGCACTCTGCAACCTCACTGCTAGATGCTGCTAAATCCTACACACTGGTCTTTTACAGCCATACTAATTAATATTTTTATAACTATGTATGAACTGTCAGTGTGTTGGTTGTGGCTCGTACTGATGAACCTACAGAGAATTATCAGTGACTGTTTTGGTTCACTCTCAGTGCTCTCAAAGTGTCGTTTTTGGCCGCAGCAGGCAGCTGTTTTCAGAGAAAAAGCTTCAAAAAACCACTGTACACTACCTGCTCAGCACCAAATGGCAAACAGACACAGTTAGAGACTAGCTGGTGCAGCCGTGGGGGGCAGGGGTCACATCCTCTCCAATTTATGAAATATGGAATTTTGTCCCCCCCCAATATTTGTAATTTACATGACATCAGACTCCCTCAAAAGGTGAAAGAAAAGTAATTTTTTCCCCTCAATATTCAGAGTTAAACCGACTCCAAAAAGCACAGGATTTGTATTATTCACAGAGAACCTCCTGCATCATGTGTTCATTTCATGTTCTTTCTCAATGACAACTTAATATATAGATACAACACTCTGTACAGATGTTTAATTAAGATAACCATTAAAACCTTTATGTGTAGGTTTGAATATTTGTAACTTTGGTGACTCCTGGTGGTGGAATTACTTATTATTCCATAAACACCTCTACTTTATTACCATGTCCAAGAGTTTATATTGTACGTGATTCCACTTGTTGTTATTGTATTAATCCATAATTCCACCCAGGAGCATCTAGCAGTCAATGTTTTTGAGGTTTCACAATGCACGTTAAACCGAGTTAACAGTAATTATCCACTTTTGCTGCTATGTTTATGATCAAACCACCCACCATCAGTAACTATCTACAACTATAACTGAATACAGTAGTGGAGCATTTACTCAAGTACTGTACTTATTTTGAGGTACTTGTACTTTACTTGAGTATTTCCATGTGATGCTACTTTATACTTCCACTCCACTACATTTCAGAGGGAAATATTGTACTTTCTACTCCACTACATTTATTTGACAGCTTTAGTTACTTTTCAGATGCAGATTTGACACAATGGATAATATAACAAGCTTTTAAAATACAACACATTGTTAAAGATGAAACCAGTGGTTTCCAACCTTTTTGGCTTTTGATGTCTTACAAAAAGCAGTGTGTAGTCGGGGTCACATTTCACATGTCTATGAGTTGTTAACAGCTCCACCAAATAGTGATTTTTCCCTCTAAACTTCTCACATGCTTTCATTTCAATAAATGTTTAAATGATCCAATATTTCAGCAAAAATCAAAGATTAGAGAAAAAGTCCAAAAACTGAAAACAGATTTGTGTATCAGAACTTTGTTTTTTCCTCTTTCCTCTACCATTAATCATCTCACGACCCCTCAGATTTATCTGCTGACCCTTTGGAGGGGCCCGACCCCTAGGTTGGGAACCACTGGACTAAACTAGCTAACTGTATATAAAGTAGTTGAAACTAGCTCCACCTTCAGCAGCTACAACAGTAACATGCTGCTCTAACACTGATGCTTCACTATTAATAATCTAATGATGTCATATATAATAATATATCAGTCAGAGGGACCAAACCACTACTTTTACTGCAATACTTTAACTACATCAAGCTCATAATACTTATGTACTTTTACTGCAATACTTTAACTACATCAAGCTCATAATACTTATGTACTTTTACTGTAGTAGGATTTTCACGCATGACTTTTACTTGTAATGGAGTATTTTTACATTCCTGTATTGGTACTTTTACTTAAGTAAAGGATCTGAATACTTCTTCCACCACTGACTGAATGACACTTATTAACACTATATTGCATTTAATATCATTATAGAACAAGAAAATGTTAGTGAAAAGACTTTAAACTCAGGGCTAACATTAGCTGGTTAGCTAGCAGCAGCTGTTGATTATTAAACATTGAATAAAGAAAGCTCAAAAACATTTAGCTGCTGTTGTAGTGCTGATTTAGTTGCTAATAATAGCAAAGGACAACAAGCTAACACAGTTAACAACGTCATGACCTGGCTCCAGTGGCCACAATAAAAAGGAGACACACTATGATGAAGCTTCAACAAAAGATATTTATTTAAGTAAATTAAACCAAATTAAATAGATAACAGAACATCTACAATAGGAGGTGTGGAAGTCAATGGGATCAGTGGTGTATGTGAAGCATGGATGGTGAGTGTGTGTGCGTGTTGAAAGGTGCATGAAAGCAAGGATAAGAACTAAACCAACATAACCAAATCAAGAGGGAGAGGAGCAAGGCTGCAGAGGTGCAGCAGCTGCAGCAGATAGGAGAGTCAGCCAGAGAGTGAGCTGTGCTGCAGCCACCTGAGAAATCAGGTGTTGCAGGTTAGCTAACGAGCACCTGCAAAGAGAGCAGACAGGTGACTCACACAGCAGCCGCAAGATGACAGGGGTCATCACAACATAGTGGAGCATTTAGCAGCTAAAGAACCAGATATTTCCCTCAGGAATTGGTAGAGAGCAAAAACAGAGCTAAAAGAGAGTGAATATTGGACTTACATTCACCAGGTGGACAGAAACACAACTCCAAATTAATGATAATGTTGCTCTGTAACTGCTGGATGTGGAAATAAGCAACTGTTTGCTTCAACATATTAACTTGAAAGGTGATGATGTGTCAGTGTTGTGACCACAAATCAATTAATACAGGTTTAAATTGAGGATTCCGCAGCTTAAAATATTTTAACTTGAGAGAGGTTTTTTAAAAAAAACAAATAAAGAAGATAGAAGATAATAATAGAGGCAACTGTATCTCCTCATAAGCTTCAAAGTCAGTCTGAGCCGCAGTTATAAACACAAAAACATCCCAGTGGACAAATTTGTGTGTTTAGTCTGAGCACATCCAGGACCTGCAGCTTTACAAAACTCAAGAGGCAGAACTGCAGCAGCCGTTACTTTTCTTACCTGTAGACAGAGCAGGTTGGACTGAAATTGCTGAGCCTGATGGTTTCAGGTGCTTCACATCACTAGACACTGTATGCGTCCTAGTTGAGTACTTTACCTTTGGTATTGTGAGTATTTTCAAGTACCTTGGGCCTTATATTTGATACATTTAGTTGGACACTTATTATGCTGCACATCATGTGCTGTTTTTAGCTCTCTAAACTTAGCGGTTTGGAGTGACTACAAGAAAGAGTATTAAATCACATCTTTGAAAACAGCTTACATAACAGCATGACTACTGTTGCTACCATTTAGTACCACTGTTATTCCTTGTACTATTCTCATAGTTATATGCATCTCTTTTAGCAATGTAGGAGACTTCTCCTGTGTTTTGTACAATAATATAATAACTTAAACAGATAATGAATGACAATGTAGTAAAACACAGTTGTAATAATATAAAATATGTCTTCATAGGAGAGTTTATAATTGTTGACAAATACTGTACTACTGTAATAAACACAAATCTGTTTACATCTACTTTATAGTGTGTTATAAACCATTTATTAACTGTTTACATACTGCTTATAAATGCTGAGTAGGATAAAATAATTAGTCCTTGTGTACAGGATTTTAAAAAATGAGAAATTGGACATCTACATTACCATGACACCTGACATCTGCTGATGAAGATCATGTGATATGACTGAAACAAACAAATGAATGCAGAAAACAACAATAAAAAAAACTGCACACAGTTCTGCAGTTCCTGCTGTAACCAGCAGGGTGAGATGTACATCCACACAAAAACCTCAGTAACAGATGCAGTTATCAAAAGTGTCCAAAGAAACCAGGAGAGAGAAGACAGGTGAAAGACTGATGAAGAACTGAGTTAATGTTGTGATGTCTATTTGAGTATCAATGAGGATTACGTAGTGTTTACTTCAATATTAAGATATTATTTGGTATTTTCAAGCGTGTTTCACAAGCTTCATTTCTTGTGTAAGTCAGACTTGTAGAAGTTAAGAAAAATATAAACATGATTGAGGGAAAAGGGGATGGAAAAAGTTTTTGATTGTGATGTAATGTTTTTAATGTAACATTAAAATGTATTTAGGTCAGATATTATCAAAACATTCTTACAAACCCCCTCTAGACAACTTTTAAGACATATAAAAAGACTGCTTTGAATAATCATTTGTCTGACGTGGTTTTACCTTGTTATTATTGGTTGGTTATTACCTTGTTAGAAATCCTTAAAATTACATTTCTTCCTTCTCTCTCAATGTAAAAATCCAGAATCTATAAATATGCAAATCTTTTTCATTTCAAAAGTTTTCCTGCTGGATACCAGATGTCTCCTACGTCACTAAAAATCTGTTCTCAGTGTTTGTGCACTGAAGGCTTTAAGTTTCCACATCACACATGTGTAAACTGAATACTGGTTGGCTCCAAACTAGTTTTGATGTCACAAATCATGCTCGTAGGAAACATATTTTAAACTGAGATTTAATGTGAGCACAGAGTAACTTTCCTCCTTCAGCAGATGAATGTGAAAACAAACTCTGCACAAACATCATTCTGCAAAGAGAACAACATCCAACTGCAGGAACAAGAAAAAAACATTTTAAGTGGAGAAGGACTTTAAGAGTCAGTGAGGAGTTTTTGATAGAATTTGTACAAAAAGTGGACAGCTGTGTTTTCATTTAGTAAATCTTTTAACTAGATGAAAAATAACCTCATATCAGGCTTCTTGGCATGTTCATGATTGCTTAGATCACTGTTCCCAACCTTTTTGGCCTGTGACTAGGAATGGGTACTGACCGAATTATGTCAGTACGACAGAGTACTGACTCATGTTAGATCAGTCGGTGCCAAACTTCAGTACCCGCAGCCCCGAAATAAGTTTTAAAAACACACATTTACTGACTGAACCGTTTCACGCAGGGGCTCCGACACTGACAGGAGCACCAACCCACAGATAAAAAGGGACAAGACAGATCCATTTTACCATCCTGATGGCAGCTAGCATCGTTATCATAGCTGTGCCATGCTGTGTGTAGCCCATAGAGTTTATAAAAATAAGGTGTATCAGGCACTACGGTGTCTCTGGTTTAACAGCACCATGTTGAGCAGGTTGACAGGTGCGTTTAAGGCGTTTGTGGGCTCTGAAAGACATCAGCAGATATAAACTCACACAACTGACGGACTGTTAGCCTAGCATGCTAATTCTACAATCTCTCTATAATAACAATGTAATACCGCTTTGTTATTACAGAGACCATACGAAAACATATCCATATGTTTATGTGTGGTCTCTCTGTATAAACAACTTATTATTATTACAGAGAGAGTAAAGTACCAAAAAAAGGTACCTTTGGGTACCAGTACCAAATTTGAGGTACTGGTACTGGTATCAGTTCAAACCTTTACAACCATAAAATTTATACTTACAACTTGTCACAGGTTGTCCATAAGCAGTGAGTGGCTTAACTGAAGAGGGACATTTCCTTCTCATTTTGTTTAATTTTAATGTTTTTTAAAGAATTCTGAGGAGGTACAAATGTCCAGTGTTTTACAAGAAAAAAGATTTTAAAGGCAGGAAAAATAAAACAAATTTTTTTATGCAGTAATGTTTGGTCTCCTTGTTAATCATGTCATGACCCCTCAGATTGATCTGGTTAGTCATTGGAGGGTCCTGACTCCCAGATTGGGATCATTTATCCGATGAATAAGGGTGTCAAGAGTGTCTGTGGCGTTCACTGCTCAGTGAGTATCGACAGAAGTTCTTTCATACTATTCAGATAAGTCAATTACACACACTCACACTTGCATAACAATGACATCTCGCCTGCCAGCCCTCCTCATACTGAGCTACCTTTAACACTCACACACACTCAGCTTCATCCTGTTTTCAGAAGGAGGACAACACTCCCACGTCTGTCCAACACACACAAATTCAACACGCTGCTCGGAGCAAAGTGTTCAGAAATCTCTGCCAAAACTCCACATGCACATGTTGTATCCTCCTTCACCCTGTGCAACAGTTCATCTGACTGTAAACACGATGTGTGTTAAGGGTGAAAGAGAGACTTGTTTTTCTTATTATTTTATTACAGATATAAGCAGGTTATTATTTGTACTGTAACCTTGCAATTCACAACAAATGCAACATGTAGAGCAGTGATGTAAGCAGCCATAAAATCATAATTTCCAGTGTTACTCAAACAAGTCTTGCTAAAACAAGACTAAGGGCATTTTCAAATCTATAATTCATTTGCTCTGGTCTGAATCAGTGGATGAGTTGGTAAACTTGGTTCAGTTTCTTTTCACAAAGAGAAAAATCCAAACGAACCAAAATGCATCACTACAAGTCAGGTTAGAATAATCTCTCCTCTCATTGGTCAGATGTGTCTGGGGCGGGAGTAAGAATGTAAACACAGGAAGAAAGTCCTGAAGAAGGTCCTATTTGCTAAATATCAAAAATGCAACACACCTCATTGTTAGTCCAGGTCAGAACACAATAAATTCTCCAGCTAGTTGTTAGCAACATGGGTGTATTGTAAGAGCTGGATACCAGACCCAAAATGGTGCCTACTCAGTTCAATAAGAATTGCTCACCTGGTGCATATGCAAAAAATGTTTCTAGCTTCGGTGTTTACTTCCGGGGGTATGTGGCCCACTGAATATGTAGTTTCTCCCGCTCAATCCATAGACTTTACATTGTGATGATGTCACGAATTTTTAAATCACGTTTCTAGGCTCAAGGAAAGCTTTACAGGCGTCTCTTTTAGCAACTGTTAAATTCGCTCATCCGCATCCCAGCATGCAACGTGCACCTGGCTACGGGAGCCGTTTAGCTTAAATTTGCAGCCTTGTAGTCGGAAAGATGGATATCAGACAGAGACTGCTTCCTCTAAAGGGTTTAACATCTCATCTGAGGGAAGGCATCTTGTGGAGCACAGTGTCTGTGCTGGGGCATTGGGATTTATTATTAGGACCAGATTCATTATTAGAACTTCCAGCAGCAACTTAATTTTTCCGAAGAGGTCTCCCATCCAAGTTCTAACCAAGCCCATGCCTACTTAGCTTCAGTCACTGAGCAGATACAGGGTACATGTTGGTATGGCTGCTGGATCTTTGTACTCCATGAGCACTGTTGGATGGTCCGGTGTAGTAGTTTTGTGTATTTTACGAAGGATGTGTGCAAGGTTCAGACTTTGTCTTGGATTGCTTTTTTCTTCTTAGTTTGTATATTTCTTTTATTGTTTATGTTTATTGTGTAAGTTTTGGGCACATACTGTAAACCAATTTCCCTCTTAATCTTAATTTTTCTCTATTTTTTGTTATTTCATAGAAAAAATAATTAGAGACATCTCTACCTAGATTTACTCTATCCTCTCCCCACATTTTTAAAAATTTCTTTTTAAATTGATTTATTTCTTCATCTTGTGCATGCTAAGTCTCTATGGATCGCTGTTTTCTTGTATTGTCACTTGGTGGCACTGTTTCCTTGTTTGTATATAGCACTTCATTTCAGCAATAAAGTTTACGCAGAATCAATAGTGCATTATCAGTGCTCCATTACCTGGCAAACTAGGTAACTAGGAGTTTGAAGTATGATAGCAATATCAATTCAGTGCTAACGTTGAGCTAACGTTTGCTTGAATAAACCTAACCAAGAAGACAAAGTGCTATTTCTTCTTCCTCTCATGTTGGACTGAAGGCAGACTGGATGCTACAGTCACTCACTATCGCCTCTTAAGGTATAAAGTGGTATTACAAGACAGGACAGGCTGGGGCTAGCTGGTTAGCATGCTAACTTCAGTAGATAGCTCTGCAACACCATACATACGCATGTATTATTTCTTTGACATAACATGAAAACTGTTATTTCTTCATATTCTGTTGATAAATTTAGTTTTTGAATGTTTTAAATTAAAATTCTTGCCAAGTCTTACACAGTGCAGCTTTAAGAAATAAAGAAAACACAGACAGTCTAAAGTTAGTAAATTTCCTGGAAAGATCCAGGTACTTTAGAGCTAATTTAAAGGTAAAATAAAGACAGTGTTCAATTGATACACTTCCAATTAACAAATTCCAATTGCTAAGCTAGCATAACCTATAGTCAGTTCAAAGCAGGTCAGCCAAACATGCAAACATGTTTTGTCTACAGAAAAACATACAATTCAACATATGTGACAGTAAAGTTTCCAATAATAAATGACAAATGGAAATCTATAACTTGTACCAAATTACACTGACAATTCTTTCCTGGAAACTTTGAAGAAATTAATAAGAAGAAACTATAAGAATAATGGACCTTTAAAATAATGCGTAACCAAAAACTGGTCCAGTGGTTAGGCAAAAAAAGTCTAACAAGTCCACAGATATCCAAAACAAAGAACACAGATTCAATAAAATATGGGTCATTTACACACAAAGACAAAAAATAACTAAAATAAAAATAGATGTTATAGATGAAGTTGAAGCTTGACACTGGATAAAAACACTGCAATTTAATTTATTTCCACAGATGTTACAGCTGTTAGTATGTGGTCTTTGTTTACCACTACCATCATCCCATAACCCTCCCTTGAGAAGTGTATAAAACTTCTCAAAACCAGTGTTACATAATGCTTTACACAAAACTAACACATACATACAGGAAGAAAATAAAACAGTAAAACAGACATAAGATTAAAATGTAAGATGTACAGTATATAAAACAAAAACAATTGGTAGATCATTGGATAAAAATGAGTTTTAAGAGGTGATTTAAAGGAAGATGACTTATCAGCCTGAGCTCCTCAAATAGGTTGATCCACAGCCCTGACTATAAAGACCAGGGCCCATATTTATCTGTGCTGATAATCATTACTAATTCATTTCCCACCGCTCAGTGTGAAGTTATAGAAAATCAAGCTGCATTTGTGCAAATTGTGGCTTTATTTATTCAATTATTCTGTTTGAAATGGCTGATGGCAGAGATATATTTAAAAGACCTGTAAGGACACATAAGTCAACAGGAGGTTTAGCTGGAGATGAGGTGAACAATGGAGAAGATAAATTTAATGTTTTTAATGAAGTTGTGCCCACTGTCCGTTTGCATCATTATTGCTGTGTGCAGTGGTGTACAATACATGCAAGATGCTGCATAAATCTCGAAAAAAAGATGTAAAGTATCTGATTGGATAGGGCTGGACCATGCAGCTGAATCAAATTATCTCACCTACAAGTTTAAATTATATGGTCATTGTTGTAGCCACCTGATTGGCTTACCAGTGTTTACTTACAGCCCAATGCAAATGACTTGTTAAATATCATTATGAGATATAAAGTATTCATTTTAACATCATATTTTTGCATATAAAATCTAGATACCTATACCTTTGATATTTATACACAGAGCGACTCTGAAATGTAATCTGGAGCCATGAAGAGGCGGCTGTAGATTGTAGATGGTAGAGTCCACTAATCAGAAGATAAGCAGTTCAATCCCTGGTTCCTCCAGTCTGCATGTCAAAATGTCTGAACCCCAAATTGCTCCTGATGGCTGCACCAGTGGTGTGTGAGTCTGTCTGAATGTGCATTAGAACAGATCCTGATGAGCAGATTGGCTCCTTGCATGGTAGCCTCTGCCATCAGTGTATGAATATGTGTGTGAATGGGTGAATGTTTACATGTATTGTACAGCGCTTTGAGTGGTTGGAAGACTAGAAAGGTGCTATATAAGTGCAGTCCATTTACCATGTAGATAACAGAAGTTAACTTGGGGTGTAGTTGAAAGAGGAATTGGACAGTGGAAGAGAAGATGTTCTTCATGGAGAGGGTTTGCAACATGTGTCTGTGCAATATGTGCAAGATGCAGCACTATTACAGGCTGTGAAACCATGTGGCTGAACCAAGATAATTTCACACAGCTGAGTCAAATTACCTGTTACCTTAATTAACATATAGGCTACATTTATTTCTCAGGCTTTCTTTACAGTTTTAAATATCATCTTATAATGAATTTTGGCATCATGGTTTTGTTACATAATATTTGTAAGTTACCTGCCTGGTTACATGCCTGTACACATAATATACCAAATTACCACTGTTTAACATTTCCAGCCGAGACTGTGAGAAAGCTACAACACGCCATCATTATTTCTACTTTGCTGCTCTGACTGTCATAAAACAGCGACGTCTCACTCTCTCCCAGGAGTAATCCTTCTCCTGCTGAAAGTAGTAAGTAGTGAGTGAGTAAATCTCTTCTGCTTCATAAATAAGTTTTAGCCCTTGGTTAACTCTCAGTGTGATTCTGAAACACTTGATAAATATAGGCCCAGGGTCAAAATCTTACTTATAAAACCTGTTCTTTTAATCTTTTCTGCATCAAACAGCTCATATATAACACATTTGTAAAGTGCTGACATCAACAAAATCCAGAGATAACTATTCAGTTTGTAGTCAGTTCAGTCCAGATTCAGACTCCGGTCCAGATGGATATTCAGGATACATCTGATCCTCTCTCAACACACACACCTGGATGTTCACTCACACTCTTACAGAGATAATCACTTCCAACTGATGAGAGAAGAAGAAACAACAGAGGTCATAAATCAGTGTTTAGTGAGGCTCATCAGCTATCAGTCAGTGATGCAGCACATCCAGCATAAAGACCAGCTGGGACTTCAGTCCTGTTCAGACCAGAAGTGGAACAGCTGTGCGCTGTAGCCAGCTTCCTTTCAGCTCTTATGTTGATGTGTTGGAGTGAACACACTGAGCTCCACACTCACAGCCCTGCAGAGACTTTTGGTATCATGTCTGTTTACTCTGCAGATTTTACTGAAGTACACAGAGGAATTAAACTGCTGAAAGTCATGAACACATCATTACTGCAGAAACAGAGACATTCACTCATCAGTTTACTGATGGATTGACTGTTTATCATGTGAATTGTTACAAAAGTTTAAAAGCTACAGAGTTTCTGTGGGATTTGAAGATCTTTCCTGCTGTTAAATGATCACATGACAATCAGTCAGAGCTCTCAGCTAAACACTGTGATTCCTGGACTTCAGCAGAGGTTCTGGTTTGTATAAAAACCACATGGTTACTAAACATAATTATGGTTCTGTGAAATCAGAGCCAGTGATTTGCAGGCTGCAGTCAGACTGATCTTAGAGCTCTGACAAAGATGAACTTATCAATTCTTTAGTGTTGAAATTAGAAACACTTTCAGATCAGATTTGATGGTATGACAGTCTGATGATCAGGACCTCTATCACTATACATCTTGTAAGACATCAACTCAAACACATGATCACAATAAGCTTCTGGCTGATCTGTTTGGCTGACTGTTCTCTCACTCTCTCTCTGTCTTTCTGCCCAATCCTGAAGCTTGTCACCACTCTCCTCTCACTGGGGAAAACAGCCTCACTGAGGAAAACAACCACTGGGAAGGTTAGGGGTTCTCCAGAAAATACTGGATATTTGCTTTGATACTAACTGTGCTTAATACAATACTTCTGAAACCAGCATGGAATGACTTCAACTCTCTACTGACCTCAGAGTCTCCAGTCTACAGTGTTGAATTTGCTTAAGATCAGACAGCAACTTCATGTCTGAAACCTGCAGCTTGTTGTTACTCAGATCCAGCTCTCTCAGATGGGAGGGGTTGGACTTCAGAGCTGAGGCAAGAGAAGCACAGCTGATCTCTGATAAACTGCAGCAACTCAATCTGAAAAAGGAATAAATGATGTCACTTTAGAACACAATGTTGCTGCTTTAAATCATTCAATGTTTCGTAATCTGCTCAGAGCTGAAGAAGGTTTAGAATGTAGAAGTTTAGAAGGTTGTGTTACGCCTTACATGTAGTCAGCCCTATGGGGTGAACAACACTCTACCATTCACCCAAAGCAAAACCCTAACACCTTTTAAAATACCCAAACCATGAAATTTATTGACAAAAACATACAAAATCACCAAGGCACTAAATATATACTATAAATCAAAAAACAGAAACACTAAATAGAGAGGCAGCGAGACCAGCAGTCCACAGTGCAGGTTAAAAACTGTCAAATACAAACAGTGAAAAAGAGCTCTCATTAATATTAATGACAACATGCCGTTACTTCAATAAAGACACAATAACTTCACTTCTTAATCTCTGTGGCTCCATCTATACAAACTCATGTTGTGCAGCCAAAGACAAGTAAAAATGCAAAAAGACTAAAACATGACACATCTATATTTTTTAGGCCTACATGTGCAAAACAGTTGAGCAAGAAACTGCCTTGAAGCCAGTAACTACAGACCAATAAGTACACTACCAGTACTCTCAAAGGTTGCTGAGAAACTTGTCATTGAACAACTGACAACATTTCTTAATACAAGCAATTTTGGTCTACATTGTATGCAGTTTGGCTTTAGAGCAAATCATTCCACTGAAACTGCTACCTTGCGCTTAATAGAGCAAATTAAATCAAGACTTGACAAAGGAGGAGTAGTTGGTGCTGTATTTTTAGATCTGCGTAAAGCATTGGATACAGTCAATCATGATGTTTTAAAACTCTCTAAATTTAACTTCTCATCTAGAGCACTGGCATGGATGTCTTCATATTTATCTAATAGGATACAATGTGTTAAAGTTGGTGACACACTGTCCAGTAACATGAAGTGCACAATGGGTGCTCCACAAGGGTCAGTGTAAGGTCCCCTATTATTTAGCCTATATATTAATGATCTCCCTCACCAGTGTCATGATGTAGAACTACAAATGTATGCAGATGACACTGTTGTGTACACACATGCAAAAACAGCTGAGTTAGCTGCTGCTAAGCTAACAATTGCATTGGAAAGGATCACACATTGGCTTGATCAATCATGTCTGAGTCTAAATGTAAACAAGACCAAAGGTATGTTTTTCTCTAAAACCATGGTACAACCTCCTAATGCTGATGTTTTCATCAAAGGTGAAAAAATTGACAATTACTGATTTTAAATATCTTGGTGTGACACTGGATCCAAATTTGAACTTTAAGAAACATGTTAACATGTTAAAACAGTTAAAACCATAAAGTACAGCGTAGCAAATTCTTGACATGACTGTCTCGCTTTGGACACAGCCAAGATATTTATGCATGCTATGATTCTTTCCCATATGTCTTATGCATCACATGTTGGGGGCAGGCTGGAGAAACATCCATAAAACCTCTTGGGTCCTTATACAAACAAACTCTAAAAACTCTAGACAAAAAGCCAATACATATCCGTCACTGTAGGGTACTGGAGAAATACAATTTACTGAGCTTTGACAATTTTAGATTACTCTCAAATTTGTGTCTAGTTTATAAAATTTTAAATGGTTTGGCCCCTCCTCCACTATGTGACTTTGTGTACACTCACTCAGTAAGTTCTATTAGATCTGCCAGAATATCTTCTATACAGGATTGTACCATACCATTTTGTCGCACTGCATTTGGGCAGTCAGCTTTCTCTGTGAAAGCCACAACTCAGTCGAATGCCCTACCTGATGATATGAAGAACTGTAGTTCAATCAATACATTCAAGGCCAAATTAAAAAATCTACTGAAGACCAATCAGCTGACCACTGAGTCTCGTTTACATTATTAATTTCTAATTGACATTGTTGGTGTATGTGATGTGCTGTTGTGTGTAGCTTTGTATTTTGTATGGTGTGTTCTGTGTGGTGTTGTTTTTTTTTTTTTGCTTTGTACTGTTTGTTGTTGTGCTGTTGTATGTTTTGATTGTGGGGGACTACAGATGCAAATTAGCTCTGAGATAGCTCCAGTGCAGTGCATCTTTAATGTTTAAAACTGCACACTGTCCCATTCAATAAATCAAATCAAATTAAAAAAAAAGAATAACACAAGACCTGCATCACTTGCAAGGGCTTCATCATTCTGCACATTAAAAAACATAAATGCTATCCCTTAATGCAACACATGAACTGACAGTACCTGCTGTTTTAACTATATAACTTTGAGCACAGACAGCAGAAACTGAAGGTGTGCTCATTAGCTGATCTGCACTGTTTGTATTTGTGTTGACAAAGCATTATTCTGATACCTTCAGACAGCTGCTGGCTGGCGTTAACTCCCCAGCAGGTAGAGACAGACTGAATACAGTACAATCTGCACTCTGTTCAGTCAACTTCCATGATTTCACATCTTGTAGTCAGAGATAATATCAAGTCAAGTCAAGTCAATTTGATTTATATAGTGCCAAATCACAACTCAAGGCACTTTTTACACAGAGCAGGTCTAGACCATACTCTTTAATTTCCAGAGACCCAACATTCCCCCATTAGTCATCACGTGACGACAGCAGCAAGGAAAAACTCCCCTTTAATAGGAAGAAATATCTCATTAACAAACAAACCGAGAGCTCAGATCAGTGTGTGGAGCCCTTTTTCATTCTGTTCCTCTCATAGATGTGATCTCTTGATCTCCCACAAAACAGCCAGAGTCAGCTGACTGTCCTGAGTCACAGCAGTCCCGTAAACTGCGGCAGATCCACAGACTAGAACTATTCACATCACGGTTTACAGGACTGTCATGACTCAAGGCAGCTAATATAGCAGCTAGCATCTACGTTACTTTTAAACTTCAAATACGATTTTTGTGCATGTTGTAATAACTCAATTTCCACAAAGTAGACATTTTACATTGCTCTAACTGAACTATTTACAACAAGTAACCAATGCATACAACAAACAGTGAACATGTACATGTTTACTGAATAAAGGCACAAATGCAAAGATTGATCTCTGGATTTCAAGAATCAACTATTGGTCAATCAAATAAAAATAGTGAGTAATTGGAAAATCTATTTTCTTGTTTAGGCCTAAAGTTTAGAAGATGGAATCATCAAACACCTGAATCCAACAGGATGCGGGTTAAAACTGTCAGATATAAAAGACAAAAAACAGAGGTTCAGAGTGAATTATCCAGTGTAGGATTTTTCTTGTTATATGATGGTTTCAAACATGTGGCTCAACATTACTCTGACACAGTCAATGGACTAAACCACTGAACAAGAAAAGAAAGACTTTCCCATTAACATACTCATTGTGGATCCACATAGTATCAGCTTTATGTCTGTAGTTTAGTGTCACCACAACTGTACCATCATATTAGTTAGGGCCGGCCAGACTTGCCTTGGATCAGCCCTTAGTTATGCTGCTATAGACCTAGACTGCCAGGGGACTTCCCATGATGCACTGAGCTCCTCTCTCCTCCTCCTCCTCTCCCATCTGTATGCATTCATGTACCATAAATGCATGTTACTAACTTGGCTTCTTCCCCGGAGTTTTTTGTGCTTTCTCAACTCGCAGGAAACCCTGGGATGCAGGCCGAGCCTTTGCGGTCCTTTGTGGTCCTATTGGTGTCCTTCCCCGGCTATTGCTGCTGTTATTGTTATTGTTATGATTGTTGTTATTCTGCCCCCCCCCCCCCCCCCCCCTTTTTCTTTCTCTCTCAACCCAACCGGTCAAAGCAGATGGCCACCCACCAAGAGCCTGGTTCTGCTTGAGGTTTCTATTTGGTGCTATGTAAATAAAAATTGAGTGATTGATTAATTAATCTCAGCACAGAAGTAAAAATGGTGTCTGACCTCAGAGTCTCCAGTCTACAGTGTGGACTCTCCAGAAAATCACACAGCAGCTTCACTCCTGAATCCTGAAGGTTGTTTCCAGTCAGATCCAGCTCTCTCAGATGGGAGGGGTTGGACTTCAGAGCTGAGACCAAAGAAGCACAGCTGTTCTCTGACAAACTGCAGCGACTCAATCTGAATAAATAAATAATAAATAATGTAGATTAAAATCCATTTATAATCCAATCAGATGTTTTCAGGTTTTAAATGTGTAGTTCAACATTACTATGTCCTAATCAATGAGCTTTTCTCTAAAATGAACAGAGTGACTCTGTCATTATGTTGTTGTGGATCATCATAATGTCAGCCCGCTACAGAGAGCATCCAAATGTCACCACAACATTCAGACAACTGTTCATGTCAGCAGTGATTCATAAAAATACTTTGAACACCTGCACTAATCTCTCTGTGTCCCTCTGTGTGTGTGTGTGTGTGTGTGTGTGTGTTTATGTGTGTATGTGTTCTGAAGGATCAATATCAATGATCAGACATTATTCATTAAAACCAATTAAAGAATATAGTAAAGAAATATTTCTCCTTCAGCAAGTAAACTTGATCAATTTAAAATGCATATTAGTTGAGAGGATCTTTTGTACACAGATGTGACTCTTTACCAAAAATGATAAACATTAGTTGATTTTATGAACTGACAGTGGACATTTTCTATGGTTTCTTTAAGAATCAGTCATCTTTTATAACTATAGCCCAAATTTTGTACAGTAAAAATATGAATATATGGGGAAAAAATTAACTTCATGGATGTAAGTTATGGATGTATATAAATTAGGTTCAGCTGTCAAACATTAAGATCGATAATAGTAACAGACAATCAATGAACTGACTTCAGAGTCTCCAATCTACAGTGTGGACTCTCCAGTCCAGCTGACAGGTGCTTCACTCCTGAATCCTGCAGCTTGTTTCCTCTCAGATCCAGCTCTGTCAGATGGGAGGGGTTGGACTTCAAAGCTGAGACCAGAGAGGCACAGCTGATCTCTGACAAACTGCAGAACCTCAGTCTGAATAAAGAATAAATGATGTCAGTTCAGAAGACAAAGTTCATAAATGCTATCCCATAAGGCAACAAATGGACTGTCAATACCTGCTGTTTCAACTTTATCACTTTGAGCACAGACGGCATAAACTGAAGGTCTGGTCATTGGTTAATCTGCCCTGTTTGTATTGGTGTTTACAATACATCATTCTTACACCTGCAGACAGCCTCAGGCTGGTGTTAGCTCCCTGGCAGGTAGAGAGAGACTGAATACAGTGCAATCTGCACAGTCAGATCAGATCAGTGTGAGGAGTCTTTTTCAGTCTGGTCCTCTTGTAGATGTGATCTTTAGGTCCCCTACAACAGTGGTTCTCAAACTTTTTCACATCAAGAACCTCTAAACTGACACAAATTAGTCCACAGACCCCAATTTGATAAGATTTTTGCTTTTAGATGTTTTATTACAGGAAGGGATGAAACCCATGACCAAAATAGTCATACATTCTGTCATTGTGTTTCTTATGGATGGCATTATAGTGAATATAAATTATTCCCCTTTTTGCTGGGGAGCCCCTGGAACCCCCTCAGGGATACCCTGGGGGTCCCTGGATCCCACTTTTAGAACCACTGCCCTACAAGACAGCCAGAGTCAGCTGACCATCCTCAGTCACAACAGTCCCGTAAATTGCAGCAGGTCCAAAGACCGAAACTATTTATGTCACGGTTTACAGGACTGTTGTGACCCAATGCAGCTAACATAGCAGATTATAATAACACATTATAATAACTCGATTTCCACAAAGTAGACATTTTACACATTATGCTGCTCTAACCAAACCATTTACAACAAGTAACCACTGCTGACACACAACACAGTTCACGTGTACATGTTTACTGAGTAAAGGCACAAATATAAAGACTGATCCTTGGATTTCAAGAATCAATTATTAATCATTCAAATAAAAATCTGTTTTTTGTCCAGCCTTAAAGTTTAGAAGATGGAAACTCCAAACACCTAAACTCAACAGGATGCAGGTTAAAACCTGTCAAATATAAAAGACAAAAAACAGAGTTCAAGAGGTTCAGAGTGAATTATCCATTGTAGGATTTCTTGTTATATCAAGGCTTTAAATATGCACTTACTCTGACACAGTCAATAGACCACACCACTGAAGAATAGGCTAAGTCTATAGAATAGACTTTACCAGTGTGGATCAGCATAATATCAGCTTTATGTCTACAGTTTAGTGTCATCACAATTTTCACACCATATTAATCTCACAGAAGAAGTAAAAAGTGGTGTCTGACCTCAGAGTCTTCAATCTACAGTGGGGACTCTTCAGAAAATCACACAGCAGTTTCACTCCTGAATCCTGAAGCATGTAGTTTCCTCTCAGATCCAGCTCTCTCAGATGGGAGGGATTGGACTTCAGAGCTGAGGCCAGAGACTCACAGCTGATCTCTGTCAAATGGCAGTCACCCAATCTGAATAAATAATAAATGGTGTTACTATGTCCTAATCAATGAGCTTTTCTCTAAAATGAGTAGAGTGACTTTGTCATTGTATTATTGTGGATCATTGTAATGTCAGCCTTCTACAGACATCATCCAAATGTCACCACAACATTCATGACACCTATTCATGTCAACACTGATTCATAAAAAATACGCGTGCATTGATCTCTCTCTTTAAAACAGATATTAGTTGAGAGCATCTTTTGTATACAGATGTGACTCTTTAACAAAAATGATAAACATTAGTTGATTTTAAGAACTAACAGTGGACATTTTCTACAGTTTCTTTAAGAATCAGTCATCTTTTATAACTACAGACCAAATTTTGTACAATTAAAAATGAAAATACGGAAAACAACTTCATGAATACAAGTTATGGATGTGCATAAATTAGGTTAAGTTGTTAACACATAAAGCACAACAACAATAGTAACAGAGTCAGTGAACTGACATCAGAATCTCCAGTCTACAGTGTGGACTCTCCAGGAAATCACACAGCAGCTTCACTCCTGAATCCAGAAGCTTGTTTTCACTCAGATCCAGCTCTCTCAGATGGGAGGGGTTGGACTTCAGAGCTGAGGCCAGAGAAGCACAGCTGATCTCTGACAAAATGCTACCATTCAATCTGAATAAAGAATAAATTATGTAGATTAAAATCCATTTATAATCCAATCAGATGCATTCAGATTTTAAATGTGTAGTTCAATATTACTATATCCTAATCAATGAGCCTTTCTCTAAAATGAGTCATTTTATTCCATTATTAACTTTATCATTGTGTTATTGTGGATCATCATGTCAGTCTTCTACAGCAATCATCCAAATGTTACCATAAAATTCAGACACCTATTCATGTCAACACTGATTCATAAAAAATACTTTAAAACACCTGCATTGTTCTCTCTGTGTCCCTCTGTGTGTATGTGTTCTGAGGGATCAATATCAATGATCAGACATTATTCATTAAAACCCATTAAAGAATATAATAAAGAAATATCTCTCCTTCAGCAAGTAAACTTGATCAATTCTAAACAGATATTAGTCGAGAGGATCTTTTGTATACAGGTGTGAAGCTTTACCAAAAATTATGAACATTAATTTACTTTAACAACTAAGAGTGGACATTTTCTATTGTTTCTTTAAGAATCAGTCATCTTTTATGACAACAGACTAAATTTTGCACAGTAAAAAAATTAACATGGAAAAAAGAAAATTAACTTAATGGATGTAAATGTATGTATAGTACATAAATTAGGTTCAGTTGGTAAACATTAAGATCAACAATAGTAACAGCAGTGAGTGAACTGACCTCAGAGTCTCCAATCTACAGTGTGGACTCTCCAGCCCAGCTGACAGGAGCTTTACTCCTGAATCCTGCTGCTCGTAGAGACTGAGGTCAATCTCTCTCAGATGGGAGGGGTTGGACTTCAGAGCTGAGGCCACAACTTGACAGTGAGTCTCAAAGAGTTTACAGCGAGAAAGTCTGTCATGACACATATATTACAACATATGTTATCATGAAAGAGGACACTTTATATTTACTTCATGCATTTGATGATGAGACAGTTTGACATTCCCTATTTTGATTAACATTTGCTCTTCACATCAGTGGTTCAGCTAATTTTGTTTTTACATTCAAAAATAATTTTCATCAGATTTGCTGATCCCCTGTGCTCACTATGAAATGGCTCTGAAACCATTAAGAAAAAAAATATGATGAAAGCAATTCTCCATTAGTTCAGAAAGTGCCTTTGGAAAATGATACAAATCATATTTTAAACTCTTAATCATAATGGTAAAAACAGTTTGTCTGATTATATATTATTTGTAGAACCTCCTCATGTAATAATAACTTTACTGCATTCACTGATAACTAATATGATTTTCAAGTTTTTGAATGGTCATTAAATTATAAAAATCAAATAGTTTATGTCACTATTGCCGTGTCTTAAAAAAATATATTTTCCCCTGTTTTAACTACCAGGTGCCAATAGAACATGTGTGGCACGTTCAGTTTGGCTCTTTTCCATACAAGGGCAGTACCTACAGCATTTACTACAGCCATCAAAAAGTTCTGTGTGGAATTCCTTCAAAAAAATAAACAAAAATGAGGTAAAGCACAAACTCTGCTAGGTAAAGCTAGCATATTACAAGTCTGAAACTACTATGCATAGTCGTTTGAGAGTGTTGAGAGTTGTGAAAATCGTGACTGAGTTTCTCTCTCTGTCTCTCTCTCTCTCTCTCTCCCTGTGCATGTGTGGTATAATTTTAAAGACTTGTGATGTGCTGAAGGAAACAAAATGCAAAGCAAAACGATGATTATTGATATGATAAGTTTTAAGCAGAAGTATGTGGAATTGTTATTATTATGAAGCATTATACCAGTCATATTATATGTACACCTCACAAATTCTTGTGATTAATGTAAGGACACATAATATGATAAAGATAATCACACTCAGTGCACTGGATTAAATTGTAAGTGTGTTTGTATTAAATTTCATTATTTTTTTAAAATAACTTCAAGAGAGAATTAAGAAATAAGGATGAAAAATGGCAAGAATTACCTTTAAAAAATAAAGCCAGAAGAAAGAATATGGAAATGATAGCTGATGTAAAGAGTTTCTAATTGTGTAATTGGCCAGTATGAAGAGGTTGGACAAGAGGTGTGAGCTGATTTGAGACATCTGCAGAAACTTCTTCAAACTGAGGTCCAGAGATTTATGCATGTGAGGAACCTTTGAAGAACGGTCGAATAGTTCCTAGTGAATATAGAATAGTATTTTCTCTTGAAATGCCTATCCCTACTGATAACTGAAAAATACTGATACATGTATCACAACCACCACAACCTCTAAAGTCCCTTATTTGTTTTACCAGGTTTGAACAATGCCTCCATCACCCAAAGGAAGATGAATAGAAGAAAAAACTGTAAAATCCATTAATAATTACTAAAAATAAATAGAATAACTGCATTCATTAACAGCTAAACACAACCAACTGAAAAATCAACATTATTTGCACTAACAACATTTGAAACGGCTCAACAACATCTGTGACTAAATATAATTGATGTATTATTTTGGCTATAAACAAGTAGCATATTATTTTAACAATAATAAGAATTTTATATTATATATATTTGAAGAACTAAACTACTAATCTACACTGATTTATAATGTTAAGCACATCTGAATTTACCGAGCCTTTCTGCAGTTCCTCACAGCTGGGATCAGTCTCTTGCGTCCCTCCAGTGATGTGTTGTACTTCTTCAGGTCCAACTCATCCAGAACCTCCTCTGACATCTGCAGCATGTAGGCCAGAGCTGAGCAGTGGATCTCAGAGAGTCTCTTCTCTGATCTGTTCTCTGACTTAAGGAACTCTTGGATCTCCTGATGTACTGAGCAGTCGTTCATCTCCATCAGACAGTGGAAGATGTTGATGCTTCTGTCAGGAGAGGCATCAAGAGTGTTCATCTTCTTCAGGTTGTTGGTGACTCTCTGGATGATTTCTGGACTTTTCTCTGTCTGACCCAGCAGGTCCCCCAAGAGACTCTGGTTGGACTCCAGAGAGAGGCCATGAAGGAAGCGAACAAACAGGTCCAGGTGGCCATTTTCATTTCTGAGAGATTTCTCCATGGCTCTCCTCAGGAAGTCATCCAATGATGGGTAATTATGATTACTGTCAGATGGGTCATGCCTATCATTGTTTCTGAAATAAGCAGAAATTTTCTCAAGGAAAGACTTTGGTTTTGACTGCCTGAGTTTGTACTCCTCTCCCAGGAATTCCTCCAGTACCTCTGCCTTCCTGTTGGTGTAACAGTGGTACATGTAGACTGCAGCCAGAAACTCCTGAACGCTCAGGTGAACAAAGCAGTAGACTGTTTTCTGGAAGATCACACTCTCTTTTTTGAAGATCTCTGTACAAACTCCCGAGCACACTGAGGCCTCTGTGACATCAAGACCACACTGCTCCAGGTCTTCTTTATAGAACATGATGTTTCCTTTCTTCAGATGTTCAAACGCAAGCCTCCCCAGCTTCAGAAGAACTTCCCTGTCAGCCTCTGTCAGCTCCTGTGGACTCGTCTCATGTTCCTCATCATAGTTTTGCTTCTTCCTCTTTGTCCAGCAAAGAAGCAGCAGGAAGTGTGAGTACATGTCAGTCAGGGTCTTGGGCAGCTCTCCTCTATGGTCTGTAGTCAACATGCACTTCAGAACTCTAGCAGTAATCCAGCAGAAGATTGGGATCATACACATGATGTGGAGAATCCTGGATGTCTTGATGTGTGAGATGATTCTGTTGGACAGCTTTTCATCACTGAATTTCTTCCTGAAGTACTCCTCCTTCTGGGCATCAGTGAAGCCTCGTACTTCTGTTACCCTGTCAACATATGTGAGAGGGATCTGACTGGCTGCTGCAGGTCGGGAAGTTATCCAGACAAGAGCCAAGGGAAGCAGGTTACCCTCAATGAGGTTTGTCAACAGCACGCTGACTGATGACTTCTGTGTGACATCAGACACAACCTTCCTGTTCTTGAAATCCAATGAAAGTCTGCTTTCATCCAGGCCATCAAAGATGAACAAAACATTACAGTCAGCGAGCTTCTCTGCTGTGACATTCTGTAATATTGGATGGAAATCATGGATCAGCATGAGAAGACTGTACTGCTCATCTTTGATCAAGTTCAGCTCCCTGAATGAAAGCAGAATCACTAGATCGACATCTTGGTTTTCCAAGCCCTCTGCCCAGTCCAGAGTGAACTTTTGCACTGAGACGGTTTTTCCAACGCCAGCGACACCATTTGTCAGAACGACTCTGATAATGTGTCTATGTTGGTCAGGTAAGGCTTTAAAGATATCGTGGCACTTGATTGGAGTGTCATGGAGGGTCTCCATCTTGGAAGTTGTCTCAAGCTGCCTCACCTCATGTTGGGTATTAACCTCTTCACTCTTTCCCTCTGTGATGTAGAGCTCAGTGTAGATCCTGTTGAGGAGAGTTCTACTTCCTGCTTTATCATTTCCTTCAGTCACATGTTGATATGTCCTTCTCAGTCTGAACTTATATATATCTGAAACCTTGTGCAGACCACTATCTTCTGAAAGAGAAGAAAAATATAAATGTGAACATTTATCAGTGTGTTTACATGTTCTTATGTACCCAGGTTATTCAGAGAAATTACGTGGGTAATTGGGGAACGTGTTAATACACACAGTTGTAACCTGGTTACTGTAAATATGTGTGTACAAGCAACAAATCAGTCATCATATTTCTCCTCTACATTGATCTTTCTTATGTATAGCATACCTTTCCTTTTTATCAGTATTAGTGATAGAAGACGTGTGTTAGACCTGACTTTTTGCTCTGTTTTGCTCTGTGTCTGAGTCAGAGCTTTTTCTCACAATGTGCATATGTCTGAATTCAACAAACAGTAAAATGTTAAGAGGTGGAAACTGACTTGATTTCTAGAGGGAACTTTGTGTTAGTTTAAATTTTAGTTAGACTTTAAAACAAGGATAAATCACTCTGTGCAATGATCTCCCCTGTTATTCAGTTGCTCCACTTTCCCTATCTGATTTGTTGAGTGCATGGCAGAGAAACTAGCAATCTCCAGGAGAAATCTACTCGGGGAAATAATAAAAATAATAAAATAACACATTTAATTTGTACCACACTTTTCATTCAGTAAAACTCAAAGCTTCTCTACAACCCTGATTACAGTAACCAATAATGGTTACTTTGTGGTGACCACCCATCAGAATTAAATCATTGCCCACCTGAAAAGAGTTCATTCATGTTTTCCACAGTTGCATCTACAATCTTTCAATGAGCCAATGACGACCCCCCCAGATTACCCACGCAGTGTGAAACCAGCCTCCAGGATGTATTGTATGTCTCAGAGCCACCAGTGTCTATTGGTCAGTGGGGGAGATATTACCAGATTTACGGTTTGCATTGTTATGTCTGTCGTCATATGATCATTTAGTCTGACTTCATATGTATCTGTCCCATTTCTTTTGAACCCCTGCAATTTAGGCACTATGTGTTCATATTTCTATGTTGATGTAAACCTATAAAGCTGAGACTTTAATGTAGTATCAATTATTTTATTTTAAATTGAATGTGCTGAAGCACAGAACCTGAAGAAAAAAAGATGAGTTTGGACTGTATCTAAAATTATGAAAAATATAAAGATACAGTTTCTCCTCACAGATCTGCTGTCTGGATGTGATTTCATGTTTGTCCCTCACTGTGACTGACCTTCTGCTCCTGAGCCGACATTTGGCAACTTCCTCACCAGATCATTCCTGCTGATCTTCTTTAAAATGCTCTTGATCACTTCAACCGCTCCAGCAAATTCATATTTCTGCACCATCAGGTCCACCGTGTCCCGCCTCTCTGCCTTTGACAGTGGGTTCTCTTTGATGGGTTCGATGTCACCCACCTTTTCGTACTTCAGGAACCACTTGAAGTTCTCAAATTCATTGTCTCTTAAATCATCCAGAATGTTGAGGAGGTCCATGATCTTTGTCATCTTGGCTCTCTGGTAAAATCACAGAACATTGATAAGAGAACAGTTTTGTTTCTCTAGGGCTTTTCACACTGCACTTAGCCCAGGGTTAAAAGCATTCTTAGAGCCTTCTTAGCCCCAGGTTAAGGGAGCTTTTAGCCCCTGGCTAAGAAAGCTTTCACACTGGCACAATTCTGGCATATTGCTAACCCCATGGGCTAACCCCGCCTTTAGCCTAGGGCTTGCTGGCCCTGCACCAGGGCCTGGTTAGCTCTGAGTTTGCAGGGTTATCCCCTGAAAATTGACTAAACATGGAGCTAAAAGGTGCCAGTATGAAACAAGGCTACAGTAAAATAGAGTAGTCATGCGTCATTTCAGGGCTTTTTAGCCCTGGGCTAAAAATATGTAGTGTGAAAAGTCCTTGTCTGTCTGCCAGTAGAAACTTATTCTGTGTTCCTACTGGATCTGACTGATTTGACAAAAAGCCCGGTTTGGCTCAGAGAAACTCAAGAGAATCTTCAATAAAAATGTCTCATCACAAGTCTACTCAGTATCTGTTCTGGAGCTTTCTATCAGATCGAGTTTTCTCAGTTGTCATGGAAATGTACATTTTAAAATTTACATTTTTCTGGCTTAAATGTTGACAATAAAAGTTCAATCTTAAACAGCAGTCAACAAAGCAATCTCACCACAAGGTCCAGTTAGTCTTCTGCTTTCACAACTAACCCATTTGTTGTGGTTCTGTGAACTCTGGTGTGTTCACGTGTTTTGGTTGATTCGTAACGCTGGTGTTAAAAGAGTACCTAAAAATGAAGGTCGTCTCTCAAAGTGCACTCTTGTGTGTTTTTTTGTTCTGTGAAAGTAAAAAGGACAAACCATTGGATTTTAATAGTAGGCTACATATGTAATTAAGTCATTAATTAAAAATTGAACTACTGTTAAATCTGCTGAATGTAAAACTGTCAAGGAAGTGATCTTATACATGATCTGTAAGCCTAGCAGTTCTCCAATAAAAATGAGTGAAACTATAGTGAAACACAGTGACTATCCTCCTGTAATATCATGCTTTTTCATTGTATTTCATCCTTCCTGTCTGTCTCTAGTTATGATAAATGACATTCTAGTCCTAACTAATGATGTTGATAGTATGTCTCTGAGCTCTTTGTGACAACAGAGAAGATCAATAAACTCAACAGGTTCAGTCCGTGATTTTGATGATTGTATTAAGAGTTTTCAACACCTTTTGGAGCATTTTCTGTTATGCAAATAAGAAACAGTTTAGGCGTTTGTGTGAGAATTGGGCCTTTAGTTTCTAACTGCTAATGCTGAACCCACCTTAAGGCCTTCATCATTTCAGGTGATATCGTACTATTACGGCATTTTCCTGAACATGTGTTTAAATACCAAAAAACAAAAAAAACAACAACAAAAAATAACATAGACACTATGACCGTGGGGTCTGTGCTTCTTTTTGTATCTACAGATAAAAACATACGTGAGAGCAAAGAGATTTAAACTTCTAAATGTGTAAACTCTGAATGAATATGATGAACATCCTGAACATTTATCTCCTGTAAATTCAATTTGTTTGTAGTGTCTAGTGTATGCATGTAGTTTGACCGTATTGTCTACAGACATTTTATGAGCTGCAGTGCTTTGTTAAACACATCAGGTGCCACTTTACATTTAGATGGCTAAACTTGCTGCATAAGATCTTAAGACACTCACTCATAAAATTATGGCGGCACGTGTAGACGCAGCGGCCCCTCGCTGTCCCGACTGTGCGGTATTTTGTTCTGTTAGTAAGTGTTTGTCCGGAAGTTTTTCGTATTCGTCTCATCTGTCTACGCTGGAATACAAGTACAGTCGACAGACTCTGTTAGACATCTGCAGGAACCAGCTTTACAACACTTTGGATACTGCACAAACAGAGTCGATAGAGGAGCATTTTGGACCTGGTCTACACTACCCACAAAGGGGCATACAAGGCCTCACCCCTGCCCCACATCGGACTCTCTGATCACATCACTGTTATGCTAATACCAGCATACAGGCCGAGAGTGAAAGTCACCAAACCGGTTCAGAAGCAGGTACAGGTATGGCCAGAGGGGGCCTCCTCTGCTCTCCAAGACTGCTTTGACACAACAGACTGGGAAATGTTTAAGCAAGCAGCCACACACAACTACCTCACAGACATTGAGGAGTACACAGACACTGTTACTTCTTATATCAGCAAGTGCATTGATGATGTGACCCACACAAAAACCATCATCACTCGATCTAATCAGAAGCCATGGCTGACAGGGGATGTCCATCGGCTGCTGAGGGCCAGAGACAACGCCTACAGAGCTGGGGATGAAACTGGCCTGAGAACAGCGAGAGCCAACCTGTCCCACGGCATCAGGAAAGCAAAACAGGAATACACAAGCAAGATAACCAGCCAATTTAAAGACAGCAGAGAAACACGTAGCCTGTGGCAGGGCATTCAGACCATCACAGACTATAACCCCACGCTACAGCTCTGCGACCACAACATCTCTCTGCTCAACAACCTCAACAGCTTCTTTGCACGTTTTGAAGCATAAACCAACATGACCAACACATGAAGAGGACACTCTTCGCCATCAACACCCGCAAGTCAACAGGTCCAGACAACATCTCTGGTTGTGTTCTGAAGGACTGCGCAAAGGAGCTTAAAGATGTCTTCACAGATATATTTAATACCTCTCAGGCTACCGTTCCATCATGTTCACCATCATCATACCTGTGCCAAAGAAACCCGCTCCATCCAGCTTCAATGACTGTTGCCCTGTGGCACTGACCCCCATCATCATGAAGTGCTTTGAACGGCTAGTCATGTCACATATAAAATCCATCCTCTCCCCCACCCTGGACCCCTTCCAGTTTGCATACCGGGCCAAACGGTCCACAGAGGATGCAATCTGCTCTGCTCTCCACCCAGCCCTCACCCACCTGGACACAAAAGACTCATATGTGAGAATGCTGTTCGTAGACTTAGGTTCAGCATTCAACACCATAATCCCACAACAGCTAATCAGTAAACTGGACCAGCTGGGGCTCAACACCTCCCTCTGCAACTGGTTGCTGGACTTCCTTAGTGAAAGGCCACAAGCAGTATGAGTCAGCAACAACACCTCGAGCAGCATCACACTCAGCACAGGGGCCCCCCAAGGCTGTGTGCTCAGTCCCCTGCTCTTCACCCTGCTGACTCATGACTGCACACCAACCTACAGCTCAAATCACATGGTGAAGTTCGCGGACGACAACCCTGGTGGGTCTCATCACCAAGGATAATGAGACCCACCACAGGAAGGAGGTCAACCTTCTGACCACGTGGTGCAATGACAACAACCTCCTGCTGAACGTCAGCAAGACCAAGGAGATAGTTGTTGACTTCCGGAGAGGCCACACCCAACATCCTCCACTGACCATCAATGGTGCTGCCGTGGAGAGAGTGAGCAGCACCAAATTCCTGAGGGTGCACATCAGTGAGGACCTATCCTGGACCACCAACACTGCATCACTGGCGAAGACAGCACAGCGGTGCCTCTACTTCCTCCGCAAACTTAAGCGAGCGAGAGCTCCCCCACCCATCATGTGCACTTTCTACCGGGGCACCATTGAGAGCATCCTGTACAGCTGTATCGCTGTGTGGGGTGGGAGCTGCACCAACCAGAACTGGAAAAACCCTGCAGCGCATTGTGAACACAGCTGGAAGGATCATTGGTGCCCCACTAACCTTCCTGTAAGACATTTATAACACCCACCTCACCCTCAAAGCGACCACGATTTTGCGCGACGCCAGCCACCCTGCACACAGTCTGTTCAGCCTCCTGCCCTCAGGAAGAAGGTACCGAAGCCTCTGTGCCCGCTCCACCAGACTCACTAACAGCTTCATACACCAGGCTGTCAGGAAGCTGAACTCTCTCCTCACCCTCCCTCTCCCTCCTGGACACCCTGGATTCTGAACCCTGACCTTCAGGGTGCTTTCCTCGACGGACTGTGTCACCCCAACAGTTCTGGTTCTTCCTCCGCAGGCTCCACTTCACTCAGCTGCCCGTCAGACCCGCTGCTTCTTCCCACTTTAACCTGAATAACAAACCGGGCTCAGGGCTCTGGTTGGATCCACATGCAGAACCAGGGCTAACGTTAGCTGGGAGGCTAGCAGAGGCCAGCTGGCTGTGCTTCCCTTCGGTCATGCTGCAGCTAGCCTCTCAGCTAACGTTAGCCCCGGCTCTCCATGTGAATCTAACCGGAGCACCAAGCCCACCTTCTGCTCCAGAGTGTGGACCAGAGATTAAATCCTACACATTGATCCTGTTTGTCTGATAAACTCAAAGAAAACTCTACTGCTCCTCCCACTTGGCAGGTTCATTTAAGTTTTAATGCTGAGATCCTGAGCTCCAGTCTTCCTAAGTTCTTTCTTCATATATTGTCTTTCTTGATCATACTTAGTACAATCTACGATTGCATGCATAATAGTCTCCTCAGCCAACTGGAAAAAAAACGTGCATATATTGGTATTGGCAATCAGCCACAATGAGTTGGAAATATCAGCATATTGGCATATTGGATATTGGCAAAAAATCCAATATTGTGCATCCCTACTAATAACTGATGTATGAGGTTGTTGGAGGTGGTTGTTGTAGTGTTGGTTGTCAGTCAGTGGTGTTTGATTTTAAATTATATTTCAACACTGAATCATCTTCAGGTCAGTTTGCAGTAGAAACAGTCTCTCACTTTGTGTCTGATGGTCCAGGTTCATTACTAAAGTCTGGAGGATCAACTTTAGACCAGTTCTCTTCACAGACAGACAGCTGAATATTAGAGACTCTGCTCCATCCTTCTCCTCTGAGGAATCTGAGAGGTAACCAAGTAATACTGGAGACACACACACAAACACACACATACACAGTATAATAAACCCAGGCCTGTTCTCAAGTTAGTAGCTTCTTATTAGTTTACATTACTTTAACTACAACCATGTGTGTTTTCTAGCCATCACAAAGATAAACTTTGACTCTGGTTTAAATCCAACAAATAGACTTCAAATAAACATCTATCTTGTTCTCAACTGTGACTTTTCTTTATTTTGACCCTGCCAGTGCGCCACTTTACTTAGCTGTGAGGACACAAAATCAGGAGAAGAAAACGGGAAACAATGTTTGGAGATGTCCACACTGTGATATCATATTTTTCTGACAGTTGAATCAACTAAACAATTATTCCAAAAACTAATCAGCAATTTAATCAATAATGACATTATTATTATTTATATAATTATCATTATTTGCAACCCTAATATTAACACTCACCCTGCGTCAGACTTTTTTCCTCCTTCTGCTCTGTTGACTTTAAAATGGAGTCAGCTTTACTTCCTTCAAGTATATCCAGCTGCAGCCCCAGCACGTACATGCAGTATCTACATGACACACCCAGGTAACTACATGACACACCTACTTGGTTAGGTTTAGGCATGAGGAGGGGGATGGTTGGGTTAGAGGTTGGAGGGGGTGTGTCATGTAGTAAAGTGGGTGTGTCCCGTAGGGTTAGGGTAAGTCTGCAAGACTACAGCTAGACCCTCCTCACTCTCTTCCTGTTTGCTCCTCTCCCTTTCATTCCTGGAAGTCACGTGAGAGAGAGAGAGCTGGTCCAAACAGAGATAAACGTTTTGCTAGTCACCATTTAAAGTTGCTCCCAGCTTTCTAGAATTACTTACAGTAGTTTTTCTCAATGGGGGTGGTACCACCCCCAGGGGGCATTCAGAGAACGTTGGGGGGCGCTGGAAGCAAGATTTTTGATAGGGAGGCGCTAAGGTGTTCTTGGGGAACGTTTGTGTGTGTCTGTTTTTAATGCCAATTTAGTCCTACATTCTATGCACATTTCATCATTAGACTTCAAGGTTTTCCTATGTTTTTTCACAGCTAATCCTGTTCTGAATTTATTCTTTTTTCTAAAACAATAATTCAAAAACCCCAAATTCTTTAGTAATGACAAAGAACCAATAAGAGTATTGATAAATACTCTTATTTCTTGCATTTGGCATTTTGTTCATTCCACCAATGCAGTCAATAAAGCAACATAACACATCACTATAACTACCATCTCTACTGTCATCAGATCATTTTAACACCTGCTGACACAAACATGATGAAAACTGTTGGTTACATTACCTCTAGATGCTGAAAATAATCTGAATCAAGCTGATGAGTGAAGGTGAAATTAATCAGCAGCTTCAACCAGGAAACCAACCAGAAGAAGAAGAAACATGTAACTCAGAGCAGGAGGTTTTTAAGGTCTGTTGATTCACAAACAGTCTCAACTCTAGCTGTGTTCTTTAAGGAAATCTGATAACAGAACAGCAGCTCTGAACTTTGGAATGAAAAACCTGGAACAAAAGTCAAATATTAACAGACAGTATACATCTTTGTCAGTTTAAGTCTGATGTGTGCCTTTTATTCCAACAAGGAAATAAAAAGTGCTGAGATGGCATTAATGTAATCTGTTGTATCTCTGTGATATGTGCAAAACAGGACAAATAAATTGTTTGTGGATAAAATAAAGATAAAATTCTAACCACAGCTGTTCCTATAGCTGGCTAGTGGCTACAGCCTGACTATGGGAGGATGAGAAAATCGCAGTTCAAATCCATTCACTATAAGCCTGTTTTACCAATGTTTTGTGATTATTATATTTTATGACACACAATGCGTTTTTTTTAAATAAATATTGTAATGATAATAGTCCAAAATCGTTTGAAAATGCATAGTTTTTAGTCAAATAACATCAAATTTTCTTGGGGGAGGACCCCCAAACCCCCTGACCAAAACCCATGTGGGTCTTTGACCTGGTTATTTTATTTGACCACTGCAAAAAAACAAAAAACAAAAAAACAAAACAAAACAAAAACAGATGGTTGGATGTGTTCTTTGTGGTTTCTTGGGTGTGTTTATGTTTAACTGACCTGGCTTACTGGTTAACATAATTTTACCACCATGACTAACACTAAAGTCCACCCTACACACCTTGCAAAATGGATGGTTGGTTCCTAACATGTTTTTGTCAGGAATGGGAAAACAGTCTTTCTAATAGGTATTTAAATATTTACTCAGATATTTCATTGTTTTGTTGGGTTTTTTTGATGGCCTGGTCTCATGTATTTCATTATCCATTTTTCATGCTGTTTACTGACTGAATGACTGTTTTTACTTGTCAAAAAGAAGAAGACAGGGAAAAGGATGCTGCTTGCTTTATGCTGCCACCTGCTGGATGGTTGTGGGTATAGCAAGGCTTTGCTGGCATATACAGTACATATATGAATTCAATGGTGCTAACCAAAACAACTTGAATGGGCCAATAAGGATTCTGTATAACTGTATATTAAAAAAGGGAAATACAGGAGATTTACAGCATAAATTCCGAAATGGGACCACAGTGGGAGAGGGCATGAATACATGGGAGAAACTCGGGGAAAAACAGGAGTTGGAAGGTCTGCACATAGAGCCACTAGTATGGCTAGAAACACATTAAAAGTATTCCTAATTACTGAAAGTTTAACTGTCCAATGTCTTTGTGTGACCTTAAACTTGCAGCCAGCAACCTTTTGTCTCCCCAATATGGTAGAGAGAGTAATTACAAAAACAGTCTGTCACTACTGTTGCAGATGTAAAACGGTGGATAAATAGTTTTGAGTGTCACAACGCCCTTGAAATTTCATTATCAGAATTTGATCCATTCGATCCAATAACATTTGGAAAGTCTACAAGAGCCACATGATTAAATTATTTTATCCCATTCAAGTTAGCAGAGGGCTAACTGTTAGTTAGCCAGCTTGGCCAGGTGGAAGTCTCTGATGTGCATGTTCTGCCCATAGAGCATGCGCAATACGCATTCATTTGGCCAGCATGGGAACGAACCAGACACTAGATTAAAAACTATGTATACTATGAAATACAGAAAGATTTATCTGGTGGTGATAGGCTTAATCAACATTGTGTGAACTTGTTTAGCAAGGGCTTGAATATAACGGACATTCATTTATGGAAAAGTCCCACCATCTGTTTTGCTTTATATGGTTTCAATATCTTTCCATTTTTTCCATCATTGGGTTCATTGTATTTTGTTCATTTGTTTTCACTGGATAAACAGATTTTTATCAGTTTTGGTTTTTTTTTTCGATTGTGAGTTTTGGAGGGATAAATGTGAGGATTTGTTATAGCCCGCATCCAAGTAAGAGCTACAGCCTCCATCTTGATAGTTAGTTCAAGCTTTTCAACTATAAAAAGTATTGTATTGTTTTTTTTATTATAGCTGAGATGAGTCATCACTTGTTTGATATCACAGCACAAAAAAGAATATAAAAAAACATAAAAACATCATGACAATAAATAAACTGTTGTTGAGTGAGCAGCTTTCATGGTGGCAGTTTGGGGTTGAGGTCCTTACTTAAGGGCTCCTCAGTAGTGGTAATGATGGAGGGCCAACACTGCTCTTTTTGTTCTGATTAAACCAAATTTAACGTGCTGGTCAAGAGAAAAGTGAACACGCTTTTCTTACATTGACCACCATGGTCCCCACGGGTACTTAAGTAAATTTTGTAGTTAAAAATGGTAAATTCACCCAAATTTCCTTAAAAAAACAAAACATGTTTTCTCACTTACCTCTTGTGGAATCTAACTACTGGAGGGTGGTTTTGAATACAGCTGAAACAATTAGTCGATAAACGGAAAATAATCCATAACTATTTTGACAATCAATTTGCCGATTCCCTATTTCCTGCTTAAATGATTTGCAGCTTTCGGTCTTAATAGGAAACTGAATATTTTTAGATTTTGTGTTTTAATTATTAATCAAGAAAATAATCAGCAGATGAATCAATCATAAAAATAACTGCTAGTTGCAGCCCTTATTTTAATGTATCTATCCCTGCTATTTCTGCCCTCCATCCCAATATAATGATTTATATAATGAAACTAGTTAATGGAGAGATGAGTTGTTATTAAGAATTTACTAACTGCCTGTGTGTAAAATCTTTCTTATGTTCGTAGGGACTACCATTAGGAAATATTTTATCTAAATACTTTCATAATGTGTAAATCAGTTGCCAGGAAACATCTGTAGCTCTGTGAAATACAAAGCAACCAACAAGTCACTGTAGCGTTATACACTGTAACGACACTTCCAAAAACATTTTTAGAGGCCAAAAGATAAAATAAAGTTAACTGCCAAGGCTTTGTGAATGTATTGTAGGTCTGACTTTGTTTTATTTCTATCTGCATAACAGGAGAAACATCTGTCTGTTTCATTCCCCTATACATGAATGTGTAATTGTGTTAACTTGTGCTGTGCTACTCCCATAAAAAAATAATGGATGTAGCCACCGTGATGTGACCCACTGGTTTGTGGACTCCTGTTTTGAAGCTTTGAGTTTGCATTTTGAACATCGTCATCTTGGAGATTTGGAGCTAGGTGACCATATTTGAACGAGAGGGAGGAGCTGACCCTAGCACTAGCTGCTAGCTTGATTAGCATGGTGCATTTATAGTCTATGGTTAACTGTGATAATGCTAATACTAATGCTAATTTTTGCTAGCCAAAAACAGCTCCCAGTCTGAAAAGTGAAGTCAATTCTTTCTAATGGCCAGCAGGGGGCGACTCCACTTGCTGCAAAAAGAAGTCAGATTGTATGGAAGTAGATGAGACAATTATCTTACTTCTCTCTTGATTTATTACCTGAGTTAACACTTTGCTAATGAGTTTATGGTCTCAATCGCGATCTTTATCTGTTCTCCTTGTATATTTTATCTGGTGTCTTTGTTTTTTATTTATTCTGATTTTATTTTATCGTATTTCTTTGACTGTGAAGCACTTTGTGACTGGTGTTTGTGAAAGGTGCTATATAAATAAACTTTGCTTTGCTTAGTATCAAGTCTTCTTTAATGCATCATGATGTTATTTTGTAAATTATGGCCCCATTTAGAGTGAAATAGATGATAAAGCAGTGTATGCTTTAGGGCATGGATACGTTGTGATTGACAAGTCGCTACCACAGTGACAGCGTTGAATACGTAACATCACCATGGTGTAACCCCAGAGTCACAGTGTATAGGCGTAGCTGCTGCTATTTGAGAGTGTGTTTTCAGTTCATTAAAATTAATTGTAACATTTTGGTCACCTAAAAAAGTCTTGTTCAGCATTTGGTTGTGATAAAAGACTCTCTAAGGAGTCAGATGTTCCGTTTTTCTGGTGAGTACATTTTGAAAGTCGCATTAGCATTAGCATTATCACTGTTAACCATACATTGTAAACGCACCGTGCTAACCAAGCTAGCAGCTAACGCTATGGTCAGCTCCACCCACTCGTCCAAATATGTTCACTTCTGGCTCCAAAAGTCAAACATGATGACGGTCAAATCCAAGATGGGGATGGCCAAATCACTAAGTATCCAAACCGTACACCAACTATCCAGTTACCAGATACCCAGTATCCAAACCGTGCACCACCTATACAGTTACCAGACACCATCTATCCAGTCATCCTACGCTGCCACCCAGTGGACATTGCGTGCGACCCAGTCGACAGCGCGCACCACCCAGTCGACAGTTGGACATCGTGACAGCTTGCAAATGAAAAACAGAACAGAAGTTTGAGCATTTTACTAGATATTTTATTTCATGTCAGAAAATGCTTTGATATCCCTTTTTTCAAATTGAGTGACAAAGCATTTTTAAAGCACCGTATTTAATTTTATGATTTTGTTTCAGAATAGGAAATCAATTGAGGTGAAGTTACATGGATTTAACAATCTGCCTTGTGAATTCTGTATAATATTTGATAAATCTCTGCCAATATATAATATATAAAGAGCTCTCCATAGATGTCATGGTGATTACGTCCATATTTTTTTTACAGTCTATGGTCAAAATAGACAGTTAACAATAGTGAATTTATTCCAGTGCATAATCAGCTCTCTATTCAAGATTCAGGCAGAGTTAATACAACAGTCTGCATGAATATTATTATTAGAGGTAGATTTAGATGCAGGTTGAGGAGCTGCTTGAAAAGAGAAATAGCTAATGAAATAGCTAGTTACAGTCAGTTTAGTTTAACTTTCTTTAAATTTTAATAAATCTTGTGCGTATGTAATTACATCATGATGTCATCGATAAGCAAATTAGAACGTTATCTAGTGACATCTAGTGACTTTTCCTGCAGGCTTTAGCTACTTCCCACTGACAATAATTGGCAACACTGCCGAGTCGTCACCATCAGTTCATGGCTGCATGTCAGGATAATAACCAATCCTCTCCGTCCCCGTTGTGGAGAAGGCGCACTTTGTTTTTCCACCCCATCCTGAACAGCTCTCCACTCTCCTCTCATTCCTCTCCTCTGTCTGCCTCCTGCTCCAGCATATGTCATTTTGCCTGTGCAGGGGTGCGTTACACAACCAGCCCGTTATGCTTCTCCATCCCAGTCTTGCAAACTATTGGCTAGTTGGTTTGTTTACAACGCACAGAGCTGACCATAAACAGGCAAGAGGCCATGTGTCACAAACTGCAGTAAAACCCCCAGTTGAGACGCATATTGCAAATCCGCTGTATACATGTCCAAAGAATGCTCCTAAAACCCGAATAATAACAGCATATCCCACGTCTTGATCGAAAAATGCTACATTCGGAATAAGGCCTAATTTGGAATTTCCAAACGGAATATGCTGTTAACATGACCCATATCAAATTCAGAATATTGTCATATTTGGAATAATAGTGGCATGTAAACATAGTCTTTGACTCCTAAGATTCTTCAGCTAGTTTTATGTTACTTCCCTCTCCCCTGGATCAACTTGGTGTCATAACAGTGTGTTTTTCCGAATTAATAGTATTCGTGCAGTTTACAGTGAGATTATGCTAACATAACAGATGTTATTTGGCTATTTAGTCTAAAGTTATTGACATAACACTGAGATATATTGTGTTTTTTCTGTGGAATGTTGAATGTCAGGTCAGATATGTCAACTATATTCCATATTTTCTCTTTTATTCCTCAATCTAAACAGCTCAGATATTAATAAGATAACATTTTCAGTTGGTTCATTTAGCTAGCTTAGCAACAGGATCATTAAAACATAAGAAATGTGTTACCTAGTAAATGGTAATGTGTATATCCGTTGCAAGGAAATATCTGTAGCGCCATCAAATGTGAGACAACACACTACAAGTCAATGTAGCATCAGAAACTTCCAAAAACAATATTTTTAGGGACCAAAAGATAAAATAAAGCCACTGTAGGTCTGGATTTGTTTTATTTCTACCTGCATACCTGGAGAAATATGTCTGTTTCAGAATTAGTGGTATTCTTGCAGTTTACAAGGACATATCCAATTATGCTAAGCTAACCATCATTATTTGGTCATTTAGTCTAATGTTATTGACACAATGTTATGCAATTTGAGGTTTAGTTTTTGTTTTTTCATATGTAAAGTGTCAGGTCAGACATGTCAACTATATTCCACATTTTCTCTTCAATCTAAATGACTCTGATATTAGCAAGCTAACTTTAACTTTGTCAGTTAGTTCATTCAGGAAGCTAACGCTACAGTTACCCCTGGCAGTTAGTAGCTGTAAATATTTAGTAACAACTCATCTCTACGTAAGAACTAGTTTGTGTGGTTTGTGTGTTAATTAAGTGATAAATCTTCACTTAATAAGCACTTGAGTTACAACAAGGCCTAAGTTTGAACTTACTGTACAAACAGCTGGTTGGTTGTTAAAAATGAGGTACGTTCCCTGTAACTGTGAAAACATGTTGCTCAGGAAATGACTAAATAAAGTTAGATGCATGTGTGTCCTGTCATGTTCAGTTCACAGTCTGAACACACAGAATCACATCAGATGTCCTTCAACACAGACATGTGAGAAACAACAGCTGACAGGAAACAGGCAAGACATTTAGTCTGTGTGAAGGTCTGTTCATGCATTCACACACACACACACACACTCCACAATCCAGAACAATGAGATCATCATCAGCCATGTTAAGCATAATGTAATTTCACCTCACAATGAGGGGCGTTGAATCCACAGAAAGGAAGTCATTAGTGATATGGATGAGAGTCTGTGTGGGGTCGATGGTGGGTGTTGGGTGGGGGGCTAGGTAGGTTAAAACCCTGTTGAGCCTTTTCTGATGAAATTCTGCTGGTTGAAAATATTCAGGGAAAAGCTCATACAACAGCACTTTGGTGAGGGCGGTACTCATTCACGTCATGAAGTTTTGTCTGAAAAAGTCTCAAGTGCGCTGTTCCTTTTTCTCCTCAGACCTAACATAAGACACCCAAGTCTCCCTCATTGAATTTAGCTTCACATCAGCTTTTTTAGCTCAGATTATGGAAAACAACAAAATAATTTACCCTGATTATGCAGACGACACAGAGATTTACATAACGATATCACTACGTGACATTGATCCCTATAAGCACTGAATCACTGATTGGATGTACCAAACATTTACAATAACATTAAAAACCTCAAACCAAAGCCTGAAATCTGGGTGTAGTAATGGACTATGACCTTAATTTTAACATCGACATTAAGACAGATACAAGGAATGAAAGGACGTAAATCTCAGCAGGATTTAGAAAAACCTTTCCACACGTTTATCTTCAGACTACTGTGCTCTACAGTGTCTTTACAGGTCTCTTTAAAAAGTCAAACAGATACAGCTGCTTCAGAGTCCTCACTAAGGTCACATTCAGACCGAGTCCGGCAGTGCATGAAAAACTGGTCTAAACATGGCTAAAGACCAAGAAAGACCATATCAGTCCAGAATTGATTTTAAAGTCTCTTTTATCTAATTTACAAACATGAACACACATCTTGTCCTGCACCCTAGCTTGTTGAACTAGCCACCAAACAGACATTCACCAGGGAAAAGTGCACCGCTAATGTCAGTTAGCAGGGTAGATAGCGAAATAGCTGCTCAGCTGCAGCACATTAAACAGCATGTAAACGTATCTGCAAATATCACTTTCGACCCATTAGATGCTGGTTTGTTTACTTAGTCTCTGTTCTGTATGGTGTAACACTGGTAGCCTACCAGCTGCTGTCAATCAAACATAGACACTGACACGCCCCTCCAGCTGGCTGAGACAAAAAAAAGGAGCATTACTGATATTTCCCCAAAGGCCATTTTTCCTCATTCAAAATTATTAACAATACATTTAAAAAAATCATGTTGACAATATTTTGACTGCAAAGAAGGATGATTAAATGTGATTTCAGTTTGATTTGAAGTAGAAGCTAAATGCGTATGAGACAATGATTGAGCTTAAACACTTTCTGTGTAGACACCATGTAAGTGGATAATTGGGTTTAACAGGTGACTTATTTAAAACTGCCTGATCACTTGATTGACTCACCTCTAGCACTCTTTTTGTATCAGTCACCCAAAAATGATTTATAGCTATGTTTGAGTGACAAATGCCATCTAGTGGCCGTAGTAAATCTGGCCCAGAGCAGCGGTGCAGTTCAGATGATGTATATATACGTTGACAGATTTCCTCATTCAGAGGAGGAGGGGTGGATGAAGGCATTAACTCAACAGTGGACTTTGCCACAGGACACCGCTGTTCATTTCCTGTTTCCAACCGCGATTTGGGACCATTTTTAAAAAAAATGTAACTATGATCGTCCCCTAACCTCAACCCTGTGGTTATCATTGTAGCCATGACGATGAAGGTCACCTAACTTTAAGGAAGTGGTAACTTAAATCCACACCACATGTTTCTTTAACCTTAACAAAGTCATCATTTTAATCAAAACCATGATCTAACCCTAAACCTAACCAGGTGGTTTTTGGGCCTAAACCTAACCAGACCTTAACCACAGTGTTGTCACATCATAAAACATAATTATTTTTTAACAGTGATTTGTAACGGTTTTGGAAAGCACAGACGAATGATGTTGTCCTGTTGATTACTGCCAACAGGGGCGCCAGATTAGAAAATGCTCCTATGTGTTGTTCTGGAGTCACATGGTCAAACCACGTATTTGGACGTTTAATTTGGAGGACTTGTTGAAACTGTGAGATGTCTAGAACCTATAATAGAAAGATCTTAACTCATTTTAGCTTATTTGAGAACTATCTTAGCACCTTGCAACCAAAATAATGAATGCAAAAACTCCCCATATACTTTAAGATCTAACGTTTTTGCAAGTTGTGTTTTGATAGACCGGTTCTTGAAATGCTGTATGAGTCACTTTTTCTGTCCATTGAGCTTAAAGCTTGACACTCGCCGCCCCATGTTTCTCCTGCATATACAGGAGGGAAGTGTAGCATGGAGGACCTCATTTGGAGATATTGACATAGCTGTGAATGTCCACAGAAGCTCCCAGGTGTCCTTTCCAACAACAGTCAGTGTGTTTGTTATTCTGCATGTGCTGAGACCCAGGAGTGTTCCTTCTCCTCCTCCACCTCCTCCTCGTCCTCCTCCTCCTTGTGCAGTATCAAAGTTCACAACAAGAGGATTCATTCTGCATGAAACTGAAGGTTTTGAAGGTTTGGGTTTCTGTGTTTTTGCCAACATCATTTATTTAATATTTAATATTTGAAGTGAAATGTTGAAATGTAGTGGCTAATGTGTTTATTAAGTGTGTTTTTCTATTTCCATCTTGTTACTGTGAGCCTCATTGAGTGGTCCTTCCATCAGCTGACAGTGAATTAATTCGTGTCACGTACCATCACAAAGCTTTCATGGCTATAAATGCAGTTGTATTTGTAGTGTGATGGTGTTTTTCTCCAAATATCTTAAACATATTTGAATATTTGTATCTGATCATATTGGGGACTTTTGCTGTTGTATTGCATGAGTGGGTGAGAAATGCTAAAGAAGGAAACCACATACTTATAAATGCAATGAAAAACTAATGGAACATCTGGGTTAGTGGTCCACCATCTCCTAATTACTGAAATATATAAATAATACAGAAAACATGTATCAGAGGCAGGATTTTACCACTCATCACAGAAGCAATTATTTTTTCTTTCATCATGACAATGTGTAAAAAAATGCAATTTGTTCATTCATTTGTATGACAGCATAACGCCACCATGACAACATTTTTTAATATAATTTAATAATTTTTAATATTTGCTAAGTTTCTTAACATAATGACAAAACACAGAGTTTTCAGAGACTCACTCATTTATGTCAAAACTTGTATATAATACATAAAATACATGCTATATTAAGAAAGGTGTTTGAAATATTAGACTGTATCTGTATCTCATAAAAACAGCAGTGGTGCTGCTGCTGCTGAAATGTTATGCATGTGTACGTTTAAACCAACTGATCAAGTCAGGCTGCCAATGCAGAAGGCTCTGGCAAAAAAAACACGCAGGACAACTTTTCACTCAAAGCAGAATTTTGAGTAGCAGTTACCTCCATTTCCAAAAAAACAAAAAACAAAAACATGTCTTTATGTCAAAGAAGTCACAATGCAAAAAAAATCAGAGATTTCTTTTCAAACACATCATACATGTTAGAAAATAATTGCTGAAAACATGTGAAAAGACTGTGAACTATGTGGAACTGATTTGTGGATTTAGAGCATTAAACTGTTTCCACCATTTCTGTGTTCAGGATTTTTTGGGCGGGCCTGAAATGGTGGCTCAATGGATGGTTGATGGGTGGAGCTGCCAGCAGCTCCGGCGTCAGCACTGGCTGTTTGACTGGGAGGAGGGGTAGAGTCAATGGATGCACTACTGGCAGCGGTCAACACCTGCCACTGCCTGCGGCTTTGGCTTCAGCATCGACTGTGCAGCTGGGAGGTCCCCGGCCAGAGGGAGAGCATTTGCCGGGCTGCACTTCATAAAAAAAGCACAGCGTGAAAGGCAATTTTTCAAATGGTGACGGCCACAATGAAGCCGCCAAGTATGTTGCAGCAGAGAAGTGAGTAACGTTAAGTGCACCAAACTCCATTGAAAAAACATCAATTTAACATAATGATGATTGGTGATGGATTATTTTTACTGAAACATGTCCACATTTACCTACAAAATATGTCCCGAATTAAACAGTGGCTCCTAGTGTTGTTTTATTTTTGAAATATCTTCCAGGTTGCTTGTCTTACATAACAAGGCCTATTCAAAATTGTGTATTTTTATACAGGAGTTTGGTATGAGCGTTGTTAACTCAGAGGCTGTTTAGTTGGGCAGACACGCCCCCGGTGTTTTCAGAGCGGAGAATACTGCTTATTTTTCCACAATTTTGAAACCTAATTTTATGAACTCTGCAATTTTTTAATCATTCATATTTGGCTGGGTGGTTAAGTACACATTTTTCTGTGGCTGCGAGAAACTCAGAACACATATTTATTATTGCTTTATACAGACTGTAAACACTTTTTTTCCCACAACATCAAATTGAATGTAATGTTTCCAGCACTGTTTCAATCACAACAGTTCACATAGACGCAAATCTACCCCCTGCTCGTGCCAAGTCCCAGTGGGCGACCTTTCTTTTTCCGAAGTCCTTCATGCTTGCAGCTCCTCCGCAGGCCTGTCAGGGTTTATACATCAGGCACCTGCAGCGGGGATCGCTGTGCCCATCACATGTGACAGTGGAACACGCTGAGGTAATGGACAGAGACAGAGCATGCACTGACTTAACTCACAACTCACTGCTCCGTGTCTCTCCAACCAAGAAGACGAGGAGGGTTTTTTGTATCTCCAAAATGTCTTTCTTCAGAGGACAAGACACAGCAAGAATCTCAATTTCACTGGTGGTGATTAGAGATAGACAAGCTGTCATGCTGGATGACAGGTGATGTTTTGGGTGGTGAAATGAGAAGAAAAAAAGTAATTTGTATGCAGGGTCTTTTTTTGTTTGACGTCTGAGGAAAGGAAATGTTTTATCTTATCTGTTTAGTCTGACAAACAAAAAAAGCTGCATTGTTTGTCCACACCATATGTCTCTTTGTATCAACCATATGTTTTTGCAGAGACTAAAACACACATTTGTTTTTTCACTTCTATCCACACTGTTTCAGAGAAGGTGAAATATGACAATAAATCATAAATGAAATAAATTAGTATCTTACTGGACAAAAAATTAGTATCAACAATATAATTGAGCACCTCATAATTAAAAGATAAAATGAAACAAAAATTATCTGAGGTCAACAAATGAACTTTCAATGCTTGTTTTGTTAGCATTCAACAATTACAGGTCCCATGAGTCAGCCATTGGCCCACAATTAACATTTAGTGCTTGTGTGAGGTTTTGAGTACGCTCGTTGAATACTAACATATTTGTTCGAATGATGAGGTGCTCCAATGTGAAACTGGAACTGCAGGTTCTGTTCCTGAAGTAGGAAAACCTCCTTTAAGATCACAATGACTTTTGTAGTAACGGAAATAACTGAAAATCCAGTTTTAGAACAGAACCTTACTCAACAGTATGTTGCGTTGTTCAAGACATAAAGACATAAGTTGAACCAAATAATTACAATAAGTAAAATAATCACACCAAAAAAACTCTGGTTCTTTGATGGAAGGTCAAAAGTGAATAACTTATATAAAAGTTTTAGGAGAGAAGTTAACTACCACTCCTGCATTTCAAGTAGCCTGGTTTCAGACCTCAGAATAACCGCCAACATCTCAGATTTGCTCATTCATGGCTGTTTCTGCTAGATGGAAAAACAATCGACCAATCAGAGCTTTGCAGGTGGGATTAAGAATGGGAACGCTATCTTCCTACATAGCTAATTAATTAGCTACAAAGCTACATCCATGAAAAATTGCAACAAGTGTGTATAGGATTGACTCAGCTGTCAGAAGTCAACTTACAGAAATAACTTTCTTTAATTGAAATATTTCTTCAATTGATGTGAAATTGATGTTATGTGCAATGTTGTCATGTTATGTAATTGTTGGTGTTGGTATGGCTGAGGACGTATTGTGTCAGAGTCCAAGACAAATTTCCCCGAGCGGGACACTAAAGTTTATCGAAAAACATTAACTGCTCTGAACAACTGCCACTGCAGCTTCTGTGTTGATTGAAAATTACGATGGTGGGACACATACAGTATGTCTTAGTTAGGGGAAAAGAAAGAACTTTCATCCCAGCAAGAAATAGGCTAAAATGAACCTAAAATGATATTTTCTGTTGGTTGTTTTAGTCAACCAACAGAAAATAAAACCAACATTGACATAATTAATTGAAATATTTCTTCAATCAACGTTAAAAGTGTTAACTGCTTCGAACGGCACCTGTGTTGAATGGAAATTACAAGAGTGGGATGTATAAATGAACCTAAAATGAACAAAATGTTAGGTTGAATAAAATGGCAGTACAGTCTGATTATCAAGTCATGTTTCAAAAAGAAACAGTCATCAATCTCAAAAATTCTGCAGCATGCAATGATTTCACTGTAGAAACCTGATAAAACATTTAGAAGTTTAAGTCAGCTCATTTTCAGACTCTGGATCAATGTTTAAATGAATTCAGCAAATATGGTTTGCTTGCCATTGCAAATGAAAAAGTGTTTAAAGAAGCCATGTTGCTATGGCTTCTTCTCCATAGCAACATGGGCTGAGGCTCATGGGTATTGTAGCATTTAGAGGCTTTTCCCCTAAAAACATATATATGAATATCATTTTTTTATCAAATCATTTTATTTCTGTTTTTTTCTTTTTTTTTTTTTTAAACTAAGCTTGATTGAACTCCACAATCTATACAAGTACCCCTGTTTGGGAATCAGTGCTCTACAATCACACAGTTTTTTTTTTATCTGAACCAAACGTAATCATGGAAACTAAATTTGTTTTTGGAAACAGCCATCCTCATATTTTCAACAGATTTTAGATACAGGGTTGAAAAAATATTTAAAGTCTACCTCTATTCAAAAATCTGTTTTTCTTCTTGTTCCTTCAGTTGGATATTTAAGCTTCACTGTGCATAATGATGTATGTGCAGAGTTTGCAAATTGGTTTGGTAACTTTTTTAATGGAGAAATTACATCAGGCACAAATTATTATTCAAGTAGTACCAAGAGTATTTTTATATTTCTGAAAACATGTCTGGAGGGGGTCTTTAACTAATATTTAAATACATGTTTTTCAGGGGAGAATCAAATATTTTGCAAACTGTACACAACAAATCTGAAGTTTCCATAAAGAAGCTGCTACAGCCTTTGTACTACAGAGGAAGGACAATCGTTATAAGCTGAGATAAATCCTAGTGATGTGTTATGGTTTCCCCGCTGCGACTGGCTTTCTCACCCGCTGTGAGACCAGGAAGTCTGCTGCATTATTTAAAAATCACCCTCCCAGCCACAGCCTCTAAACCGCTGCAGGTTCCCTTCTTCTTTGAGTGCAGAAAATAAAAACTGTTTTTATAGACAAGGAAAAGAGAGAAGGTGAAGGCTCCTCAGGAACAAAAATGCTGATGTCAGTCGAACCACCCATGGAGAAGGTGGTGAGTGGAGGTTTAACTCGTCTTCATCGCTGTTCCAGATTGTGCTGAACAGACTCGAGCTCCCTGGTGTCCTCGACATATTCTGCCAGATGGTTCTCCTCTGTCAGTGCAGGGAACAGAGGTGTACTGTTCACAGTTCAGTTAGGATGGCAATGCTTCTCTACCATTTCACTGAGCTGTGTGGGCTGTACTCCTAAACCCCTTCAAACTGAAATACCAAGCAAGGGGTTGTGGGAATACGATGTATTTTTGAATTAGGATTTGAAATAATTTTTGAACTAGGAGGCATGGATGTTAGTTGTTGCTCCAAAACACTTTATTACAGATTTTTATGTGTATTTGTGTGTGTGAGAGGGGATGGGTGGAAAAATCTACCTGACTGACCCCTTGATTGTAATTAAAGATAAGAATTTCATGACTTCCAAAATGCAGCAAACCAAACTACATTGAAGGATTCTTTATTTCTCTTATTGTAAACAAATCCCATGAAATTACCCAAACCAACAAATAATTGATCTATTTACAAGTATTGTGTGTGTATCAAAGCCTGATATATTTTATTCCTCTGTGCTGTAAACTTCCGTTGTTGTCCAAAAACTATTAAAAACATGTCAATGAGCCACACCGCTGCACTGGGTGACATGTTCCGTCATCACCATGAACACACACTGGAGTTTATTTTGACTCAATCCCACACACACCATCCTGCTGCCAGAAATATTCACAAGAGCACCAAATGTAGATTCATCCGCCACTGCAAATAGTCCCCAGCAAATGCACTATTTCCTTGTGCTAGAGTCACATTTGCTAAAGACTACAGTGCCCCATCATTTTTAAAGATTTACATCTTCAGTGGGAACAAATGGGTTGCTGCTGAGAGCCACAGACAGGGTAGGAAAGTTAGAAAGTATTGAGAAATTGACAGACTGTTCTGGCTTAACTACTGCCATCCATTTCTAAAAATGAGGCATTCCAGGCAAGGTAAGAATTTTAACTGTTAAACCTTACAATAAACTTGATTAACTGCAAGCTTAATGAAAGAACTGAAAGTTGATTGTGGTGCCACAGTCTAAAACTTTGACATTGGTTAGACTGATCAAAATTGGAAGCAAGAGGAAACAGCAAGCCTGGTCCTCTCCAAAAATATGCCTGCAAATAGTCACTCAATCAGAGCTTTGTGGACGAGATTAAGAATCATCTTCCTACATCGCTAGCTAATTAGCTACATAACTACAATCATGGGAAATAGCGACAGAAAAATTGGACAAGCATCTACGAGATTGACTCAGCTTTATAAGTTGTTGTAAGTCAACCAACAGAAAAAACAATCTTTAATTGACATAATTAATTGAAATATTTCTTCAATCAATGTTAAAAGCATTAACTGCTTTGAACAGCTTCTGTGTTGAATGGAAATTACAACAGTGGGATGTATATGTCACCATATTGGTTGGCAAAACAAAAAAAAAAGACCTTTCTCCCAACAATAAATCAACTAACATGAACACAATGTAAGGCTGAACAAAATGACAAATCAGTCTGAGATGTCACAGAAACAACATATTTCTTGGCAAACAGCTGAGTGCAGTAACTTCCCGCTTCCGGTTTTTATGCTAAAATTAGATGGAGAAGAATGCCTTTCACATCAACTTCTGGTATCGATCTTCTCATCTAACGCCCAGCAAGCGAACAAATAAGCGTACTTCCTGAAATGTCAAACTTTTCCTTAAAGGGAAACTCCACTGCTTTTCCACATCATTGTGTGTTTCCAGGTTTTGGGGAGTACAACTGCATATGTGTAAAAAGTAGTAAAAAGCCTTTTATGTCTCCAGAGGGAGCTGTGTGAAATCTGATAAATTGCCTCAAGTGATGTCACTTGAGTCAGCATCAGTTGTGGCTGAAGACCACAAGTTTGAAAAACAAATTTGGGGGTGTGGAGTTAGAAAGAAGTGAGATTACCAGACCTCATCTCTGCTGGAGGCTAGCAGCTCCAAGCTACATTACTCACTACTAGCATAACACACCTGAATCTCCAACTTAACTGTTGGCTTTCGGGGTGTATTTTGGGTAAAGTAGGCACTGTGTTGTCCTCTTTTAAAGCAGGACTATCTGGGACTATCAGGACTGCACTAGTTTCTTTTATAACCTTGTCTATGTACTATGTACCTGTGTACTTTGTTGACAGTTGTTCATTGTGATTCATTTGATAGTACTGATTGTATTCAGTGTAATGAATTTGATCATTTTGTAAAAATAATTTGCTGTGATTGTTTTTACCTAATTGGTCTATTTTTATGTTGTAACTTGGATTATGTGTCCATTTATTGAATTTATGTTTTGTTATTGTCTAATAAAATGATTGTGGATTAGACTGCTACATTAAAAGCAACTAGAAAATGCATGTGAATGCTGACAGCTGAAATAAATTGCAAAGCATTGCTGAAAATTCTACAGACTTGTTCAGTACATTTGTACATTTAAGAGATATGGCAGTTAATAAGTAGTATGGTGGTATTTCACTAATGGCCACAAGGTGGGGCTATTGGTGCCATGATTCATTATGTCGTGCACATTCTCATGGAGAACTTGTGAACAATGTTTCATTTTATTAAAGACAACATAATTGTAGAAATATGTTATGATATTACAGTAGCGCCCCCTGTGGGTAGAATTGTATCAAATGTTACACACTTGTGCAATGTGGCGTGTGTACAATATTCCCAAATTTGGTTGCAATCGAATTGAGTAGTGAAGAGTTATGGCCCGTTAACTGCATCAGGCAATGCCTTCAAAAGTTTGGTAACCAATCAGAGACAAACGGTAAGTGATACCAACAAACTAACACATAAGTTTTGTTCAGGGTTATTTAAATATGGTGTGTATTAATTTTGGTGAAGATTAGATCAAACATGTGCCAACAGAAGCCAAAAATGTTTTTACCGCAAAACCCAAAATGGTGGAAAATTTTTCCTGGTGCAAATGGGCATGGCCTATATCCATCGAACACACTGTGCAAATATTGTTTTGATAGGCCACGGTTCATCGGTTATTAGCAAAACACATAATAACTGGTACCATGTTTTAATATGTTAAGCATTTCCATGTGGGACACCTTTCCATGAAGTATGAATACACTTTTAGTGCACTTTTAGTTTTTGAAATATGTACTTTCAAACATTCCTCCCATAGACTATTCCAGAATAAACTTTAATATTTTAAAAATATATATAAAATCACAGGAATGTGCTAGAAAGAAGAAAAGTTATAGCATAACTGTCCTCAAAGAGCTGAACATTTTGATAATTGAAAGGTTTCTGTTGCTGAAAGTATGCCGAAGTAGTTAGCAATTGAAAAACGTATGGAAGACTAAATAAAGATTTGAAGAACAAAAGTGTGAAGTGCTTGTCAGCATTCACACTAAAAATGGATCCAAACTAAACTGTGTGGAGCGACTTCATGACAGCATTTAATGATCAAGCAGGAGTAGGTCACCTTGCCCAGAGGTATCGTAGCTGCACTGGCCCATCAACTACATCTGCACCAGTCCATTAAAGTGAAACCAGCATCAGTGAAAACACAGCTTGCACAACTGGATGTGTCATCCTTTTTATCTCTGCTCTCATTTTATATTCTTTAGTTGTTTCATGCACTATGTGAGTGATGGCTTCTCACATCTGGCGGCTGCAGATTAGCATAGTTTTCTGAGTAGAGTGCAAATTCAAAATCAAGAGATGAGAAGGGCAAACTGCATGGATTCTTCGGAGGTTACTTTGTACCTTTAATATTTCTGATGTGATACTTAAATTGATGGATTGATTTATGAATTACGATGGCAAGAAGCTAAAATGCAGAGTAGATATTTCACATTAAACATCCATAACAGCTTCCTTAGAGACATTGTACATCCACACCGGTGTTTTCAGTTATTCTAGTTCATTAGCTTAGGTTGAAGTTGGAAGGAGCTTTGTTGGGAATAACGACAGGTCACCGGACTTCGTGTACTGAATATATATATATGAATTGTGGAGATATGTGATCGGCAAACTATTTCATTTCTGTTGTCATTTTCAGCCATATATGTAATATAATACAGTGGTCCGACCTATCTGATGTTTCTACTGTGCTTATTTTATGTACTGTGTTGCTTTGCTAGCGTCTTTGTAAACCAAATCTACTGAACAGTAACATTTCACTGCCGGTCAGATTAACTGGTGGCTGCCTTTGTCATAGTGGGAAGCTGCCTTACCACTGCTTTACTCATTTATTCTTACTTTTAATTACTTTTACTACTTACTGCTTATACTTATGTACATGTGCTTCTTTGTTTATTTCTTTACTAGCTTAAACTGACATTTATTTTTGCTCTGCGCCATTAAATTGTATGTATGTGATGCCATTTTTTTTGATTGGCTAGTGCTTGTTGCCTTCATTGGTTGGGTTGGTTAGGTTTAGGCAGGAGGAATGAGAATGGTTAGGGTTAGGGTAAGAATATCAGGGTAAGCCAATCAGAGGCACAGTAGGGCGGGTCATGACTTTGCCATCCTGGGAAAAAAAAAAAATTGGCCATGTGAGGCAGAGATTTTCTACCCTGAAGTTATTGTAAACAAACATTGCGATTGGTTCTATTATACTTTCTTGGTCAGTACATTTGTTATCAAACATGTAAAAGTCTCGAAATATACATGTTTGTCGGTTACATGTTATGTAATATTTTCAAATGTGTTTCTCTAATTTTGTTTGTGATGAAGAATCTAAAAGTACAAGTTAATGTTTGTGAAATAAGAGTTACAAAAACATTTTCCACGTGGTTTTATTTTCCTAGTATTGTCTATTGCTTTATTCTGAAAATCAGATGCGGAAGCTGTATGTCTCTAACGGTTAGCTTGACTGTGGTATAAATAGCAGCTAACAGCAGCAACAGCCCACATCAGTCTGCTGCTGTCTGTGTCTGCTCTGAGCTACCGGCAGCGTCAGTGCTGATTGTAAGAGTTTACTGGATGTATTAGTTTGTTAGGAGACACTCGATTTCACTCCCACAACAGACAACTTTGGAGGAAGAAGCTCATCTGTTAGCGGTAAGTTACCGACGGAGGTTTATATTGACGTTACAGTGCTGATACACTAATAACAGCTAATTTACAGTAGCTATGTTATCAAACACTTAACGTTACCTTAATCATCTGCTCTTATCAAATCAAGTTCCGACTAACATGAATGTTTTTAATATTTTAGTATTAAAACAACTAATTTGCTCATATTTTCTATTAACTTCAGCGGTTCAGTGTTAATTTGCGACCGTTAGAATTGAACAATTTAACGGTTTTGGTTTCAAATATTGATAGAAAACAAGAGATATTGTTTTAAGGTCTGATTTGACCTTTTTTTTAACGTTAGAGAGAAATAAAAACATCCTTCACACCTTTCTGTCAGCCTGAAATGTCAAGACCTTTCCTAAAGTGACCCAGAATATAAAAAAATAGAAATATTTCAACATTTTATTTGTGTGCAGCTGATACACAGTCTTGTCACTTTGTAAATTTGACCCGTATTTATTAAAAAAACAACAACTCTAAAACCACCATTCAGAAATGTTGTTGTATTCTTCACGTTCACTAACATTCATTGAAATCATGATGGTTGTTATGTTCTCCTACTTTTAGGTAACACAGGGCTATAATATAGTGTGATTGTGAATGTTTTTTTTCTCCATAAACAAAATAAAAGCATAAAATCTAAAGAATACACTTTCTCTCTGAAAGCTTAATTACGTATTAATCACCTATTCATTAATGACTGATGAGGTGCTCATGAATGAAAAATACATTTGTGGCTCAGAAGTTTGGTATAGAGACTAATTATGAGAGGATACCGAGAGGGTTCAGAATATGAACAGTATGTTACGGTTAAAACCTTTATTATTACCATTACCATTACCATATTACCATTATTAAAGCACATTTGTTCTGACTTCCATAAATATTTTATAAGATGCAGTTAAATTCTGTGCAAAACTAGTGAAATATTAATTTACTGATTTTATTGGTTGTGCTGATTTTATGGCTCTCATTGGTCTTATTGGGTGTGTGGTTATGTGTTTATTTTTATGTATGAATGATTGTTAGGATGATGTTTGGTCTGGAGATAAATGCTCTGTGTGATGCAGTGATGCTGAGCCCAAGAAAAAAATTCCCAAAGGGGACATTAAAGTGATACTGCAACCATATCTAGGTGTGCATTTTTAGCTTAAGGACTAATTAAGATTGAATTAAGGGCTGCAACTAACGATTATTTTCATTATTTTCATTATTTTCATTATCGATTAATCTGTTGGTTTATTTTCCGATTAACAGATTAGTTGTTTGGTCCATAAAATGTTGGTCATGTTTTCCTACAGCCCAAGGTGACGTCCTCAAATGTTTCATTTTGTCCCGACCAAAAGTCCACAACCCAAACATATTCAGTTTAACATCACAGAGGACTAAAGAAGAAGAAGAAGAGAAGCTGGAATCAGAGTATTTAGATTTATTTATTTATTTATTTATTTTTAAATGACTCAAAACGATACATGGATTATCAAAATAGTTGGTGACTAATTTAATAGTTGGCAGCTAATCCTTGTTCAGAGTGATCAGGTGTCTGAACAATGATATGTGATGAGGACGTGGATGATGACTGACAGGTGAACAGGAGATACAGTAAGAGTACTGGAGGTCTCCTCTGAATGGACAACCTCATTACCTGAATTAAAACAAGTGGTTTACATTGTGTAGAAAGTCGAGAAAAAAAGGTTTTTAGAACCATTTCAGAGCAGTTCCTCTGACATAGAATATGTTCTTTTTGCAGGTGTGTCGAGCTGCAGTGATTAATCCATTCATTGTTTTTAGTCATTTTTTAAGAAGAAATTTCCCAAATTCTCTGATTGCAGCTTCACAAATGTGAATATTTTCTGGTTTCTTTAGTCCTTTATAACAGTAATATGAATATCTTTTGGTTGTGGACTGTTGGTCTGGACAAAACAAAACAAAACATTTTAGGACATCATTTTGGGTTGCAGGAAACAGTTATTATGTTCTGTTAATTGATTGGGTGTTTGGTCCATAAAATAATTAAATAATGCACAGATTAATCGATAATGACAATAATCATTAGTTGCAGCCCTACATGTCTGTAAAACAGGACACTGCCTCTTCTGTTGACAGTTCACCAGCCGGCTATATTTCATATTTTTAAAGTAAAATTAAATCTTCAAATGAGACTTGATTACCTGCCATCGTGGCCTGTTGAGGAGCCAAACAAGCATTTGGCTGGTGGTTGGTGTCACTTTTACACCCAGTGAATCTCTACAACACACTGCGACCCTGCTGCTTCAGCTGCCAGACTGTCTGTAGAGACACACTTTGTTTTTTCAGTGTGAAGTTGTTTTTTTTTGCATTTTGTATAAATCAGTTTGGCACATTCATGTGCACCATCTGCATGAAAAAAAGTTCAGAATATGATCATATTTATTGTTCCAAAGCAAACCAAAAGAAGATGCATTACATATCTACTGTGGTGTTACATGTTCACATTTATGAGGCAAATGTCAATTAACGAGTTAGTGAGCGAGCAAATCCACTTTAAATCGACCCTCTTGGCAATGCATCAGTGTGTTTTTGGGTCTGTTTGTTGTCTGGTCTTTTCTTCAGGCTGCAGCTGATGATCATTTTTCATCTGTTGATTTTTTGATCAACTGATTAAGCATTTAGCCTATAAAATGTCAGAGAGTAATGGCAAATGTCCAGAGAGCTCAAGGTGACATTGACAAATTGCTAGTTTTATCTAACTAACAGTTAAAAACTAAAATATTGTACGTTTAAAACGATATAGTACAGCAAAAAGCAGCCAACCTTCCCATTGGACAGTTGCTGTTGGCATTTTTAGCAAAGCTAGCAGCGTGGCTCTAGGGATGGCATTATCAGTCAGTCAGTCTTGACAGACAGAATTGTTTGGACTACTATTAGATGGACCATCATGACGTTTTGGACAGACATTAACAGATGAATCTTCCCAACTTTGGTGATTGTTTCCCTCTAGCACCACCAGCAGGATTTTGTTTGTTTTGGTGTTTGTTTGCGTTTGTCTCAACAACTATTGGATGGATCCCCTCAGGATGAATCGTAATTTCTTTGGTGATCCATCATCAGGTCAAAATTTAAATGTGTTCAACACGTTGGTTTATGACCTAATACCTGCCAAACTACTAACATTTCCATCAGCCTCAGCCCTACTTTGTGTTTAGTGCTAATTAGCAAACATTAGCAAGCTAACATGCTAAACTAAGATGGTGAATATGGTAAACATTTTACCTGCTAAGGATCAACATGTTAGCATTTAGCTCAAAGTACTGCTGTGTGTAAGTACACAGAGCAACTAGTGTGGCTGTAGATTCTTCTTGCTTAATAAATCACAATTAATTGACAATCAAAAATTTCTGTCAATCGACTAATTGACTTTTGGTTTCAGAAATTCTATTCATACTTTTCCCTTTGCAACAAAGGAGTTTGAGAGGTGAAAATGCTGCCATTTCCTCAGAGGTTTCATGTCTTTAACTATTAGAACAAGGTTTTGTTTTGATTTTTGCTTTTTCTTGACTGCGCTCTGCTGCCGGTCTCACCAACTCAACATGCTGAAAGTTCAGGTCATGTCTCTGGGGGGACGTTGACAGTCATTGTGGCGAGGGGAACCACAGGTCCATCTGTCCCTTCCCCTCGTGTGCAGCACTGAGGGACTTACTCTATTTGTGGATCACAGCGTGGTCGCTGTGGTCTGACAAAAGGAGTAACGAGCCGCAGGGGGCGTGATCCTCAATGACTGGCAGTTACTTTACTTCCCATCCTGCCAACAGAGCGTCTCGAGGGTAAACTGAAGGAGGAACGCTGCTGATTGGACTGAAGCTGAGCTGTGACAAATAGAGACCTACTGTAGACTTGAGACATCTGGTGTCATCTGGAGAAAATACAAAAGATCAGGCTGTCAGAAGCTTCAGTTTAAAAAAATATTCCTATCAGCCAGTAATTTGGATTGTAGTGTTGATAGTTATTCCTTTCTTTAGTAAAGTTTGGTGATTAAGCAGAAAGAATTTAAGTACTTTGTTTGGATTTAGAGCTGAAATTAATTGATTAGCTGATTGGAGAGCTGCAACGATTAGTCACTCAATTAGATGCCAACTATTAAATTAATCACCAACTATTTTGATATTTTGATTTTTTTTAAAGAAAAACAGTAAAATTCTCTGGTTCCAGCTTCTCAATATTTTCAGATTTCTTTAATCTTCTGTGATAGAAAAGTAATTATCTTATCTCGGGTTGTAGACTGTTGATCAGGACAAAAGAAGACTTTTGAGTTTTTCACAATTTTCTGACATTTTACAGACCAAACAACTGATGGATTAATCAAGAAAATAATCAGATTAATTTTCTCAATTTATCTATTAGATGTTTAGTCTATTTAATGTCAGAAAATAGTGGGAAATGCCAGACATAAGTACCCAGAACCAGTGGTGGCATCTTCTAGCCTAAATTTTTTGTTCAACCAATAGTCCAAAATCCCCCCAAAATTCAGATGTAAAGCAGAGAGAAGCAGCAAATTCTCAAACTAGAAAAAACTGGAACCATAAAAATTTCTACTTGTTTTTGCAGACTAATTTTTTGACAGACTAATCAATTAGCTCCAGTCGATTAGAAAATTAACAACAGTTTTGATATGATGTGAAGCAAAAACAATTTCAGCCTCTCAGATTTGTGGATTAGCTTCATCTCTCTGTTTTATATCTTTGTAAATTTTATATTTTTGGCTGTTTGTTGGACAAAACTAGCATTAAAAAGATGTCATCTTGGGCTACAGGAAATCCCTTAGACGGGCATTTTTGTTTTCTGACATTTTATAGACATTATATAAATGATTAATTGAATATCGTTGTGTCTTTTGCTTGGACAAAACTTGCAATTGGAAGACACCATGTTGGGCTTTGGGCAATTGTGATGGGAATTTTACAAGTAAAGGTAAACAAAAAAGCATTAGTTGCATCCCTGCTTAGCTTCGTTCAGAAAAAGCTAAACTAGAGCTTCCAGCCTCTTAAAATGAAGCAACTCGTGACCCCTCATCACAGCCCTAATACGGCCTCAGTGTGAACATAGGTGTGATCAGTTCAACCAAAGAGTGATTTTTCCTTCGCAGATTTATCTCATTAAAGGATTTTTAAAGGTTTGAAGAGGTGCCCAGTATCGTAAAAAACAAGGTAAAAAGTAAGAAAAAGAGATGAAACAGTGCATGAAGGATTTCTGTCTGCTAATGAGGAATGTGTGTGACTGAGTGGTAATGACTCAATCTGGCACAAAGGAAGAAGGAGGAACTGCTGTTTCCTTGATTCCGTTGATTTAATCACCAGCGTTTAACACAACCAGCTCCCTTCAAACACACTGCAGACACATCATGTTAATGACCCGGTGCTCTGTCAAAGGTTTCTAGTTCTAACGAGATTAAATTCAGCCAAACTGAATTAAAAAGCAGATGGTGAGTCCCACCCTCCACAGAGCGACCCCTCCCCTGAACTACGCTCACCTCTGCTCTGTCATGCATGAGGGCTTTATCAGCTTTTCTCTTTCTTGGTGGTCTCGCTCAAAAAGCATTTTGATTTTCTGTATTGTTCAACCACATAAAACATTTACTGTTATGTGAAGATATTTATGATAAAGCACTTTTAAAAATCTGGGTTTCAAAGCACTTCACAATAAATTTGAAGAAAATAGAAGAAATAAATGCACATGAAAAAAGAGAAGAACTTACATTTGAATAAATTAATGAAATAAAGACAAGTGAGAACATTAATAAAAAAGTACAAGTAGGAGACATCATGTATCCTGCAGTTAAATTTTGCATATTCATAGATTCATAGATTCTGGATTTTTCAGTGGGGGAGAAGGAGGAAATGTCATCTAAAGTATCTCTAATGAGTTAACTGAACGTTTTGTGAAAAAAAAATCAGGTTATTAGCATTACGTTTACAATTTTTCAAAGAACTTTAGTACGAAGTCAAGAGGTTGTGATACGTAGCACAACAAGCTAGCAAAGCTCTGTAAATGGAACTGTGTTAGCGCACATGCTCAGTGGTGAAGTACAAGGTAAAAATACGATCACTGTTATTAGTCTTTGGAGCTGTTTCTAAACAAACCAATGTGACTAAACTCTTTATAATGAAGGAACACGTCACTCAGTGCAGCGGTGTGGCTCACTGACATGTTTTGGTCTGGAAGGTCTACGGCACAGAGGAATAAAATATATCAGGCTTTGAATACACACACAATACTTGTTAGTAGATCAATTCATCATTGGTTTGGCTCTGCACAGGAGATTTGTTGACCATAAGAAAAATATAGAAATGGAGGCGCCCTTTAAGGCTTTTGTTGACCTTTAATAAATGTATGTAATACAGAAAAATGCCCTTTACAATTTACCAGAGTACAAGTTGACATATTGACATGTCAGTGCAAAACCCCAAAAAATCCAGTTTACTACTGAATGAGCAAATATTCACATTTTAGAAGTGAAATTTAACAATTTTTGCTTGAAACAAAGATGATAAATTGATTATCGAATAGTAAAGACTTGAACATAGACAAAAGCATAGGTTTGTAGAGCTAAGGATTTTACAATATTTCATAATTAAAGTAACACTTGAACACTTTACATGTTTATTAAGGTTCCGCTGGGAATCAAAAGTTATAGATATATAGTTATAGTTATAGGCAGATATAAGACTAATTAAACTAAAGAATTTACAGTCTTGATGCCATCTAGCAGTACGTGAAACTTTGCGTACATGATACATAGAGTGTGCTAACCTTTAGTGCATTCCAACCAAATTGGATTTGGTAATTTAGTCACTGTGGTCAGAAGTAGTGCAGCTGTAACACAGTGGCTAAATTACGAGATAATTTGGCACCAAGCCACTCGTGCACACACTGAGCGCATGAGAGCCAATAAATCCGACCAGAGTCTGTACACGGCTGCTGAGAGAAACCAGCAGACAGTATTTTTCTCCACATGAACATCAAGTTTATTCTCACAAACCTGAACCAGATGGTCCTGGCTGTAATGACGGTGACGTTTCTTTTAAACACCAAGGCAATTACAGCGAGTGGAATCTGCTCCCTGTGTGGTCCCGGTCAGACAAGAGCTGCTCAGCGGTTCAGTTAGTTATATAATCTGCATGGAGGGTTACAATGTTAGTATCTGAAATGCAGTTTTTAGTCACACCCAGTGTATCGGATTCACTTAATAAACAGCAGTAAACACTAGTGACTGTCAGGATGACGAGAAGCAGCACAAACCGTCCTCTGCCGCTGTGCAGGACTCTCAGCTGTCTGAGGAGAGTGAACGCCACACTCTCCGCCTCTGCTTCCACCTCTTGGGGTTCGAGTGTAATTGGGTCTCTGGAGGATTACGTGTCTACCTCCGTGCTCAACATTTTTACTTTAATCTTTTAAGGTTTGGTTAGTCCTCCACTGGCTGACAGCTCAGCACTCTCAAGTGGCACTGAGGGCTGAAGTGTTGGCAGCAATTGGGAATAATTCTCTTTTCATCACACTTCCATTAGGGGTGAAGCTGTTCTTTAGCTTTTAAAGCAATCAGATAACAGCTTGTAGTTTGAAACTGGCTGACAGTGTGCTGGAGCTTGTTTCTCTGGGTGCATTTTGTTGGTTAGCCTTTGTGTAATGACAATAATTTTATAGCTCTCGTGTTCTTACTGTCATTGTCGTCCAGAGGTGTAACGGGACACAAAATTCTAAGTTCGGTATGATTTCAGTACAGCAGAGAGAACAAAGAAAAAGGTAGAATATAACATTTTGGTCCTTCATTTTGAAAAACATAAACATCTGATAATGTCTCATTGGCAACAACTGTTAAGGAAACAGTTTAGTCGTGCTGCAGTGGAAAGTAAAAACAACATTCAGAACAGCTTCACTCAAAGGCTGAGTGAAAAGTTGACAGCCACAGAGAGTTGAAAGGGACAGAGGAGACACAATAATGTTTAAATACAGAAATATGGTGCATATTTTAATAATAGTGCACTCAGTCAGTGTAATGGGAGGATCGTCCAGCTCAGGTCCCATGGCAGCGACACTACATGAGCATGGTAACCAAGGTAACCAGGCTAACTTGGCTAAGCCAGCTAGCATATATCCATGGATGTATAAAGAGAACTGGATACAGCATCGGAGGCGTGGCCCTGTTCATTCGTATGAAAGTTGCTCAGTAGCGCATGAAGCCAAAAAAGTTCGACTTCCGCGTATAATATTACCCGGATCTTCTGTGATCATCGGGCCCATAGAGCAAGCGCAGTAGTGGCCTTCACTGGTCGAGCCAGCTACTTCCGGTTTAGCCCTCCGGCTAACTTGAATGGGGATAAAACAATTCAATCGTGCGGCTCTTTTACGCTTTCGAAATGTGATCGGACCGAATGAATCAAATTCTGATAGTGAGACGAGTCATTTCGCAGGGGTTGTGATGCTCAAAAAATGTATCTGCTGATTTACGGACGTCTCTTTCACAATGTAAGTCTATGGAAAAAAGTCTTTTTGGGCCCAACAGCTTCACATGACGTTGTAATTACATGGTTTGGCCACTATGTCAAATTGGCCTCACAGCCTGGCGATGTTCGTGGGGGCTTGCATATATCCACTAGCATGCTACAGCTAAGTGATGCACTGCCAAAACATTTCACTGTGGAACTTGCGCTCTAGAATTATTGTTCCGCATGTCGGAGTCAGTGGATTATCAAACTATTTTGACAGTAATTGTTTGTTTCATGGAGCATACCAAACTGAGGAAAGTCACTTACCGAACTGAACATCTTGTACTGAATAGTTTGGGACGAATACATAATTACATCCCCCTGTTGTCTAATCTGCAGCTGAAAGGAACAGTTTTAAGCCCCTTTGCTGTTGATGATCAAGGTGTTATGGAGTCGAAGCAGACGAAAAACAAAATGGTAAAACTTTTAGGTTGTTTAAAAGGTGCTGTTTAGGTTGACATCTTGTACGGACATAGATGGTCCCCAGAAGATAAATCTTAATAACTTTGCTGCACCTCTGACTTTTCCTTTAGTGCTACTAGCAGGTTTAAACTAGTGGTGTTGGGTAAAATGTGTCGATAACTATTGGATGGATTTAACATTGATGTTCCCCTGAGGATGAATCATAATAACTTGGGTGATCCTTTAATTCATATAGCACCATCATCAGGTCAGAATTACAGTTTGCCAAATACTTGCTTTGTTGCTCTGGTCGAAGAGGAAACAAGGAGTGTTTAATTAATTTAAATATTTGTATTGTATATACAGTATATTACTTTGTGTTGCTGTACCATTAGCTGTAGCTAATGTAACATTAGTGCCATAACTAATGGTCTATTTCTGACTTGTATTTTTCTCTTTTCTATGTATTACTTTGCTCTAACTAACTTGGTTTAAATAAGGTGTAATAGTTCTTTTTTAGATGAGAAAAAAGACAAACTTGCTTTGTGTTTAGTTCTAAAATGCAAATGTTAGCAAACTGAGATGGTGAGCATGGTAAACATATTAAACATCAGTATGTTAATGCTGTCGTTGTGAGCATGTTAGCATGCTGACTTAAGCATTTAGCTCAAACCACTGCCTTGCCTAAAAAAGTCTCATAGAGATGCTAGCATAGTTGTAACTCACAGTCAAATATGTCTTGAAATGAGTAAACTGTGAATCTGTTGCTGCACACATTAAAAAGACAGGAGAAGGTTTTTCCTTTGAACTTGCTGTCATCAGGATGACTTTGAGTTCATTTACATTTGTAATCTGCATCTCAAACAGATCATTAAACACTTCAGAGATGAAAACAGTTATTGAGGTCTTCTGAGATGTTAAATTGGTGCAGGATTAGTCACCGTTTCACTCATCTGCACATGAACGTGATTTTGTTTTTTTCCCTCCATTTCACACTGAGGAAATAGAGCAAGTAAGAAACGGGAGCGGGGCTTCTTGCTGTGTGGGCAGCGCTGCTGTCAACAGATTTGGAAGGTCCTCCACATCCGTGAGTCATGTGCCTTCTGTTTGATAGTCCTGCATCATCGGCACAGCTGCCAGCAGCAACCTGTAGCTGTATGCAGAATGAGCAGACAATATCCTGCTCAACAATGAGAAAAGCAAATGACTGGCCTGGACTTATTCTTAAAAAACATAATATACTACATACTGTACTATATTAGTTAACCACAATCATGGTGATGTTCGTACTTTTGAAAGTTATTATGTCCACAGACTTTCTGGTTTACTTTCTTTCAACTCGTGTTGTTCACTAAACCAGAATATCTAACAAAAAGGCACAAATTACTGTTCATTGCAGAAAGGTTCAGATAGAGCAAGTGTTTTGCATTAATTTGCAGTTGTGTTTCAGGCCATCTGGCAAATGTAAATCCAACATTCACTCTGCTTTTAGCTCTGTGTTGCTCTCTACCAACTCCTGACAGAAATATTTGTCTCTGTAGCTGCTAAATGCTCCAGTATGTTCGCCAGCTAGTCTCCAACAGTCTGTACACCAGGTCTATTATAGCCTTTTCACTAAAAACAGCTGCCTACTGTTTGTGGAGTCAAAGGTGATGAGAGCAGTAAACAGTTAAGTTGCTACCAGTAAACCAAAATATGTAGCTACAGGCTAAAACGCTCTGTAGAGTCAGATGATAATTCTGTCACTTTGATCCATGTTAAAGAATAACTCAACACTCACTGAAAATCTGGTTTTTGCTGACCTGCAATGGTTTAACTTCACACCTTGCTGCAGCGATGTACAGGTGTACTTGGGACACTATGACATCACTACTGGGTGTGGTTACAGGTACAACAGAGCAATGGTGGAGCATTTAATGATATAGATCATATTTGGGCCTGTATGGTATCTCTAATTGTAGTGGTTTTAATGTGATCAGGTTAAGCCACAGCTACACTTTTTTGACTTTTTCGTTCCCATTTTGTGAAATAAAATTTAATGCTTGTCAAGCGTGATTGTGGAACGTGACTTACTGACTACAGAAAAACATAAACCAGTTGGGATTACTGGCCCTAAATCACATTATCAACAGATCACCATCATCATCAAAGTCAAAGTCTGACACATGCTCTGCAGCCTGAAGCTGCATGTTTGATCGTGTTCAAAAGCTGCTTCAGTGTTTTCACTCAGAATGAGCTGAAAACAATCGGCTGGTCATCAGCTCTCACAGATCAGCTGTGGTGGCTCACAGGGGACAGTAGTCACACTGAATATTCAACAAAAGCTTTGCAAACACTGAAATGCAAACAAAGGAGCTCCTAAGTATAGAGCATTGAGGGATTAGTTGGTCCACTTTTAATGTTGCTGCAGTATTGTCTGTATGACGGGAGCAGAATAATAGTGTACTTACTCAGCTTTACCGGTTATCAATGTTTTTCACGCTTTTCTGTTCTGTCACGACTCTTCTGTCTGTCTGTTTACTGCTTAAGTCTTGATGGTTTTGACAAACAGCTCTGCAGTTATGAATCATGTTTTGCATGTATGTTTAAAACAAACAAAGAAAACATGAATCATGAACTGTGAATTGTGTAGAACAAAAAGCTTTGTGTTAACGTTTCAGAGTGATGAATCACTCTCATTACTGAAGTGATTTTTCCTTTTCCTATGGCATTTCCCTCCTAATGTACTGTAGGTACCATACTGTATACAGTCGCAGCAACAGCATCGATCATCATTTTATTCCTGCATGCGTGCGGTGGTTGCTATAGAAACAGCCAGGCATTAGGTAGGCTACAATGCCCAGGTCACAGTATATACCTTTGTCTAGAAGGAGAGCTTTGAAAAACTTCTGAGTAATGACTTTAGAAATATGTCGATACATCTGAGACGTGCAGGGTCGGGTTGATGTGTTAAATGTATTTAATGAGGCCTGCAGACTGAACCTCCTCAATGTTGTCACATCTCTTGATAGATTATTTCAGGTATGGAATGTGCAAGAGGCGTAAAATACAGAATATACAGTATTTTAGTTCATTTGATTGAGATTGAAAATGATGTGTTTATCTTTAATTCAACAAGACTAAGAGTCTCATGCTGGCGGCTCTGAGAGGCTGCACAGCAGCGCTTTGAGCTAAATGCTAACAACAGCAAGCTAACATGCTCACAATGACAACAATAACATTTCGGCTGTATTGTTTACCAGGTATGCTGTAAATGGTCATCGTGTTAGTTTAGCGTGTTAGCATGCTAACTGTTTCTAATTAGCCATAATAATCTTAATGATAAAGTTGATATGACACTTCTAGCATGTGCATCGTTTAAAAGCATAAAAGACATAAAATTATTCATAGGCTGTGTGACAAAAATGAGTTTTAAGACGCAATTTCAAATAAACATGATTCGGTTAGTCTGAGCTCCTCAGACAGATCTTTCCAGTGATTTGGTGCCCTGACAGCAAAGGCAGCTGATGCAAAGTACAGCTGAGGTAATATTGACATGACTTGACTACTCTTGGGACCGTGAATATCTGAACCAAATTTAATGGCCATCCATCAAATAGTTGTTGAGTCATTTCAGCCAAAGCGGTGGATGACTGACTGACAGAAAGACAGTCAGTCAGTCAGACATTGTCATTCCTACAGTCCTGCTGCCAGCGAGGCTAAAAACAAATCATGTATTTCAGTAGAGAAACACTGCTTAGCTGTCATTTCCTGTGATTTTTATAATACTCATCAAGATAAGAACCAGAAACAAAATCTTACATGTCAGTCAATTAAAATGTGGTAATGTTTTATCTTTTGGTATTCCTTTCACGGGTGATTTCTTTGTGTGTGAATATATTCCAGCCATTATTACTCCTCTTTTTTTCTCCTCTACAGCTGATGTAAAGCAGCACCTGGTCAAAGGCTAAAGACGTCCATTCACCCACCTACATTTGTCTCAAGAGCCATTAAACAGGTACAGATGGTATGATGCTTTCTGTTGCTATTCAGTCCTCTCATAATGTTCTGTCTTCAGTTCACTTCAGTTTTGTCATATTCACAAAATTTCTGTTTTGTTCGTATTCGTGTTCGAATTCGTTTCAACATTTCTGAGTGCTTTTACCTTCATACAAGAGCTCATGTTTACATCTGTATGTTAGTCTGAAAAACTTTGGGATTTCAGTGATATTTGGTGGACAGTTATGTCTAATAAACAAGTCATTTGTTTTTGGTAACGATGGCACCACAATGTAGCTGTTTACAGAGCATGGTTGGTTTTTCTTAGATTTCCTGCTTCAGGATATCTCGCTCAGGTTTCTCACCACCGTGTCTACAAATATTGTTAGTTCTTCACCAGAAACGGTTGGATGAGCCCAAAAAATAGTTTGACATTCTGAAACTTTTTCTAAGCTAGGAAGATCTGTAAACATCTAAGAGTGTAAATAGCGTGTACTGAGCCAGTCTCCAACATTTGAGGGCATTTAATGGCAACAATGTGTTTGTGTCTGACTTTCCTTCTCTGTCTGTGAATCTTTAAAAAAACAGCTCACAAACATAGTAATAAAAAAAGATTTTTCCCAAAATGGCTGGTCACTGTAGCTTTTAGCAAATGCTGCTCAGACAGGGGGAAATAGTGCATTTTTTGGAGACTATTGTCTGCAGCAGATTAAACCACATTTGGTGCTCTAGTGAGTATTTCTGGCAGCAGGATAGTGTGTGTGGGATTCAAGGAACATGTCACCCAGTGCAGCAATGTAGCTCATTGATGTGTTTTTATTGTGTTGGGATACACACACAATACTTGAAATTTGTTGACATTAAGAAAAATATAGAATATCATCAGTGTCACTCTTTTTCTCTAAAAAACACTGCTGCCATCACCATGATTGTCGTGTCATTGTGTATTTTGATGCAGGTCTGACTGCTTTTTCTAGAAGTTATTTTACTTTTTGTCTCATGTCACAGTGACTCTGTTTTTATTGTGGCATACAGATAATTACCCTGGTCTGGTTTACATCATTAGACTGATCAAATAGAATTCAAACTCGTGGCTGCAGACAGACAGAATAATGAATGTAAATCCCCACAGAGGTCAGACTGAAGGCCTGATCAAATTTAGTCCAATTAACGCTAACTTATTTACACTGTCAGATGTCTTTGATGTTCAGGAGCTTCATCTACTTCAATAGAAACATATTAGTTTATGTGGATCCCAACAAGTGTTTATTCATGCAGTTTTATAAAGAATGCAGTCTGGAAAAGTATCAGTTAATTTATCTTCTCACTGTGTGTACTGCAAAAACTCAACTGCTTTGTACAACATGCAGCACGCAGGCACATGTGGTCATCCCCACAAACTTATCAAACACTAGGGCTGCACAATAAATCGTTTCAGCATCGACGCCGCGATGTGCAGAAGTCACATTGCAGGACGCATGATGTTACATGCTACAACTTTTGATGTGCTCTGGTTAAGGGGTGCTCTGGTTAAAGTGGAATTACCCTTTAAAGCAGCCCTCAGGTTGACCAACAGAGAACATTTCCTCAGAGACGAGGGTGACGGCATCTTTCTCCCCCTCATGTCAACATTTATAACAGCTCCAGACTAACAGGATGGAAAGACAGAACCAGCGGCACTGACTAAAACATGACATGTTTGCTGATACTGAGAGTAGTATTTTAGCTGTGTTAAATAATTAAATTGTCTGAATTTTAAACTCTATTTTAGGATACAACTTGTCCCCGTGTGCATAGTCAGCACAAATCATGACATCACTTTCACCTCAGTTCAACTGGAAGAAAAGAATCATCTCACTTTGAGAAGAACGTCATGTTCACTGCACCACAAAACACGTGCGTGACTAAAGTTTACAGGCATTTTATCACAAAAGAGTCATCTTGTCATTTTAAATTCACACAAATTGTGATTTTTTTTTGTTCTAATGACATTTAATTAGTAAACAAACTCACTTTAACTTTTAGATAAATTCTGGATCTTCACCTCCATGTGTTACGTTTGTGTGGTATAATAAGTTATGTAAATTAAAACTGTTTTACATCACGTCACAACCTTGACAGCATTTTTCAGAAACATAAGGCTCCTAATGAGAATGACCTTAATTTACTTTCTAATAATCAATATCTTCCCTGTGGAGAGAGGATGCAAACTGACCACTGGACAACCTGCAGCGACTGTTTAAACAGGTCAACAGTGAACAGCTCGTGGTGCTAAAATCAGGTCAAACTTAACTAGATCAATGATGATAACAACACTTAATCTTAATTAAAACACTATTTGAATTCCACTGCATCATTTAACCGAAAGAGATTTACAACTAGAATTGCAGCCTGGGATTGATAGGATACATACAGTACTTCTCTGTCTGTGTTTTCTTTAAAAAACATTTTCATTGCAAAGAAGAAGGCCAGACAGTCTAATAAATCTATTTTTATTTCAAGTTGAATTTAAAAAAAATCTTACTCTTCTCCACTTTAGTAGTAAAACTGTTGGTCCTAGCCTGATAATCAGACTAAATTGCCTTTCCTTTTCAGATTGTATAGAACTTGGTGTGCTCAGCTAAAGATCATTTGTTTTGTGTGGAAGCTGATGAATCTCAATTGTGATAGTTTACTGATCTGAAATATCATGTTAAGCTGGAATAAAGGTGATATAAGTAGCTTATGGGGCTGCGACTCACAATTATTTTCATTAGCAATTAATCAGTTAGTTGTTCGGTCGATAAAATGTCAGATAATCGTGAAAAATGTTGATCACTGTTTCCCTAATGCCAAGATGCAACCTTAAATACCTTGTTTTGTCTCGACCAACAGTCCACAATCCAAAGATATTCAGTTTACTAGCATAGAGGACTCAAGAAACCAGAAAATGTTCACATTTAAAATGCTGGAACCAGAGAATTGGCATATTTTTTCTTAAAGGCCTGATGAAACAGAAGTTAGAGTGTCTTTAGCTTCTGTACTGTGGCGTATTTCCCAGTGAAACGGAATATTTGAGCAGCGTACAAGAGGGATTTAAATCAAATCCTTCGCATTTGACTGGACCATCTGGTTAAACTGTCAAAGTGATGTCACTGTGTTCCCAGATCTCAGCAATTAATTTGGTGAGTACAGTGTTATCATAACTGATAGAAATAAGAGCCAAAACTTTAAAAAAAAAAAAAAACCCAAGTTGTAATAAACCAGTTTTTTCTTTAACTAGTCCTCTTGAGTCCTTTAGCAGTGAACTGATTCCTCCCACAGCTTGTGCTGCAATGAACAGTAAAGAATGCTGCACTCAAACAAGAGCAGAAAGTAAAAATACATAATGCAACAAAGGGTAGTGGAATACGTGTTATCCCGCCCAAAAGTGGGATGATACTTCAGATCTCTATAGTTTAAAATGTCGACTTGAGATCCATTGTGTCTAAAATGCAGAGAATTGCAGAAGTGATAATAAATGTTTATCACATTCCCCACATGGTGCATATCTCACACAGCAGTATGAGATTGCTCTTCAGATTCCCAACACAGAGTGTTTGAAGTGGCTACCATGGCAATAACTTCTACATTGCAGCTAATAAATAAGGGAAAAGGAAAGAAGTGACACTAAATTAGCCCAAACTGGTTTGAGTGTCTCACTGAAGAGGCTGATGATTCAACTAATTAAACCAAAACTGCTGGTGACCCCATAAGAGCTTCACTTCTTCTTGCTTCTCCACTACTATTCTTTCACATCTGTTTAGCATTCAGAACAGGAAAGTCAGTCAGTATTGTTGTGACCTGGCTCAAGTGGCCACAACAAAAGGGAGACACACCAGTGTTAAGTTTTAACAAATAGATATTTTATTAAAGCAAAATGAAACCAAATTGAACCAAATTAAAGGATTAACCAAATATGTAAAGCATGGGGTGTGGATATCAGTAGCGTCAGTGGGTGTATGGTGTGCATGGGTGTAAAACACAACACAACTAATCTTAACAGGTGCCTGCGGGGAGAGAACTGCAGCAGCAAGGCAGCCAAGTGTCAGAGAGTCAGCGAGAGCGTCACCGCAACCAGGCTTAAATGATGAGGGAACACACCCTCAGGTGTTCCAGGTTATACTGACAATCCACCTGCAGGACGAACAGAAACACAGGTGAACCACACAGCAGCAGAAGATGACTCAGCAGGGGTCACAATATGGATGCTCCAAAGAAGCCTCCGCCTTCAGGGACGCCCCATCTTTATGTATTCCTCATCCAACTGTTATTATTTGATATGCATCTCAGGGCCTTTCCAAAATCAAAGTGTGTGAAAGAAGATAATATGATGTCTCCCCCGACTGGCTCTGTTTATGGTTATGAGGCATGGTGGCAGCCCCTCAAAGGGAGCAGCTGTCCTTGTGACTGGTTTTCATAACAGGTAGCTTTCAGCAAGGACAGAGAAAGGGGGGAGTGGTAATAATTACCTCTTTGAAAACACTCCCCCGAGGCTAGCCTTATCCAAGATTTCTCTCCTCCATTTCACCAGTCTTTCTCATCCACCTTCATTCAGTTCCTCCACATGAAATGAAAGATAGAAGAAAATTGTTCATTGACTTTGCTAAAGTAACTTTTAAATGCTGAAAGGAGTGTATTCAGAAGCATCTCTAGTTGACAGGACTGATTTTAGGGAGATTGAAGGATTTTCTGAGAGATTGGCACCACTTTTTGCCACCATCATTTACAGAAAATATCCTATTGTTTATTAATAACATATGTTCAAGGTTTCTTAATTAGTACTCAAGGGTAAATTTGTTGTGCAGACGAGAGATTCAGCATTCCAGAGTTAAAAACAACATCGCAGCAATACAGATTCAAGAGACGTCAAAACAAAATACATTAAAACAAGTATCATCATAGTATCAAAAATAGTATCAGAGTACAAGAACTCCTAAGAAGGTCATGACAAAGTGCCTCTACACACACTCATCCACTCACTCAAAAGCTTAAAGTGCCATGCATGGGTAAAGTGCATCATCTTGTGATAGCTTTGTTTAGTAGTGCAATGGCTGCAGGTACAAAAGCATTTCTGTATCGTGTTGTTCTCCACCGACAGCCTGAGCGAAGGAGCTGGAATTCACTATAGAACAGAGCTCACCTTACAATGTTTTTTTTTTTTTTTTTAATGCATGAATTGTGCTATATGAATAGAATGAAAAGTTTCCTCCTCCTCCTCCTCTTCTTCTTCTACTTATTATTATTACTATCAATAAAAGTCCAATAAAAGAGTTTCATCTTGGTTTTATCAATGTGAAAATGGGACAGTTTTCTGAGACAAAACAAATGCTCATGTCCCTTTTTACACACTGCTCTCAAAATTCTTCTCAAAGGTCAATTTAGAGTCAATGGCCCTGTTCACGCTTAGTTTTAAAACCTGTCTTGGGTGATCGGGTCACGGGTAGAGCGCAGTAAATACAAGTGTAAACGACCACCAAGACAAGTTGTGATCTGATCACTCAAACCACTTGCTGAGGTGGTCTGGTATGCATTTTACCACATATCTTTTGTAGTGTAAATGCTAATGCATCCTGATGCGTCCTCGACAAGGATGTAAAAAGAAAATACATCAAACCAGGATGTGGTGGTTGTTTTGGTGACAATAGTCCTACGCCAAATGACTTTGTCCTGCCAATCTCAACAGTTGGAATAGCCCGTACATGTATATTAGTTCTTGAAACATTTGTGTTTTCTTAGCTAGTCCGTGCAAAACAAATTTGGTGCTTGTCTGGATACAGACTGACATAATAACTATGCGCGTGGCCCTTTGACCTTCTAGCGGAAGTGACATAAGCAGTAACAGAATCTGAGCAGAAGTGGTCAGCTGTGTTCAGATCACTGAAATGCATTTTAAAACCAAGTAAACAGCCTCTATGACTGTCCCAAGATACCTGTAGCTTTCTACACAGTCTGGTCTTTGATTGATGGTAGTCTCATAGATTGAAGTATGAGTTCTGAAATCTATGATCATATCCTTTGTCTTGGATACGTTTAGCTCCAAGAAAGATTTGTCACACCAGGTGATAAACTCATCAATGACTGAGCCTTGGCTGGACTCCTTGTTGTGTAGCAGACTCACAATGACTGAATCATCTAAAAACTTCAATATGATCCTGTTCTTATGCTTACTTTGGCGCATGTTTGTGTACAGAATATAAAGTAAAAGTGAGAGAACACATCCCTGGGGTGAGCCAGTAGATGACCATAATGAATCTGATAAAATGCGGAGTTGGATAGTATTAAAGGCTGTAGAAAAATCAATAAATAGCAATCTAGCATGGGTTTTATTCCCCTCTAGGTGTTTAAACAAAAGGTTAAGTAAGGTCATTATAGCATCCTCAACTCCTCTGTGTGCCCTATAGGCAAATTGCATAGGGTCGAGTGCATGCCTGGTTTCCCTTGTAAACTCTGTCTTCACACACACAAGAGAAGTGTGGGCAACCAGCCTGAAATCATTAAAAGCTTTGGGGCTGCTGCCTGTAGGAAGAGGGGTGATCAGATCCTGCTTCCACAGGTTAGGTATACGTTGTAGGTTCAGAGACAAATTGAAAATATCATAAAAGATAGATCTTAATTGCCTTGCACATGACTTCAGTAACTTTCCACTGATATACTCATGGCAGGACAACGCCTCTTGATTATCTTTAGAGAATGGAAGGACTTTTCAACTTCTCTTTGCTCCAGGACAAAGTACTGATTGTCTTTGAGTTTACATCTAAGTCCCTCAACTTCATCTCTAAAGTCAAACTGATCAAATCTCTGATAGAAGTTATTAAGAACATTGGCAGATTCACTATCTGACCTGAAGCCATCCATACAGTAGTTATGTTGGTTCTGTTCTTGCTTTGCTGTATGCCTGTGATTGTTTTCATGCCAGACCAAGCTAAGACAAGGTTCCTCTCAGCCCCTCCTCCTTGACTGAAGGACAGGTTCTTCTTCTGTGGACTGTAGACTAGACCTAATTGCCTTAGACATCCACTGTTATTGGAGTAAACCTTAATCTTTTTAGTAGGAATAATCATATTCTCACAAAAGGTAACATAAGAACAGATTACATCAGTGAGTTCATCAATGTCCTTGCAAGAGTCTTTGAACATCTCTCAGTCAATGCAGTCAAAGCAGCCTTGAAGACAAGCAGTGGATTCCTCAGACCAGATTTTAACATCTTTGGTCTGGATTTTTTCAGTTTTATATGTAGAGAGAAGGAGCATGTAGTTGTGGTCAGCAGAACCTAAGGGAGGCAGGGGGATTGATTTATATGCTCCCTTAACGGTACCATAACAGAGATGTTATTCTGCCTGGTTGGACACGTTACATATTGGTAAAAGTTTGTCTAAGACTTTTTTAGGGACATATGATTAAAATCTCCAAGTTTGAGGTTCAGTGCTTTGGGTGAAATGGACTGTAGTTTTTGCACTACATTAAATATAGTGCTTGTGGCAGTGGCAGGATTTGCCTTTGGATGAATATACACAGATGAATATTTGTGGGAATTCACATGGTAAATAGAATGGACGGAGCGACACTGATAGAAGTTTAACATCAGGCGAGCAGAGTCTTTCTCTGACAGTCGCAGAGCCACAATAGCACTTATTGACATAGAGGCACAAGCTCCCTCCATTAGATTTTCCTGTCACCTCTGCTTGACGATCCAGGCAAAATGGAGTACCTAATCCGTCTATAGACAGGTCGCTATCTGAGTCCTGCTCAGTGAGCCAAGAATCCGTGAATAGCATGATGCAGCTGTCTCTGTAGTCTTTGTAGTAGATTTCCTTGTAGCTCATCAAGTTTATTCCACAAGGACTGGACGTTTCCTGTAACCAGGAGGGCAGGGGAATACTGGTGAGCTGCTGTTTCCTTAGTCAGTCTGACACCTCCTTTTTTCCCCCACTTCCTTTTCTTAACCACTCAAATGATCACAAATCAGGGTTTCATTGTTGTCCCTTCAAATAAAAGTGAAAAGTGCCCTGAGATAACTTGTTATGATTTGGTGCCATATAAATAAAATTGAATTGAATTGAATTGAAATAAAGTCGGGAAACTGAAGATGATTAGATGAGGCAGCGATGATTAAAAGCTCCATCACTGCAAATCAATAGTGAAATGTCTAAAAGCACCTGTTCATGACGATCATAGGCAATCAAGCATCAAAAACACGCACAAACTCACTAAAAACATCAAACATAGGACGCCGAAAAAACCCACAGCAGGTTGCCGCATGAGCATGCACCCTTGCGTTCCAGGCAGATGCCTGACTGGTGAGTTAAAAAACAATTTTTCTCTGCTGTCTGCCAGTATGGTGTGACATTTTAAAGCTGCATTGTTTCATTTTTGGACACTGGGGGTGGAAGAAAACAGCTGCCACCAAATCCCTTCCTCATAACGTTATTAGCAAAGGCATCAAGCAATATTAGCATTCATTTTGAGTGATGTTTTTGTCCAGCTGATGAATGTAAGTCCAATATTCTCCTTTAAGCTCTGTTTTGGTCTCCACCAACTCCTGGGATATCTGTCTGGGTCTGGGAGTGCAGGAGTTATGACTCATTTATATATACAGATGTGTATACATATATGGATGTATATGTAAATATACAACAGTGGAAAGCATGTAATTTCAATACTGAGCTCCGACCGTGTTTTGTTAGGTTTCCACTGAACCAACAGAAAACAAAGTAGTTAATTTCCAAGCAATGAGTCCATTCACTGTTTTTCAAGTTCTGGTGGCTCATTAAATAATTACAATAAATGCAAAAAAACAAAAGATGTAGTACCAAAGACCTGCTAACAGCATCAGCATTCTCACAGAAGTCAACCAACCACACAGTAACTACTGAAGCTGACTTTTTTACAACTTCAAGAAGGATAAAAAGTCTATTTTCCAAACTCCAAACCGTTAACTGCGCTGCAAATCCAGAACTTAAATATGCATCTCATTACTACTACTTTTTTTCCTGATGATAAATGATCTATTCTCATCCACTGAGGTAAAAACAACCTGACAAACCCTTTGATTTTTCTTCACACACTGCTAAAAGCTGTTCAGTAACTTCAGTATATTGAGAATATGCTTAGAGAGGATAACATTTGTATTTAATGGTCCAGTAAACTTCTCTGGAGTTTTAGCTCACAGTGATGAGTAGAGAATGATTCAGTGAACTTTTCCTTTAAATATCTACATAAAGTCATTAATTTTGCTGACATTAAAAAATTGCTTCCACAGTGACACTCATTGCATACGCCACCTTTATTAGCATTTATAATACACAGTGTTGAGGAGTGCACAGTCAGCATATTGCAGCAGTGAAACAAGATCCCAGTGTGAATCTCCAGCTTTCCACAACCTGTGTGCGTAACTGTTTCTGCAGCGATTACCCACCTGTGACAGGATGCTCCAGTCCAATAAATCACGGTGTCAGAGAGGCTGGAAGGAAGTGCAGCGTATACAGAAGTGTTTTCCCTCAGTGCAGGAAAACTAGTAGACCTGATTGCCTTCATCCATCAGAACAGAACTGTGCAGCAATGAACGGGGAGAGGAAAGCCCAGAAGATTTCATCTTTCTGTCTCCGTACATTAGAAAGTGATGTAAAGTGATGAGAAAGTAAATATTTATAAGATTGGTATTGATATTGGTAAATCTCAGGAATATCGTGTGGTTGCTTGTTGGTGTTTGTGTATTTTCCCTGTGTGGCTTCTGATATTCTGAATACAATGATATATGAGGTCCGTCCAAGTGTTCAAATATTTTGTCACCATGGACAAAATGTAATAACTGTGAATAAATATGTGAATGCTCGATATGGAGTTTTGGAAAAGCCACTTTCAGATGGTTCTTACACTAAACACCAAAAAAATTATAAATTTGTGATGTTCAGCTACTCCAGGGCTTAATGTATAATGCAGTAAGTGCTATTTTTTGTCTGTTTTCTTTAGAAAGTCTGGTCAAGAGATCAAGAGATTTTATTGTCATTTGCGCAAGTACAGAACAGTAAAGGTACATTGGAATTATTCTCTAACTCACTGGTCCCCAGTATAGCCCCCAATAAATGCACTATTTCCACCTGTTTGAGCAACATTCACTAAAAACCAGAGATGCACCGATCCACTTTTTTCAGTTTTGATCCAATTCTGATACCTGAATTTGGATATCTGCCAAACCAATACTAGAGCTCTTTTTTCTTGACTATTATTATTAATATTGTAATCATTATTATTGTTATTGTTGTTGTTATGTGTAAGGCTACATGCGGCTGTAATAAACCACACAGCACTTCTTATTAAAAGAGGTAAAAATATACAAAAATGTATTAAATTTTAATGTATTCCAAAGCAAAATTTGACATGGTGTGTAGTGTGACTTTAAAGAAAAATCCATTAGTTTCTACTGGGGAGTTGTGCTGACCCAAAACAGCATGCAGACAGATTCTGAGGTTAAAAACAAATTAATTTATTATAAGCTAAAACACAAGTTAAGAACAGATTGAAAACACAGGTTAAAAGTCCAAGTCTCTCAGAAGAAATAAAACATCACTAAAGGAAATAAAATGTCTCAGTGTTAAGAGTCCATCTTAGAGCAGTCCTGTTTTAGCTTTGTCTGCAGCATGCGGGTGGTCTCACCAGACTTATCTGTCTCAGTCTCCTACTGCATCAAGAGTTCATATGATGTAAGGTGGAAGAATCCAGCTATATAAACTAAAAGGGACGAGCCAAAATAATAGCACAGATTCACCCCTCCGCTTTCCAACAAAGTGTGTCCCTCTTTCCTCCAGCGGCCTGCAGGCACAGCATGCTGAGCTCCGTCTCCTTCCTTCTGTTGGCTGTTTGCCTTGCTTTTATACTCTCCTTTTCCGCAACCAGGCCATAGGCTGGCATCTTCCCTTTGTTCTTAGGTTGCGTTCATTGCAGTCTCTTCTACACTGGTCCGTCACTGCATCCATGAGCTCTGCTTCTCTGTCGGCCGGTCAAAACATTAGACTATGGAATCTGGATTGGAATGTGGATCAGTAATGTCAGTCCAATATCCGATGAGTGAATGATGTCAGTATCGGCACTGATACCTATCAGTGCCGATACTGACTATCAGTATCGGATTGTTGCATCCCTACTAAAAACTACAGTGGACAGCAGTTTTTAAAGATTTACATCTTAAGTAGGAACCAATAGGCTTGGAGCTGTAGTCTGCTCCTCATCTCTGCTTGAGGCTAGCGGCTCCAGGCTACATTAGCTGCTACTAGCATAACACACTTGAATCTCTGACCGAACTGTCAAGTTGCATCGTGGGTAATGTAAGTGCCAGGCTTTGACAGGTTTGGTATAAAAAAGATATTATCTTAGGCTCTGCTGCATTGATGTTGATCCTTTTTTTAAAGGATATTTATAGGTATTTTTTACAAAGTCCATCATAAGTGTGACAGTGTTATAGAAGTGAAATGCTAAATCTGTGGAGTACTCTTATAAAGGTTATTTATAGTTGTGCATTAGGAGGCAACCATGTAGCTTCTTTTGAGAGCCTGTAGCTGGACAAGTGCCTTCTCAAAAATGTGACTACATCTTGGGGCTACAGTGACCAGAAGAATGCTTGTGTTTTCTCTTACAAGTTTCCAGTGCCATGGAGATCGTTGATAATAAAGACAACATTAAGCAATTTAAAGAAAGACTCTCACTAGTTTTCTCCTTTTCAGTAACACATCTAACAAAGTCACATCCAGATTTTCACAGTGACAGACTGCTCAGCAATAGCCTGCAAATCAGTAATGAGACAACATGAAATAGAAGTTACCCAGATGTAACTACAGTACTAGGAGGACGTGCACTGTCCACTGTCACTCAGTATCACAGAATAAATGAAACAATGTAAACACAGTTACTGTGGGGAATATAATTAAATCATGTAATGATTTGGTTAGTGTTTAATGACAGTTGGTGAGAAGCAAAAGACCAAAATCAAATCAAAAATGGGTTGACCTCTTTCCTAAACGCTTAACAAACACTTAATGGAAAACAGACTGATGGACTGTGAGAATCAATATCTTTTAAGTTATTGTGTTTGATGGCAGCTGGGCTTAACAAACAGAGAGAACATCAGTACATGGACACACACTCATACAAACAGCCACATACTAGGTGCTAATACAGACACACTTACTGAACTATCAGGCTGTCCCAGTATGAGCTAATCAAACCCAACACCTGAATGATCTCCAGTGTTGCCCCGCAGGAAATCAGTGCAGGGAGAATCAGGCTGCAGGATTATTGAATTGAAGCAGAGCGATTCTTCATGACTGCAGAGGGGAGAGAGAATTTTTTGTGGCCATTCTCTGTATGGCTGCGTGAAATTACCCAGCTGCCCCCAGACCTATTTTTGAAAGGAGCCACAGCTGCTAAATGGGACGAAAGCACTACTCTGTGTTTCTGTGTGTGAGTGTGTGGTACAAACTCAAAATGTAAGATACAGGAAGAGGAGGACCTGCATTTTTGTGTCATAAAAGTACCTTTTTCGCTAATGTACCATAACAGGCCAGATGCATAACTTTTGATCCATCATAAAAGCTGGAGTGCGGGACTTACATATAAATGAACATCCATTACATTCAAGCCCTTGCCGTACTAGTTCACACAATACTGATTAAGCCCATCACCGCCAGGTAAATCTCTCTGTATTTCACAGAATACCAGAGTTCTGGTGTCTGTGGTTCCTGTGCTGGTGCACCAGTAGTGATGTGTTTTACACATGGTAAGGTCGGACTATCCTCAGTGCCCTCCAACCACATTGCGTCACCAGGGTGGGGACAGGCTCATGTAAAAGATTTCAGGGGTCTACAGTGATGACATCAACAGTTTTTGTGTAATTACTCTCACTGCCAGAAGGGGGAGACAAAAGTTCTGCACTGCATGTTTAAGGTTGATAGTTCAAGTTTCATACCAGTTCAGCCTAAACTAAAACTACAAACATCATACACTTGTCACAAGTATGAATTGCATAAATCAAGCCTGCGTCCCTTTTTAACAGAGGGGTCACGCTATATAATTATATATAATATACCGTATATGAAATATGAAAACGTGTCTTCAGTAATTGTATTTGACAAATCACATCGCCAGATTCCTCCAAAAGCTGAAAGAAAGTAAATTTGTTCCCCTCTGTCAATCATACCATCACTGATGAACATGTTAAATATAAACTAGTGCGTCACTGCTATGGATGATTAACACATCTGAACTGGGATTCATAATATAACAGGCCTGAGGATGATCTATTATTGCCTTTGGTTTTAGGTTTTAAAATGTCTTAAATTCAAATATATAGTCATTCATTTTTGTTAAACTTTTTGTCTACTTGTGGGCAGTGGAAACAAGTCGTGAACCCAACACTGTCATATCATCACCTTTCAAGTTAATATGTCAAAGCAAACAGTTGCTTATTTCCACATCCAGCAGTGACGGAGCAACATTATCATTCATTTGGAGTCGTGTTTCTGTCCACCTGGTACATGAAAGTTACCAGAACTAGTAGAGTTCAAACTGTTGATGCAGATGGTTTCAAATCAAGCCCCCAAACTATTGATGAAGGTGTCACTCAAGGATTAATATAATGCCCACTGCTATTTACCCTACACATAAATAACATTTATTTTACAACTCAGCACTGTAATGTCCATTTTTATGCGGATGATACCCTCTTGTATGCCATCGGCCCTTCTGCAGACCAGGCTTTCTCTAGAATCTGTAAACCACTTGCATCAATCAGGCAGTCATCAGTGGCAAAATGTCCAATTTTTAATCATTTTAAAAACACACCACACTCATTGATGAAGACTTTAATAACAGAGCCTTAAGCAGCTACAAGAAGATGTGTCCTGCCAAGCTGAGAGGAAAATTACACACTTGCATTTCATACATGTTTAGTGTGAGGTTCTAAAATAAGTGGAGGACATCACCCTGATCATCCAGTTTTGTTTTTTGTCTTTTTTATTGGAACAGCAGCTGATGTTGAATTTATAGATTTTCCTTCTATGTCAGCTGTTTTTGGATTGAGTTTTCATCTAAAATGTAAGTGTAATCATGTAATTATAACAGAAGTAATGTAATTATGATTGATTAAATCATGATTACTGGTAATTGTGACTGCTGTTTTTGCATTTACAATCCCTGTTGGTTTTTAATCAAGATGTCTGTTTCTGCTTTTCATTTTTATAATTATGGCAGCGGTTTTGTGATTGCAATAACTGCAACTGTGTAATCATGTTTTCTCTGACATCATTACAATGCTTGTTAGGTTTTAATGTTTTGTTTTTTGACAGCTCTTTATGTATTCTTTTTTTTTTTCTTACAAACACTGTCTCTGTAATTGTGTTTTTCTCTTTGTTCATTTCATAATCACAACGCCACTTTCTGTTTTCTTGTGGTATTTGTGTAATTTCAGTTCTTGTGTAATTATGTTGACATGAGTGATTGACAGAGATGTGCTAATAATGCTGAGTGCAGACAAACTCCCAGCACACCACACATGCCCTTATTTTATTAACCCTGACCTCACCCAAAGAGGCAGCAATTACCCAGAGTGAACCGGCAGTTGCAAAACCTGTGTTTAATTGCAGTGAGAGCAGAGCAGCCGGCATTTTACTTCATTAAAATAAAAGCCCCACAGTGCGGTCAAATTAGCAGTAAATGCACATTTACACAGCTGAGAGCTCACCAAAGTCAGACAAAGAGAGAGATGGTAAATAAGCAGGAGTGACTGGTGTTAACCGGCGTGTCAACCCTGTTAAAAGGGCGCAGCGGAGGACAGCTGTCAGTTCCAGTCAGTCTTCACTGCTGGTTTTAATCTCAGAGACCTGACACCCACCAGACATAACCCTGGCAAACAAATCTCACCTCCCAAATTTAAGGTGTTTTTCAAGGTATTTTTCTTTGCATGAGCAGCAGTTTATTTCAAGCTAGGATTTTTTTATTGTTAATCTAAAAAAAAGACAATTTTAAACATCAAAAAATGAAAGTCAGAAAATCTAATTAAATACAGCATGCATTGCACAAAGATTGGAGAAATGTAAATAAATGGAAATGTTTCAACAAATAATAGATTTAAATGTGAAGAAATAGTACACAGGCAATAAAAATAAATAAAAGAATTATTTAACTCAACTTTATTTCTACAGCAATTTACACACACACACAAGAGAAATGATAAAGAAAAGAGAAAAAATGATTATTCTCATTTAAAGTTTTCACAGTTGTAGAATCATACAGTAACATTACAACACAGTGAAATAGACACCATCAGACCCACAGCACATACTTCCTTAGAGCAGATACAGATATTGATGAAAACAACAATATAAAGCATTTTATAAACAAGTCTCACAGCTATTGTGTCCAAATTCAGCGACTAGATCCAGCAAAGTCTGCATTTCTACATCACATCATGCAGTCTGGCCTGCTGGATCCTTTACTCAGATCTGGAGCACACATCCTTTGCAGTTTCTAGTGCCAGTTGTTTAATGAACCATTCAGGTCATGCTCATCAAGTTGAGGGCAACTTCCTGGTATACCCTTGAAAAATGTGACTGAGTTTTGACGCGACCAGTATTTTGGTCTTGTGAGACTAGACACAGGTTCAGCCTGCCCTTCGGGTCCTTGATGGGCTGTTTCCTCTGGAGGATCCTGCAATTTTCCAACCCAACTCTGGAAGGAAGGGATTCTGGATTCCCTCCAGATTTACGTTTCTTTTTAAAATATTCCACTATTTCACAGCTTTGTGTTGTAACAACAGTGAAACCACCCACATCATGTTTCCATGTTTTTATTCTGTAATGTGTTGCACACAGTGGTTCATATCACACATTGTATAAAAGAACAAGAGGTAAATGTCCAGAGTCTCACTGATAACAACACATGCAAGCATATGTCTGGTGATACTCTACATATCCTGTTTTTTTATTGTCCTCAAATCTTATGAAAAGACCAAAACCAACAATGAACTGATGTACTAACAAGTATTGTCTGATTTATCTTACTCCTCTGTGTCATAGAGCTCCAATGTTGTCCAGAAACTATTGGCAAAAACCTACATATATTTGAGCTGTTTTTAAAGATTTAAATCTTCCTTAGAGACGCCAGAGAGTATTGTGAGCCAGACTAACACATTGTTGGTTTTGGTCCTTTATGGAAAAATATAGAATAATTAATTTGTCTTTTAAAAACAGTAGTAATATAAACTATAGCCAGTTCCTGAAAGTGTCTCAGTTTATTGTTCTGATCACTAGCTGTGTTACTGTATGTCTCTCCAAAGAGAAGATTATGTTTTGTCTCTTGAATAAATAGAAGAAATGCACATGAGCAGAAACAGCTACCATGGATGAAAAACGTCTACATCTCCAAAATGTGTAATTTCATCAAACCAAACTAAACACAATTGTTGATGAGATTTAATCAGAAATAAAAACCTTTAGCATCATCGTTTAAAAGTTTCAATGTGGTAAAACAAGTGAAATCCTTCACAGTAGTCTCGCTCTTGATTAAATTTGCCGTTATTAAACTAAACTGCTTTTGGTCCCCTCAGATGTGACAGGAGGCTATGTGTTAGTTTTAACTGGTAAACACCATCAGGGACCATAAGTGCACAGTTGGTCCTCTTCACACCCACACGGCTGGCCCCACTTACATCAACATGTCCTCCTCACCAGCAGCCAACGTCCCTCCATGTGTCATACGATCCCACAGGGACAGGCTGTCAGTGTCACGTCCCCAGAACTGACAAAAACTGTCACTGCTGATGTGTCATCATGCTTTTCTCTGTGCTGCTCGTTGTGTATGCTCATATCAAACGCCGAGTCTTCAGTGCCTTCATGCAACATGCTGCATAAAGCGACAGTGTAAGATGTTTCACATTTATGATTGATATAAGACTAAAATAATGCATTTACCTGTTCCAGTTGAAGCATGAATTCACACCAATCAGGAGTTGCAGCACACCTCCACAAGGTTGTGTGGGAGTGGGAGGTGGGGGTGTGGGAGTGTTCATTTGTAACCGCCATGAAACAATCAGAAAATAACAGTTTATTCCTTTCATTCACCTGTTTTCTCGCTACCACTCCCTAGCTTGTTTGACGTTTCTCCAAAAGTTGATTCTGGTTCAACTTTCAAGCTGCAGGCTGCTGCTCAAACTTAAAATTGACATTCAAAATAATAAAAAAAATTTTAGTAATTAATTTTTTGTTGATTGATAAATTGATCATCAACTAATTGTTTCCGCTCTTTGAACTGTATATATGTTTGAATTTTCTTAAATTATATTTTTCTACAGTTTTCTACTTATATGTTTAATACCAACAGAAGTGTGTGTGTGTGTGTGTGTGTGTGTGTGTGTGTGTGTGTGTGTGTGTGTGTGTGTGTAGGGGCAGGGGGAGGTTTCAGTGAGAGGCTCAGCCATGGAGGGGGACTGCCTCAGCTGTATGAAGTACCTGATGTTCATCTTTAACTTCTTCATCTTTGTGAGTTCTTCTTCTCTCTTTCTTCTGTTGTCTAAAATCAGAATGAAATGAAAGCAGCAGACAAAAAACAAATCTGTGACTTTGATTTGTTTCTCAGAATATCTGACAAGAGCAAATGTCATAAGACAGAAAATTAAAAACATTATTACTTGAATAATAGTGTCCATAATATGCAGCATCTTTCCTTGTTGTTTTCCAGTCGTAAGATAATATAAAAGAAAATATTAATAAGCCTGTTGGGTTATTTTTGTCATTTTGCTGTTGCAATTAGTGCTAATGCAGAAAAAAAAATCACCCAGATCACATTAAAATACATAAATGAAATTCTGACAAGCTAAAATAAAATGTATTATTTATGTGTTTTCATACCAAAAATATGAACTATGGGCTGTTTACAAACCTGGATTATTCACTTGGTCTTCACCTCTTTCAAAATATGTTTGCTTTTGTTTGGTACCATTAACTCTACTGCTGGTATGAGCTGTATTGGACTTATTCAAAGGATAAGGCTGCAATTTTCTATATTTTTCTTCTTGTCAACCAATCTCATTGTGTATGTATCCAAAGCCTGATAGATCTTATCCCTCTGTGCTGTAGACCTCCGTTGTCATCCAAAAACTATTAAAAACACGTCAATGAGCCATACAGCTGCACATCATAACCTCTTGACTTTGTGCTTCATTGTAAATTCCTCAAAGATCTTCAGTACAAAGATACATAAGATATATCAGGCTTTGGATACACACACAACACTTCTAAGTGGATCAGTTCATTGTTGGTTTGGCTGCATCATAAGATTTGTTGGCACTAAGAAAAATCAGCAGCTTGATCCTTTAAATATTTTTGTCAAGTCTTGTACACTCTGTATTCTGACTGACTCAGCAGAGTATGTTGATGTGCTGAACAAGTATCAGCAGTTAGTGAAAGTTTACTGTGTTTCAACTTCAAAAGTCACCAGCTGAATGTTAACACTGTAGCTTACCCCAACACTTTCAGCCCCCAATGAAAAACAGCATTTCGCTGGTCTTTTTCTTCCCACCAGTCAGGAATCTGAATTCTCTGGATACTTATTAATTATCTGTGATCACATCGTATCGCTCTAACTGACTAATTAACCCCCTATCTCCCAGCTGGGTGGCTCCTTCCTGCTGGGTGTCGGTATTTGGGTGCTGCTGGACCCGATGGGCTTCAGGGAGATCGTGGCAGCCAACCCCCTGCTGTTCACAGGGGTCTACGTCATCCTGGCCATGGGAGGCATGCTGTTCCTGCTGGGTTTCCTAGGCTGCTGCGGAGCCATCCGAGAGAACAAATGTCTGCTGCTCTTTGTGAGTCTGCTGCAGTCAGCAAGTGTCATCTTTCATTAATAAGATGAAGAGAGGGAGTCACTGGTTTTATTGTGACAGAAAGAAACAGGGAATCATGACATCCAGTGGGATCATCGTAGGAAAAGTGAAACACTTTGTCATCACTAAAACATTACTGCACATTTTCAGATCTTTAATCAAGAGTTAGTTGAGTAATGATGTGGTTCTGGTCACAGCATGTCACAAACGAGTCTCAAAGTCTCACTCTAGTCTAAAATGTGTTTTTCATCTTGAGCTTCTCTGTGCAGAATGATGTTTGTGCAGAGTTTGTTTTCACATTCATCTGCTGAAGGAGGAAAGTTTATTTGTGTTCAATGATGGTTTCACAATTTTTCAAGTCAAACAACAGTCAGGAGCCCAAATGAACACTGAAATAGGTTGTTCTTGCTGTAATCATTCCTCCTGTTCATACTGACCATTACAAGATCCCTTCATAATGCACTTATAATGGAGGTGATGGGGGACAAAATCCACAGTCCTTCTTCTGTGCAAAAATGTATTTAAAAGTTTATCTGAAGCTAATATGAAACTTCAGCGTCCAAATGAGTCAAATTAAGTAGATATCTTTCAACGTTACAGTCTTTTTAGTGCCAAAGTCCCTCTTTTTGTTACTATACTTCCACTGCAGCTCAACAGGGAAACACTGTCCGAGGAAACACAAAGAGGGAATTTGATGCTAAAAAGACTTGTTGTCTAATGCTAACAAAGACACATTATGAAGGGATCTTCTAATGGTCAGTATGAACAGGAGGAACAATTACAGCGAGAAAAACCAGTTTCAATGTTTATTTGGGCTCCTGACTGTTGTTTTAAGACAGACTTGAGGCGTGTACCTACAACCATGATTTGTAATACAAGTGTGATGTGGAAGCTTGAATCCTTCAGTACACAAACACTAAGAATAGACTTTACAGTGAAGTAGGAGACATCTTGTGTCCAGCAGTTCAGTTGTTGAAATGAACGATATTTGCATAATTATTCATAGATTCTAGATTTTTTCATGAGTGAGAGGACGTAATTTTAAGGTTTTTCAACAAGGTAATTTTACTTTTTGATGGAAAAAGCATATTAGTCACAATTATTCAAACAGAGTATTTTTAATGTTTTAAAACATGATTGGAGGGGATCTTTAAAAACATTTTCAACCATTTTTCATCATTCTGATTGATCCTGAAATCTCTGCTGCTTCACTTTAGAGCTTCTTCTGCTTTATGTACATGGCTGCAGTTCCTAACTGGCCAGTGGACACAGTCACCTTCAAAATTACTCTTTTTCAACATATCCATGGCTACTGTTTGAGTCTTTGTTTCCTCTCTACTCTTCGGCTGCCTCCTGTCTACATGCACTGCTGTGTAGAGTAGTGTATAACATACAGTATGAATGCCTCATCTGCTTCTTAAAGATGAAATATTTAGTCGCTTTTGAGGTTGATTTGTTTTATTTTGTTTCATTTCATTATCGTTTGACTCATAAACTCAGAGGAGAGAATGACACCCACAGAGCATGACAGAAGAAGCTTTAGAGCGAAGTGATCATAGGTAGAGCTGCAACAATTAGTCGATTTAATTGATTAGTTGATCAAAAGAAAATTAATCAGCAATTATTTTGATATTTAATTATCGTTTAAGTTGTTTTTAGTAATTTTTTCGAGAACATTTGATAGTTCTTGGTTCTCAAATGTGAGAATTTGCTGCTTTTTTGTCTTACATTATTACATTTTTCACAGTTTTCTGACATTTTCAAGATATATATAGAACAATTAATCCAGAAAACAAGGAACATATTAGTCAGTAAAGAAAATAAGTTGCAGCCCGAGTCACAATCAATCAGAATTATGAAAAATTCTGGGGGGATCTAAGTAGAATATATTTGAAGTTGTACATTAAAAGACCCTATATCTGTACAGTGTGTGTTTCATCAGATTGGTACTGCTTAATTTAATATACACTTTACATTTATGTGTTAATTCAGCCTAAAAATGGTAAACAATTATAGTGAAACTCCAGTAAGGAGAGTTAGAGGAACTGAACCATCTATCCTCCATTATGTAAAGCCAGCTTGAGACAATACAAGTGTGCCATCTAGAGGACTTTAATGTAATAGTTCTCATCATTATTACTGTCAGTGTTTATTTATTTGACCTTCATTTCACTAGGCAGAGAAATTATTATTAACAGCCTCGTCAGCTTACTGTTGCATGTTGTGTGTGTTTGTTTGTGGTACACAGTTTGTACATATATGTCACATATCTGGAGTCATAGTAATATTTGTTTAGACAGTCTATGTAGAGTAAGTTACTGTGTAGATGACAGTAATCCATAAGCATAAGCTCTCTGGGTAACACTGTGACCTTGTTTGTGTCTTTACTGGGCTCAGTTCTTCATGCTCATCCTCTTCATCTTCCTGGCTGAGCTGGCAGCTGCCATCCTGGCATTCCTCTTCAGGGAGCATGTGAGTAACATCTCCGGATCACTTTGTTAGTGAACAAAACTTAGTTAATCAGTACATCACCCAACATTCTGCTGATACCAGAAAGAGTTCCTGCTGTTGTTTTACAGTTTCTCTGTCGCACCAACAGGTTTAAGCAACTGATGCATTTTCCTTTTGTGAATTCCTGTTGAGTCTATTATTAGTCATCCACCCTTTACTATAAATGACCACAGAGAAGGTTTGAAGCAACAAAAGGTTTTCATATTCAAGTACAGCGACAGAGCAAGTCAAGTAAGTTTATTTAAAGTGTAAAATCACAGAAGTCTTAGAACACTTTACAAGAAGGTAGTCAACATTACAGACAAACAGATTATAACACATGAAAACACAGTACAACAAAATTAAAATTCAAGACAGAACAGAAACCAGTACTAAGGAAAGTACAGCTTTTATAGTCAGGGTTTAATTATTTAACTGCAGGCTTTTAAATGATAAACGATTAATATTTATGCTGCTTGCTGCGTTCTAGTAACCGAAGCTTCGTGGCATCATCATAGCAGATCTCACCACACAGATGTTTTCATTAAGTTGTAGTTTTGTCTGTATTTTGTCTGACGACGTCATGATCAACACAAACAGAAAAATATGTAAATGAGAAAACTATATGTGAATTCAGCCGTATTAAACGAAGAGCAGGAGTTTCCACATTAGTGTTTTTGTTCTAACACATGACCCCTGAGGGGCTCTGTAATTAATGGATGATGATGATGATGATGATATAATCAAAGGAAAATACAGTCCCTATAGTTACATCTCATAATTTTCTCTCTAACAGTTTTAAAACATGTATAATTATCCATAAAGTATCCAAACATTGTATGCACCAAGTTTCAGCCAAATGAGTTCATCATGTGCATAAAAGCACCACAGAAAACTGGCGACGGTCAGACGTCTCTTTACACGTGAGGTTTATCGGCCCTGATGACCTCACAGACAGACATGGATGTGAATAGCAGCAAAGTATTCTTGTACTCGAGCACGTTGATCCATGTGGTTATAAATATTGGGCTGCATGATGATGTCCACACAGACACTTGCTGGTCAGGCCAGATGGCAGAATTTACATCACTCATAGACTCATGCGGCTATTATAGTATTTTAGCTTTTCATGCATATGGACTCAAAGTGACAGCCGCCTTCTTCCCTCTCGCTGGCTTGTGGTCGTGTTTAGCGTTGATACGTTATTTATGTCTTCAGCTCAGAATGTTATTTCCTCACGTTGCCAAAATACTGGTGCAAGTTATTCATTTTAGGACCGATGTGTTTCCATGCATTGTTTTTCTTCCTGGAAGTCAAGTTATTAAGACGTTGACAACAATGAGCAGCTTTTCCTTCATTTTGTTTGAAGTACTTCTGCGTAGTGTATCGCCAGTGTTCCTCTTTACAGACTCACAGACTTTTGACTCACATTCCTTCTAAGTTCATTAGGATTCAACAGTCTCGCTGTGAAATCAACAAGCAGTCAGCTGACTTTCCAAAAGTCAGCAACTCTGCAGACTTTGCTGAAGGAATTAATGATAAACTTCATTTATAACCCAGCACTGCACAGCGTTGTGATGATAACGATTACTGGAATTCTGCAGTGTCATTGAAAAAGTCATCAGAACAGGAGTTTTTTAACCAGCATCATGTTTGTATAACTGTTTGTCTTATAAGGACATGATGGTGAGAGAATCCAAACAAGTGTGATTGGTGCATAAAGTTGAACCTCACATCAAACCGCTGAAGTCATGGTGGACTGTGCCAGGATGTTATGTGGATGTTAAATTCACAATGAACGGCATCCTGTTGAACCTCCAGTGTTTGTGTATGTATGTGTGAATGGGAGTGAAGCTGGCGGTGACATCTTATCCTTAATTTGGTGCAGTAAATACAGGATATATCAAAAGTGTTTTAAAAGAAAGCTTGAGGTAGAACTGTGTTTTTAACAGACGTACAGTCCTCAGAGTTGTAGGTCATGCATACCTGGTAACAACAACTGAACTGTGTCTGTGTCTCTGTACAGTTAACCAGAGAGTATTTCACCAGGGAGCTGAAACGTCACTACCAAGGTCACAACAACACGGATGTCTTCACATCCACATGGAACGCCATCATGACCACGGTGAAGCATCAATTCTTCAATTACCTCTTTTTTCCACCTTATAATCAACCCAGTGTGACAATATTTACCATCTGTTGTCCACCATCCCGTTTCTTTGTGCAGTTCGATTGCTGTGGCGTAAGTGGCCCTGAGGACTTCGAGGAAAGTCTCTTCAGGCTTCTCAGCCCCAATAAGATGGTCCCTGAGGCCTGTTGCCAGAGGAACAGTTACCCTGGAGACCTGGAGCACATCAGCATGGAGCAGTGTGTGAGCGGCAGCGTGACCTTCCGACACAACAAGGTCATTAGAGAAAACACATTTTTCACACAGACCAGAGTGCACTTCATGTCAGTTTGAATACACACGCCTGAAAGACCCTTTAAAGTAGCAATACAACAATTTAAAAACACTTATTTCATTATCACTGATGCATTAATGTGTAAGCAGCGTTTTAATGTTTCAGTTGGTCCAGGTTGAGCCATTTAAATACTTCACATACTGTATATAATAATGTTGTATAAAACTAGCTTAATCACAGCAAATCATGTGAATTCTGCTAAAGATGACAGTTACTGCTACTCTGCTGAGCTAATCTACTTTAGCCAAGATCGTCCATTTTTATGGTTAATTTAACTCCTTTTCAATAGAGTAAAAACTGCTTTAAGTGAAAAAAAATAAAAATCCAAGAGGCAAAGAGTGAAATGTGCAAGTATTACTGAGAAAACACAACTTTATCTTTTGTCTTAAAGACATTTATAACTAACATTAACATTTTAACATTAGCAAGGTGTGGGAAAAAAGCAGGATCCAACTTAATGCTGATTAAATGTTTATCAGCTAATGTAGCTTCTGTTGTAGATTTTGTGTTTTTCAGTTCTTTCCTGAGCTGATATTAGAATCTGTTTCACATGAGGTTTTATAAGACTAACAGAAGTTTTTAGGTAATTTAGCAGAGTATTATTGTCACCTCACACAATACAAGAAAGAATAACTGTTTTTTAACCCGACAAAAACATTATGTTAACGCTGCTTAAAGTCTTGAGCAGAGAAACGTGATTGTTCTCAATCACTATGATGTCATCATGGTTACTTGACAAAGCTCCGCAGAGCCACAGAAGACATTTTAAGAGTTTCAACTAGTTAACTGATCTTGATATATAAAGTTGGTGGAGTTCCCCTTTAATTAAAGCTGAAATGCAGAGTGTTTACTTCGTGGACTACAATCGTGTTGCGGGATTCGTACTTTTAATTAAAGTGAAGAATTGTTGTACTTCCTCCATCTCAGAAACATGATTCATGACTTTCAAAACTGTGCTTCAAAAAGAGTTTAATGCTCTCAAAATTATTTCCTCTTTCTTTCTAACCCTAACGCTTAAATACAGACTAAAACACAGCGTGCAGATCAGTGGACATCAGGATTATTGAGTATGGTTGTAGTTCTCTTCATCGCCGTGTTTTTTCATGCAGGGCTGCTACTCGGCGATGGTGGACTACTTTGAGACCTACATCTACACAGCAGGAGCCATGGCCATCGTGGTGCTGACAATTGAAGTATTTACTCCTTTTTATTAAAATACTGTTTCATTTATTGCTTTTCAAAATCTGCATTCGGGACAGCAAATGCGATAAAAGCACGAGTGTGTTGAGTAGTTAAAGTGTAGAAGTCGAAATGCTGAGTAATGATATTTAACAGTATTTTATTGTGGAAACCAACAGCTGGTTGCTTTTTGTCTCTAGAGAATTAAAGGATAGATGAGGTGATATTATATGTTTCTCTTATCGTCAGCAAAGTACCATGTGGATTCATCCACTGCTGAAAATAGTCGCCAACAAACTTCTCTTGTTTGAGTAAAAAACTACAGTGAACAGCTGTTTTAGGAAAGCGAAGTGAAAGTAGAGCTGCAAGAAAAAATGCAACAAGTTTGCTGGTTGCAGCTTCTCATATTTTAGGATTTGAAGCTTTTATATTTCATACATGATAATAAAGTGAATATCTTTAGATTTTGGACTTTTGATTGGACAAAACAAGACTTGATGACATCACCTTGGACTGGAAGAAATTATAACCGGCATTTTTCTCTATTTTCTGACATTTTCTAGGCAAAGTGATTAACCGCTTAATTTAGAAAATAGAGACACATTGTTGGTTTTGTCTTTTCATCTTTTTATGTTGACAATATGAAAAATATAGAATACCATCAATGTTGACTGTACACTTTTTTGCGCATGCTTGAAGGGTTTGAGCTTCTCTCCTCAGCTTTAAAACAAAAGCTCATCACCTCTCTGATCGCTGTGTGTCTCGTTGTCTCCGCAGCTCTTCGCCATGGTGTTTGCAATGTGTTTATTCAGAGGCATCCAGTAACCGCCGCCTGCAGACGCATCATCAGCAGCAGCGGCAGCAACAGCCACCACGAAGGCAGAAGCAGAAGGAAGACAAAACTGTAAAATATGAAATGTATTTGTACAGTGATCGTTTATGTGTCTCATTGGTTTTGTGACATCATTTTGTATTTCACAGCAGCAGCAGCAGCAGGAGGAGGAGGAGGAGGAGGAGGAGGAGGAGGAGGAGGGGGGGGTTGAGGTTCTGCTTTGGACACAATAGACACACACACAGGAAGTCATCTGTGACCTGAAGCCGAGGTTCTGCACTGTCAGCACTGCTCTCTCACAAGTAAAGGATTAACACTGGTGCTTAGAAGTTCTACCAGCTAAAAACTAAGGGCAAAGTTAACGGTAGACGCGATTCTGAACACTAAAGTCACTTTAGTCCAGGACTTAATCTGTGTCCAGGCAAAGATGGAAACACACACCACACAGTTTAAAGCATGATTTATAACCTCAGCTGGTCATGATGATTGATTTTCAGGATCATGAAGAGTCTGTTCAGTTCTGCACAACAGTTCAGGGACCGGCGACAGCCAGCACATAATATCTGTCAAAGATATAATATCTATCAAAGATGTTTGGTTTCTACACTTAGAGTCTGAGAAATGTGAAGATGATCGTGTAGTTTGAGTCGGTCGTCAGAACACAACAGGCTTCATGCACCAACGTTTTATCTTTAAACTCTGAGATTTGTTTCAACTCGGATTCAACAAACTCTTTTAAGGTCACAAACTTGTTTCATCGTGATGAACGCCTCCTTTTCATGAGAGATTTTATCATTAAGGAAAGACAAGTTTATTTATACAGCACATTTCAACAACAAGACAATTCAGAGTGCTTTACATAAAATATAAAGGGCATCAAGACGGAATGTAAAAGAAACACATTAAAAAAAGACACATTTAAATACAATTTAAAAAGAGTTCAATGGACAATAAAATAGAGTAAGTAGACAGATAAAACAGGAGAATAAAAGTTAGAGTGCAGCTACAGTGTAAGATATGAATCAAAAGCCTCAAAACTGATTTAAACAGAAAAGTCTTCAACCTTTATTTAAAATAACAGAGTTGCAGCATAATCGACGCCTCTAAAAATGTCCATATAAGGCGACCTGCTCCGCTCCGTTTGTGTGTGAGTTTCATTCACAAAAATGTTCCTAAAGAGTAAAAACAGGAATTTCCCTCTGTTACAAATCAGCAGACAAAAACATAAAGTTAGCGGTGTCAGTATTCAAGGACAAAAAACGAAATAATAAGAAAATATAAATCATCAGAGCAGCGAATGATTTGACATGAAGTTAGATGCTCTTTCTTTTAAAGCAATGTGCTCCACGACTATTATGAGAGGCGTCATGTGACAGTCACAGAGATATCTGCCTGCAGCAGGTGATGTTACACCGTCAGCTGCAACACAACATGATACTGGACAGAGAGCTGCTTAAAAACCACGAAGCAGCTGTTCCATCTAACTACTGAACTGTAGAAGTCATTTGTGCCAAAACGTGCCAACAAAATAATAGAATAAATTAAAAAAAACATGAACTTATTACTACAAATATTACAGTTGCATTTTGCAGGTTATCTATTTTAAAAATTTTTTTTGTTTGTTACATATTTAAACTGTGAACTCATTCAGATTAAGGCGTTATACTAATTCAAACAAGTGTTTTCCCCCTGAGGAGAAAGATAAACTGTCTGCACACGACTTCATTCATACCTGAAAGAAAAATCTGAATATGAGAAAACTGGTGAATGCGACGAGTTCTGTGCGTCGTGCATGAGGCCCGTTGTCATTCAGACGAGTCATAAATCATTAAACGTCTTTTCACAGTCTGTTTTTAATTGTGTGTTTACGAGAGTCTGAACGTTGAAGTATTAAGATAAGTAAAGGAGTATTCAGTATTTAAGTTTGTCATGGAGCACCTGTAAATGCATGCATCTTCATGAAAAGGAGTGTGTGTGTGTGTGTGTGTGTGTGTGTGTGTGTGTGTGTGTGTGTGTGTAAATATACCTCAGTAGGACTGTGCTGGTGTACAGTATGTGTTTTTCTCTTTGTGCACAGTGGAATCATGTTAATTTTGTCAGTGGTTATAAAATGGAAATTTAGCTAAAATAACTTTTTTTTTTTCTGTACGTGTGTTTTGAAACCTGTAAATGGCACTGAGTGACATTAAACTGATGTCTGTGATTTTAGTGGTGGTTTGTTTCATTTGTCCTTCATGAACAAACGCTGCATGTGGGGAAGTGTCAGCTGTAAATTCAAGAGGAACAATAAAAAAAGTGTTACGAACACAGGAGATCATAGATATAAACTAATCTAATCACATGCAGAACAAAACATATTATCTATATTAGTGTTTCCCAACCTTCTTACCTTGTGGTCGTTAAAATTAAGACACTAATTATCAGTTTAACTTGACATGATAAATGAACAACAACCAAAGACTTATTTTTCCCCCTCAGATTGTTTCATTTGTATTATTTTTAGAGGCCTGAAGATGTAAAAGTATTGATTATTTCACAAGCAAGAAAAAAGTCAGAAAGAAAGAAAAAACAACCTAATTTTGTGTCTTTTAAACTTGACCCACTACTGATCAACTGTCCCAGCAATAAAGTTAAACACAGTACTCATTAAAACACTGCAGCTCCGTTTAAAGTGTACAGACACTTTTGGAGTGTAAATATCGATGGATACTGTGGTGAAAACTTCCTCAAGAGGCTGAAAGAGGATTTCTGGATTTATACTCTAGAGATATTTGTTGTGGTTATTTAACAAAAGAGAGTTTCATATGCTGTATATTGAAAGTGCATTTCTTGCCATGGGAATAGAAGTTAAAATAATCTCACCACAACTTCCTGTTTATATATGTATAGACATTACATCATGGCTGAACCGCTTCCACTTATAAAATGAGAAGTAAACATTTAAAGGGTCTGACTCTGAAGGACGCTGCTCCACAATCAGAAAACTCAACAACATGTTACATGAACAGTAAAAACTACAACAATAATACAATCATAGAAATAAAGACACAATATAAGATCCAAGTAAATATTAAAAACTGCTAATAAAGTGAAATAAACTACATAAAACATTGTCATCACAAGGTCCATATTACTTACTAGCAGTTTTCAGCATTTACTTGGATCGTAAATCATATTTATTCTATGGTTGTATTATTATGACTGAGTGGTTGTTTTTACTGTTAATGATACATGTGTGTGGTGTGTTTTTACCCATTACAGGATGTAAATCACCTGATTGTTCCCCTCTGGCACAAAAACAAACTGTTTTTTTTTTCTCCTGATTTGGGTGGATCACATTTCTGCCTGGTCACCATAGAGTCAGTACATTTACACCCACACCGAGGCTTGTAAACTGATATAACTGTAAAAACAAAAGTGATAGGGAGACAGCTGTTGTTTTTTACTGAACTTTGTGCTGCAGGTTTCTTAATATTACAGATAATATTCATGTAAGTATTTGAGCCTGTTGAGTTAATCCATTACCAAATGTGGAGAAAACCTCTTGAACAGACTGGGACGGCTGCTCTGTACCTTGGACTCGTTCTGTCACACTTGGTTGGAGAAGGTAAGTTCATGGAGTAATTTGACATGTAGAGTGTTTTTTTTTCAGATATAAAGGCTTCACACTCCATGTGCACTAAAGGAATAACAGTGTAGATTTTTGTTTTTTCCTTTCTGTCCTTCTTGCTGGTTTCTGTTGGTGTAGTTGTTGATATCACGGTTTGTTTCTATATCACAAGAAACCAGCGGCTCCATCTTGTTTCTAATTCTAATGTTGAGTCAGTCATGTTGCATCATGTGATTCTCTGCTTCCTGTTAATCACCTGACACACTGGAAGAAAAGAAAATCTCCAGAAAATAATCCCCCAGAAACATGTCAGCTTAGTTTACTTCCCTAATTTAAAGGCAGTCAGGTTTCAGCACAGTGTGAGAATCAACAAACCTTTTCCCCTTCACTGAAGTCACACTGTCATTGTGTGTTAGTGCAGTCAGTAAGCAGGAAACATCTTAAAAACTCTCTTAGATGATGCATTTATGGACACTCCTGAAAAGCTCTGCAAATAAGAGTAATTTTTATCGATTAATCTGGTGAACAAACCAATCATTTGGTCTATAAAATGAAAATTCAGATCACAACTTCCCAATAAAGCCTAAAGTAATGTCTTCAATTTGCTCATGTTGTCCAACAAACAATCCAAAGATATTTATTTTGAAATGATACAGAAAGAGGAAAAGCAGCAAATCCTCACAAATGAGAAGCTGGAACTAGAATGTTTTTGCCATTTTTACTGATAAATGACTTAAAGCAGCTATAAATTATATTTGTTATATTAACAGTGTATCAAATGTCAGTGTGTAATGTGTTGGTTGTGGCTCGTACTAATGAACCTACAGAGAATTATCAGCGACTCTGCAGCTCCTCTCGGTTTTACGGAGCTTTATAGTGAGTTTCAGCTCATTGTTTATCTGTCCGGCAGCAACTTTACTGTTTTGGTTCACTCTCAGCGCTCTCAAAGCATCGCTTTGGGCCGCAGCAGGCAGCTGTTTTCAGAGAAAAAAGCTCTAAAAAGCCACTGTACACTACCTGCTCAACACCAAACAGCAAACAGAAGCAGTTAGCTGTAGACTAGCTGGTAAACATAGTGGAGCATTTAGCAGCTAAAGAGCCAGATATTTCCCTCAGGAGTTGGTAGAGAGCAAAAACAGAAGCTAAAAGAGAGTGAATATTGGACTTACATTCACCAGGTGGACAGAAACACGACTCCAGATGAACGATAATGTTGCTCCATAACTGCTGGATGTGGAAATAAGCAACTGTTTGCCTACTAGTTCAACATATAACTTAAAGGATTAGTGTGTACAATTTAGTTGGATCTATTGGCAGAAATGGAATATAATATTCATAAGTATGTTTTAATTAGTGTATAATCACCTGAAAATAAGAATGATTGTATTTTCGTTACCTTAGAATGAGCCCTTTATATCTACATAGGGAGATAGGTCCTCCTCCATGGAGATGTTTCTACAGTAGTTCAGAATGGACAAACCAAACACTGGCTCTAGAGAGGGACTTTCATGTTTTTCGCAAATTTTGTGGACACCATAGGTTCTCCTAAATGTTAAGAAGGGGAGGTGAAAGGTATTCAGTTGGTTGCAATCTATAACCTCACCTCTAGATGCCACTAAATCCTACACACTGGTCCTTTAAAATGTGATGATGATATGTTAAAACTTGTTTCTGTTGCCCCCAAGTAGACAAAAAGTCTGTAAATGCATGTTTAACTGGCTCTAATATTTACTGGCAGTCTTTAAGTATTCACAGTGTGATTTTCCGTCTCCAGGCAGTGTTGTTAAGGTGCTCTGTCAGCCTGGTCAGCGGGTCACTTTGCCGTGTACGTATCACTATGAAGACCACGCGCACATCTCTCAGCTGTCTGTACAATGGAGGAGCCCAAACAACGAGCTGCTGTGTCACTATATCAAACACAAGGCTTTCGAGAACTGCACCACCGGCTACACCATCACCTACACCCCTGGCAGCATCACGCTCAACATCCAGCGGGTCAGGATGGAAGACTTTGGCACTCATGTTTGTTCTGTGAGCAAACGATTTGAGTTCTCTGACTTCAGCATTGAGCTGGCCATGACGACGGGTGAGTCCAACAGTTGGTTTATTTACTTTAAAGGATAAGGCTGGTTGATGATGATGATTTTAAATGTTTTTCTTATTGTCAACAAATCTCCTGTGCAGAGCCAAACCAACAATGAATTGATCTACTTACAAGTAATGCATTTGTATCCAAAACCTGATATATGTTATTCCTCTGTGCCGTAGACCTCTGTTGTTGTCCAAAAACTATTAAAGACACATCAATGAGCCACGGCGCTGCATTGGGTGACATGTTCCCTCATCATGAAGAGTTTGGTCACGTTAGTTTGTTTAGAAATGGCTCCAAAGACTAATAACAGTGATCTGCTGTACAGGAAGTGATGGAAGAAGTATTCAGATCCTTTACTTCAGTAAAAGTACCAATACAACAATGTAAAAATACTCCATTACAAGTAAAAGTCCTGCATGAAAAATCCTACTACAGTAAAAGTACATAAGTATTATGAGCTTGATGTAGTTAAAGTATTGCAGTAAAAGTAGTGGTTTGGTTCCTCTGACTGATATATTATTATATATGACATCATTAGATTATTAATAGTGAAGCATCAGTGTTAGAGCAGCATGTTACTGTTGTAGCTGCTGGAGGTGGAGCTAGTTTCAACTACTTTATATACAGTTAGCTAGTTTAGTCCAGTGGTTCCCAACCTAGGGGTGTTCTGATACACAGATCTGTTTTCAGTTTTTCTCTAATCTTTGATTTTTGCTGAAATATTGGATCATTTGAACATTTATTGAAATTAAAGCATGTGAGAAGTTTAGAGGGAAAAATCACTATTTGGTGGAGCTGATAACAACTCATAGACATGTGAAATGTGACCCCGACTACACACTGCTTTTTGTAAGACGTCAAAAAGACAAAAAGGTTGGAAACCACTGGTTTCATCTTTAACAATGTGTTGTATTTTAAAAGCTTGTTATATTATCCATTGTGTCAAATCTTCATCTGAAAAGTAACTAAAGCTCTCAAATAAATGTAGTGGAGTAGAAAGTACAATATTTCCCTCTGAAATGTAGTGGAGGGGAAGTATAAAGTAGCATCACATGGAAATACTTAGTTACTTTCCATCACTGCGTACAAGGAACTATTAGTCTTTGGAGCCGTTTCTAAACAAACTAACGTGACCAAACTCTTCATAAAGAAGGAACATGTCACCCAGTGCAGCGTTGTGGCTCACTGACGTGTTTTAGATACACACACAATACTTGTTAGTAGATCAGTTCATTGTTGGTTTGGTTCTGCACATGAGATTTGTTGACAATAACTAAAATATAGAAAACAGCAGAATGATCCTTTAAAGACTGTGTGAGCTGTGACTCTGTGAGCTAACAGGATGTGTTGGTTTCTTTAGAATCTGTCACTTCAGCTCCAACGAGTGGATCCAATCAATCAGGTATGTTTACATGAAGCAGACGTCAGGCTATTTTCTCCTTACTTGTCAGTGTTAAAGGGATATTTCACCACAAATTGAAGTTTTAGTTACTACATCAAACACACAGCAAGTCACTGCCCTTCAGTTAGTTACATGTTGCTCTTTAAAACTTACTGGTGTGATCTCTATTAAATTTCTGCACATTTCTCCAAACAACATTACATTTTATGTCATCTTTCTGGCACAATATAAAATATAAAATAAATATATTAAGTTTAAAGTCATCAGGGACTTTATAGCATTATGCCACTTTAAATTGGAATTTTTCATGAGTTACTGATTAGATTTTATTTGATTTTAATCTAATAGTCTAATTTTATTTGACATTTCCGTCTAAAGCAGCATCCATCGTGTGAGCACAGTCTTTAACTAGAATATTATCACATTTGAAGTAAACTTTATTTCATTATGTGTTGAACTGTTCCTTTAAAGGATCTGGTAGACATTATTTATTATCAAAAAACTGTTCAAAGCTTTACTTTGTATAAACTTGACATAATGTGAACAAAATAAGAGCATTAATGTGTGTCTTTGTCTTTTCAGGTCCCAGCTGGAGACTCATTCTACTCCACACTTTGGTTTTGTGTGTTTATATAGGAGTTAAACAGTAATCAGATATATTTATTCAATGAATGTTGATGCAGCTGCAGACAGAAACACGCTTCAGTTCACTGAACAAAAATATAAATCCACACAGAAGATGCACCTGTCCTGAGCAGAGCACTCAATAAAAATCTGCTATGATATGGGATGTTGTGTTGGGTCTATGACTCGTGTGTGTGTGTGTGTGTGTGTGTGTGTGTGTGTGTTTGCACAGCCTCTCACATGTCTGCACACGAGAAGTGCATCATTGTTTCTGCTGTTTTGCTGAATAGAAACATCAGAGGAATTCAAAACACTGCTTCCTATTGGACAGTCTGTGTGTGTGAGTAGGTGTGTGTACATGTGTTTGTGTGTGTGTGGGCGTCTGTTGCCATCTTTGTGAGGACCCATTTCAATTTTAAACCATTGTCATTGTGAGGAATCCAGGTTTGGCTTTTCTATCTATATATAATACTGATATATTTCAATAAGGAGAGCTCAACCGGAGGTATATAATAATATTTATTGATGTTAGTGACAGAAAGATTTTTGGCTATTACACTTTGTTGAATCTTCATAAAGCCTAGGCCTGTATGAAGATAGCAGAGAGATGACAGGAACCCGTGGACTCTAGATGAGCGGAGCCAGCAGGTGGTTGATGGAGAAGGAGATGATGGAGGTCTGGTAGTGATGGGGAGGAGGTGGATTGTGACAGAATTGCAAGAACACTTAAAGAACAGCATCTGGGGACTGATTGGCTCGAGGAACGTGGGCAGACAGATTATCGGTCAGGTATGATGATGACAGAATTATGAATAAAGGGATTTTTTCTGTGATGGAGAGGAACAGAACAGGGGTGGAAAAAAGGTAGAATGTGGAGGAAGAGATCTTCCTTTTTGAACCTTCGGTCTTGGTTGCTGTAACAGTTATTACTCTCCATACTTCCCTTGACGCTGTTCTCTCAAAATGAGTCTACACTGTAAGAGATGGGGGACGAAATCCACCACAGTCCTCATTCTGTGCAAATATACATTTCTACGTTTGACTGAAGCTAAAAGTTGGTCTCTTCTAAATGTAGAGTCAGTTTAGTACGACATTCCTACCAAGAAAAACAACGATAATATGATGATGTATATATAAGTTGATGATCTTCCTCATTCATAAGAGGAGGGTGGATGGAGGCATTAACCCAACAGTGGAGACCGCTGTTCATTTCCTGTTTCCAACCACAAGTCGGGACAGTTAACTACCATCATCCCATAACCTTAACCATGTGGTTATTATTGTAGCCATGACGATGAAGGTAGACTAACTGTAAGGAAGTAGTAACTTTAACCCACACCACATGTTTCATTTTAACCCAAACCAATCTTTCCCTAAACCTAACCAGACCTTCACCACAGCGTCGTCACATCATAAAACATCATTATTGATTAACAGTGATGTGTGATGGTTTTGGAAAACGCAGACAAATGGTGACATCCTGCTGATTACTGCGGATAGAGGCGCCAGATTCTTGAGTCACATGGTCAAACCACGTATTTGATTCAATTTGGAGGACTTGTTGGAAACTCTTTGTTTATGTAAACCTGTGTACTAAAAATCTGTTGTGTGTATGTGTGGTGTTGTTCTTACTTTTTTATGTGAATATCTGTAAAGGTTTTAATCAGGTTTCCTTTTATTTATGCAATATCTTCTTACACAATGTTGTTTTGTCTGCTTTTTGTTTGTCTTGTTTGTTTCTTTTAATCATTAACATCAACCTGTCCAGGGACTGCAGATAAAAATGAGCCTTTTGGCTAAATCTGACACATTTATATCATATTGGTGTTAATTAATGTATGTTGTCAGCACAGAAAATCCCTCATATGTGTACAGAGGTTATAATGAGATATTCATACACTGGTTGCAGAAATGAATCCTGGGTTTTCACATGAAATACAAGCGTTTCAGCCACAGTTTCTCTTTTTACAACAAAATCTTCAAGTATTTGTTGACTGTGTTCGGCTGTTACACTTGTCCTGTTGCAGTTTCCCGACTCTTCAAAGTATCGGTACACTGAGTGCCCTCGCTGCACTGGCACCAGCAACATTTCCAGGAATAGATAAAGATTTTCCTAGAAAGACTGCAGGAGGCTTGCAGCTACATAATTGAGCTTCCTGTGGTCCTGATACAATCTACAGATGTCTGGTGACAACCGATGCACAGCTTCATCTCCACTGAGACACACAAACCAACCTCGCTGTGTTCAACCATCAAACAAAAATAAAAATAAATAAAACAATAAATTAAGTGTAGATATAAAAAAAGCAATTATTAATAACTGGGAGATAAATTGAGGAGGATGTTCAGATTTATGGGCTCAAATAAGGGTCAATAAGATTTTGAGAATTTTTAAGCCTGTGTATGAGAAATTCAAGTTTGTAAATATGAAGAAAACATATGCACGTTGAGTGTGTCTAAATAAACTCGTAGTATATATCAACGTATATCCATGTATATGCTGCTTTTGTGGGCATGTGAGTACAGATTTAAAGCAAAAAACTGTTGTGAAACTCAAGGCGAGCTGAAAATTCTAAAACTAAAACTATGTTCAAACTCAATTCACACAGTTTTTTTCACAAGCTCCAAATCTTTTTGACCCTCATATGAGCCTGTACACATTCTCTCTATGTCTGAGTTTGTAAGACTGTTTATATAAACAAGATGTCACTCTGTATGTGGGAGTTTCATTGTCAATATTCACAAGTGAACAACAATTTTGATCCTTTTGAATTCAAATTCTTTATTATTTAAAGATCCCTTCAGACATGTTTCCTCTGCTTGGAATAATAAATACACTTCACATGTTTTTTCTACAAAAACTCTTCAGTTACCTTGTTAAAAAAAAACAAAAAAAATGTGAAAGGTCCTCTTTAGAGCCAGTTTTTGATTTGTCCGTTCTGGGCTACTGTAGAAACATGGCGGCGCAACATGGCGGGCTCCATGGAAGAGGACCCGCTGCCTCTGTAGATGTAAAGGGCTCATTCTAAGGTAATGAAAACACAACAATTCTTATTTTCAGGTGATTAAACACAAATTAAAACATACCTATGAATTTTATATTCCATTTCTGCCAAGTACGTTCTGCTAAATGCCACTAAATTCAACACACTGCACCTTTAAATTTCTCTTCAAAATGATAAGGTTCAACATCTTTTCACAAATGTTTGACATTCGGTGTTTCACAACATTACAAATATGATCTGTATCTGTTTTTGTTTTTAATAGCTGCACCCTTATGTCAAGAAACAAATTGCCTAAAAATATTGCTTCATGCAGATTTCAGATTAGTCTCATGTTTGAAATATGTTCATGTTATTTCCCTAAGCAGATTATATACTGATATCATGTATATTTTATAGCTTATGTTTTAGTTTTTTATCCAAACTAATTCGACTATATTTCAAGGGCAGAAACTACAGGCTGTAATACTGAATTATTCCACTTGATGGCGATATTATCAAAACTTAAACCTGTAGAAAACCTGTCAGCGTCTGTGAACCTGAACCAGTCAGCAGACAACCAGTGAAGAAAAGGTTGAGAGTGTAACAAACCTTTTTCACAGCAGACATTTTGACTTGTCATTGTAGAAAAAGCTCAGGTGTTACTAATAACATTTATGACAGCGAGGCAGCAAGTGCAGTACGAGGACCCTGAAACTGAGACAGCTAAATGGGATTCAGCCGCCATTAACTGTATTTATTTATTTAGTTTCCTGTTGTAACATGTCAACATGTCTTCTGTGGAAAAGGCCTGAATTAACTGAGCTGCTGTGGTCTGTACCGCAGCATAAAATATAAAAGGAACCAAGTCCTTTAACAAATGCGCTGTTCAGGCACAGCACATGTCAACAAATTACACAAGGAAATATTTAAAGGAGTAGTCTGACAGTTTGGGAAATATACACATAAATGTCTTTTTGCAGCATGTTAGATGAAAGGATTGAGACCACTCTCATGTATTTACATCAAGTATGGAGTTAGAGTAAGGAGGCGATTAGCGTAGCTTAGCATAAAGACTGGAAACAGGGGGAAACAGGTAGCCAAAGCCTGTCCAAAGTTGAAAAATTAACCAACCAACACGACTAAATTGCAAAATGTTCTCAAAGGGAACATAAGATGCTTTTTGTGATTTTCAATCATTCACATCCTCTTGAATGAGAAACTATTGACTGGTACTGTTTATAGAGTTATGATGTCGGATGTTAAACATGGTCAGAGGTTATGTTTGTGCTTCATATCACACACAATCAGTTAAGTCAATACTAATATCAAACATATTGATTAATGCAGGTCATGTTTTATTCTTATACAGGGTCAAACTCACAGCAGTGGTATAAACAAGCATCAAGGAGGAATTTTCCAGAAGGACTTTTTCAAGGCAGCTAGCTTTGAAGAATTCTTTACGTAAAACACCAACTGTGAGCACAAGGAAAGGTTGATATTGGGAACTGACCTTTGACTTTTTGCTTTTCATGAGATGTGAAACATACAGAAAATAAAAATGTGATAAAAGCCAAAAAAGCAAAGTAAAAGGTACCACACTGAAATACATATGCTGATACTTTGGCATTCTTGTTAAAAGTAAGTGTATTTATGACTGCTGTGTGTGAAACTGTGGAGTCATTTTAAAGTTAATATGAAAAAAATACAAGCTTATTTTTCCCAAATGATCGTTTTAAGTACCAGTTTTTTCTTTACATGTGTTTTTCCTATGAAGAAAAGAACACATCCCGGATTAAAATGCATTTTGTAAGTTTTTTTGCTGCAGCCTTTAAAATAAAACAGGAGGAAGTTTGTGGTTTAATACTCCCCTTGTGTTACATATTTGAGAAGTTAAGCAGTGAAAAGGGAACACACAGATCAAAACAAATGACAAGAAGAGTGTATCTTGACAAAATTATGGCCGCTGTCACAACGGAGCTGTAAAACCAGTGAGTTCCCTGTGTGATGGAGCTCATGGATCAAGTCTGTTTGTTTCATTTTATCTGCATCTGTAAAACCCACATTGTCAGCGCGGCCCAGAACGCACGATAAACGGCCTTATGTCAACAGCAGGATGTGGGGTTTCCTGAGGACGACCTGGACGGCTGCCAGCGCTGTGAGTGAATCCTGATGTTATATATACAGTGTGTCTGATTCGGCCACGTGAGCAACCTATTTTAGTTCAGTTCAAACCTATGGCACAGCTGGCTGCACGTTCCAGTTCAAATGAGGCAAAGCGAATCGTTTCTGTCCTTAAATCACATTTGTTTTTTTGCTGCAAAAAGGCTGAAATGAAGAAATGAAGGGATCAAGTTTTTGTTGAGTGTGTTGTGATTTAAAGGAAGTTTTGATCTTTTAAAGGAAAAAACTCTGTTGAAAGCACATTTTCTCAAGTACTGTAGTTAAATACTGTTTGAGGAATTTGTACTTTATTGAACTCATTTACACTTTATGGTGCTTTATACTTCTACTCCACCACATTTCAGAGGTAACTTTTTACTTCATTTTACATCTCTGACAGCCGTAGTTACTAGTTACATAGAAGGCATTTATCAGCTTATAAAATATCAAGGCCATTTCCACCACTGGAAACAACAAATACACCACCTTAGTGTGTTTTTGTATGAGATAAAAAAACTCATAAATATGAGCTTATTTTGAGAAATTATGTGATAGTATCTCAGCATTTAATTAATGACTTAAAATATGGGTTAGTAGAAACTACAGCATAATTATAAAATGTAAAGTAAGGGTTATAAGATAGTTCATGACACAGTACTCTAATAATTATGGGAATAATAATAACAATGATAATAAGTCATCATTGTGAAATACTATCTTATAATTATGAGATAATAAGTCAAATTTTGGGGGAAAAAATTACTTATTTTCAAGCGGAAACTAATATCTCATAACTGTGATCTAATATTGAATATTCATATATATTCACAATTCATAATCATAAAACAAGTTGTAAGTGTGAGATTTCACAATGATGACTTTTTAATCTCATAATTATGAAGCATTATGAGTTGAAATTATCTCATAATTATAAAATAATATAAATAAAGTCTTAGTATCTGATAATTATGAAACACTGTCATTATGTGACTAAGTCGTAGTAACTAGTAGTGCTAGCTATACTCTGCATCTGCAATAATAATCCAATAATATAGTATATAAATTTCCAATGCAGAACTTTTATTTGTACACTGTATTATTGATACTTTGACCTAACTGAAGGTTCTGAATATTTGCACCACTGGTCATCCCACCATTAAATATTGAAATATGAGAATTATAACCTCATGTCATTCTCAAACTCATCGACAGATCTTTACCTGCATCAATTGATTTTTTGGCCACTTGAGGGAAGCAAGAAAAGCAGGAAAACACAACACTGACATATATGACCTTATAAAGTTGTGATGGCGAACATGTTAGCAAACAGTTGCTTATTTACTCATCCAGCAGACAAGAGCTGGAACATTAGACCCATGTTTATCTCTCCCTGGTGAATGTAAGTCCAGTATTCTCTTTCTTGTAGCTCTGTTTTTGGTCTCCACCAACTCCTGATCTGGCTCTTTACCTGCTAGTCTCTAACTTCATCTGCTGTTAAGTGCTAAGCAGGTAGCGTACAGTGTATACGGGGGTTTATCAGGGACTTTTCTTTGCTGAAAACAGTTACTGCTGGGTTGATGAGAGCAGTGAAAATGAACCAAAACAGTAAAGTTGCAACAACGAGCTGAAAGAAGCTACAAAGCCCAGCAGAGCTGAGAGGACCTGAAGAGTTGGGTGATGACTCTATAATGTGAGTTTGTTACAATAAACAACCCTTTTTATAGTAAACACAATCATCTGATCCATTGTTAATATAAAAACATTGATTGGTGCAGCTTTAAACAAACAGAAACTAGAAAACAACATTTCTGAGTGTTTGGAACATATTGAGCATACTGATGGACAACAGAGAAGTGGATTCATTTGGTTTTAATGGTTTAATTAATGTTTTATTTGTGCTTTTTGTTTTATTTTGTACACTCTGAATCATTTTGTTGCAGTGTGTTAAATAAACTCTTTGTGAATATTTTTGCCCTTCGCTGCACATCAACCTTTCTCCTTAAAATAAAATACAGACTCTTCAGCTGAGGATCCATCAGAGGTTGTTTTCTCTTGTGCATGTTAGGCAGTGTTGGGGCGGTAACGTTAGAGTACTCAGATTACTTTTTTGTTGTAACATAATGCGTTAGTTTGTAATAGAAGTAATCTGTTATTTAGTTACATTTTCAAATAAGCAATCCATTACTGTTAAAATATTACTATATTTCCCTGCCACAAAAAAACAAAACAAAAAAATCCCTGATGCATTTGCACTGTTTCTTTTCTGTTTATGCATCTATTCCTACTTCTTAGCTTCTGATTGGTGCGTATTAGTGGAAGGTATCCAATCCTGTTGTTGTGTCAGTGTGAATGTGTAGCTCAGCTGTGTTGGGCACAAAAGTACTCTTTCTCAATACGTAACGCTGTAACCTAACAAGTTACTTTTTAATGGCAGTAATGTTGTAATGTAACCAGTTACTTTTGAAAGTAATGTTACCCCCCCAAGCTCTGGAATAGTCTCCCAATAAGCTTAAGGTCCTTGGATACTGTGGACTCTTAAAAACCAACCTGTTGTTGCCTGACAGGCATTTGGGTAGTATGTGGTATTCTATATTTTAATTTGTCTATTTTGTCTGCTCTCCTTGTATATTTTATCTGGTGTCTTTGTTTTTATTTATTTTTGATTGTATTTGATTTTATTTTCTTTGACTGCGAAGAACTTTGTGACTGATGTCTGTGAAAGGTGCTATATAAATAAACTTTGCTTGCTTGCTACCCAACACTGATGTTCAGGCTACTGTGTTGAGCAGGACAGCTGTGTTTGTGTTTAAACACTGGAGAGAATGATAATCAGCATGATGACAACATGTAACACAGCATGTCGCTCAGAAGAGGAACAAAGTTCATCTGCGATTTCATATGTTTGATGTTTTTTCTCCAGTTGTTGTGTTGTTGTTTGTGTCCTAAAGCTTGTCCCCGGCGTCACAGTTCTTCCTGCCAGATGTCAGCAGAAATTACTCAGACAAATGACTAATTTAGAAGGTGTGTGTTCATTAATATCCCATTATCCTTCTCTTTCCATCCTTTAATCTTCTGTCATAATGAATTACAATTTCAGCCCATCAGTGTTCTTGGAGACTCTGTAGAAAAGAAATAGCATCATGTACATTACATTAAAATAGTGTGGCTCACATAAATGTTGTGACATTCTTAAGTTTTATTGTTAGATGGACTTACCTGCTGTTTGAAGTGTTAAATATTTCAGTACTCACATACAGGACTTCACTGTCGCTCCCACCGAGGATCCTCAGTTTACATTGACATTGTACAGCTACATGCAAATATACTTGGTGGGCTTTTCTTATTATCAGCAATTCCATGAAAAGACCAAAACCATCAAATAATTGATCTACAAACAAGTATTGCATGTGTATCCAAAGCCTGATATATCTTATTCCTCTGTAGAGCGCCGCTGTGTCCAAAAACTATTACAAACACATCAATGAGTCACATCGCTGCACTGTGACATGTTCCTTCATTATCATGAACACACACACTAGTTTACTTTGATTCAATCCCACACACACACACACACACACACACACACTGTCCTGCTGCCAAGAAACACTCACTAGAGCAACAAGTCCTTCAAAAGAAACAACAAAATACGTCATCGGTCCATGAACTCTAGAACGACACGTGGAAGTGTTTTCTGATCTTTCGCCTGTATCAGCAGGACGAAACTCAAAAATAAATAAAAATAAATGTGTTTTATGATGTGATAACACTACGGTTAAAGCTTGGTTAGGTGCAGGGAAACAGTGTGGTTTGGGTTAAAATGATGGTGAGGAAACCTACGTGGTCGTGGTTTAAAGAAAAACAATGTTTGTGGTTGGAAATGGAAAACAAGCAGCAATCTCACGTGTTAAAGTCTGATGTTTTGTTGATCCGTCCGCCTCCTCACCTCTGTACGTGGACTTTGTCGCTCTATGACACCATCACCTGATCGCCTCTTTTTCTCCCATCATAAATACAACAGCCGCTAGAGGGCGCTGTCACTTGAATGTAGTTTTAGTTTATGGATTTTTCAGCTTTGAAAGCTGAACTAGGCTCAACTTTGGCCGCAATGCAACTGGGACGTCATCTGGCAAGATGCTGCATTGGCCAATCACATACATGCAAGTGCACGCTACATTTCTGCTGTTTACCGCACAATTGTTGCGAAAAAAGATAAAACAGTTGCCGCTATGATAATTTTCCTCAGTTGTAAAATCCTGTGTGAGTATTACAACCCGCTGCACAATGTTGTAGCGTCTGATAAATCTTTAAATGCATTAATCAGTAACTCCAACTTCCTTGATTGTCTTTCATTGTGTCACCAGAACCTCAAACAACATGCCCCCGCCGCCGCTGCCTCTTGTAATGTTTTAACGCAGGGCTGTTTTCAGTCTGAATGCCGCCTTACTTGGGAGAACAGTCTCCACAAGAGCAACAAACGCAGATTAATCCTCAGCTGGAAATAGTCCCCAACAAATGCACTATTTCCTCCTATTTGAATAACGTTTGCTTAAAACTACAGTGCCCAGCTGTTTTCCATCAATTAAACTAGATATTTGTGCCTTGTTTTTAAGAGTTATGTCTTCATCAAGAACAACTGGGCTTGGAGCTGAGTCTCATAGACAGAGTAGGCAAGTTAGAAAGTATTGAGACAGAAAACAACACATTGTTGTTTTTGGTCTATTCATGGGATTGGTTGACAGTAAGAGAAATATGAAATGGTGCCATTTTTACCCTTCAACAATAATGACACTGTCATACTAAAACAAATACTGTTACAGTAGCATGAAAGAGACACGTGAGCTTTAGTCAGTGTGGCAATTTTTGCTGTTAGAGGGAAAAACACATGATGTCTTTAAAGAAAAAGAACAGCTTCAGTCAAGCCAAGCAACACGTGCAGCAGCACTGTGTTGTCATTCAACTTCTCTTCACAAGTTGCGTTTTCATGTCTCACTATCATATGGATATCCCTGACATTTCTGCAGGGAGTTGTTTGTGTGTAGTGGAGAAAAAAGGAAAACATGAGACTAAAGCAGCAGAGAGCTGCTTCACCTTCCCTCCGGTCCATTTGTTACTATGGTGAAACGAGGCGGCGAGCAGCAGCAGAGAGGAGAGCGCGCTCAAGGACGCTGTGTATTTAGTCTGAGCTGGCTGAATATCTAGAATAACAAACCTTGTTGGGCTGCTTTGTTATTCTAGATATAGAGAGAAGGCTCTGGGAAAAAATGACATACAGTACAGGTAGACTGGTCCAGCTGCTAAAACTCCAGATATTTTGAAGGACATGTCTCTGTATATCTCCGAATATCTTTGGGTTTTGAAGTGACAACTACCAGCTTGAGGCTGAAGCTTTAAAGTACATTTAAGTACCACTAGATGATCCAATTGACTCCCATTCAAAAAGCATCAATCTCTCTCTAAAAATACCAAGTCAATCATCTTTTTCAATGAGTTGTTATGGCTCAATCTCTAAACTCAGGCTCTCTAATAAGTGTGCTGGTGGTCATTTTGGAAATTATTGCTCCGTTTATAAGATTTATGTCTGCCGTGTGGGTGTTGATTGACAGCTCTGATTGACAGTTGGCTCACCTGCTGCTCTCCCTGCTGCTCCGGGACTCGCACATAGTCGGATTACTGTCACAATATTTCACTAAGTTTAATGTTAGTTGATTATGATACCTGCCCTGTTAGCTCAGTTTAGCTGCAGCAGCTAACGTTAGCCCAAGTGTGCAGCGCTCGGTTCCGGGCAAGTTAGCGTTAGCTTGGATCTGAAGTAGCGGGACATGTTTCCACCCCACACTGCTTATTTGAAAGCTCCTGGCTCCAGATGGAGAAGATGGTGCCAACCTTGAGTCCTTGAGTTCTGACAATCTGTCTGCTGCTTATTGAAATGCGACTGGAAACATGTTTCTTTTACTGTTTCCTTTGATGTGACATAAAGCTGAGCCACAAATCAGACTCAAGGTTAGAGAGACACTGTTCTTCCTATAAGAGGACTAATATATTATTTAATGAGCAGAAAAACATTGCTGACCATTAACATGAACACGGCTGAATTTAAGCTTATGAAAATGTGAAAATTAGAGGATTTGCCAATTCTTTGTACAGATACAAATAAAATTTTCCCAACATTTAAAACTGTTGATGCATCAGTATTCTGCACTGTGGATAAAACTGGAAAAGTTAACAGGAAATTATGACCTTGAGAAGTCAAAAGCCTCAGTGAGTTGATTACGATACCTGCCCTGTTAGCACAGTTTAGCTGCAGCAGCTAACGTTAGCCCAAGTGTGCAGCGCTCGGTGTTCCGGGTAAGTTAGCGTTAGCTTGGATCTGAAGTAGCAGGACACATTTCCACCCCACACTGCTTATTTGAAAGCTCCTGGCTCCAGATGGAGAAGCGACCGACCATAAACTGCAACACTGGGCTTCAAACTGGCTCCAATGAAACCAACAGGTTACATCACATCTCGCTATGTTCATTTTTATACACAAGCTATGCATGTTTTTAATTGTTCTTCACTAGTCTGAATGGGCCAAAAGGACAAACAAAAAACAAACAAATGAAATAAAAAAGATGTTTTATTCTATTTTCCGTCGAGTATCTTTAAGAGTACTCACTCAAAAAATCTAATTTGAACAATAACAGCATAAAACGTTTTAAGTCTTATATGCTTTACAGGGTCCATTTGGGGCAATCACTCTCCACAGTCTCTCATTTACATCTTGTGCTTTCTAAGCAATGCTGACGGTTTTGATTTTTGGGTTTTTAATTTAATCCTTATTTAACTTAAAGTTATTGTTGGAAACCTCTTTTGCACGGGAGACCTGGCCAATATTTATTCAGATAATTCAAAGTAATTTGTCTTTCTAGAATCAGTGTTCTTGTTATTCTGAATAACCACAGTTCACACTATCAACAGTTTTTACAGGGACTATTTCTTTGGTAGAAAGTAGTTCAAGTGAAAAACATCTCCATTGTTTTTATCTCAAAACCTGAAGAAGAAAAACCAAAACGATCTGCTTGGCTTGAAGCTTCTAGAGATTAGTAAGAAAATATATTTTGTTGTTATTTGGGTAAACTGACCCTTTAATATGAACCTCGGATGATGGCTGACAATGTTCTTTGTTAGGATATTACGTACTCAAATGAAAATTACATCCTGAAGATTAAATTCTTAACAGCTGATCCTAATCTGATCAAAAAGACTATATTTCTCAGAGGACAATGAGGGAAACAGTAGACAGAAGCAACATTACATCACCAGAGTGTCTCTTCTTCTCTTATCTCATCTGACACATTTCCTGGTCAGGTTCTGACGACATTTTCCTTCTGTAGAGCAGCCAGAGTGCCTGGTCTAACTGGTGGTAATACAAGTAAGTCTGTTATGTAAGAGTATTAGCAGGATTAGCAGTGGTAGTCGTTTCACTAACAGGGTAAATTATAATAGCAGCAGAACTTCTGAAGGTGATTTGATTGATAAGTTTGTTTTTGCCACTGCAGTCCTTTGTTGAACAGAAAAACCCATAAAAGACACCAGCCGAGCAGTGATCGAGCATTAATCTCGACATGATCCAGAATTTTCCTGGCATTGTCGTGAAGCTTCGATTTATTGCAACAAGAGAAGTCAAGAGTGTCCCGAGCTGATGGATGTGGCGTCAGAAGCTGCACGCCGCCCACGCTGACACACATCCTAAATGACTCCAGCTTTGTTCTCCAGATGGCCAGAACTTGTTTTACTGTTTTAGAGTTCAGAAGTGAATCACATCTCTATAAGATGAGACGAACCTTACAATGATGGGCGTTGTAAGGATTGGCCGAGTGGTGGAAGAAGGACACGTAGAAGCAGGAGCAATCTTCACCCGGTTTGCAGACAAAAGGAGGAGTTCAGACTGACTTTGCTATTTAGAAAAAAATTAAAAATATACTTGTCAAAAGAACTCAAGGAAACTCATCAGTCCACAAAATAAAAACCTAGCCTCGGCCCATGGCTATCAGGTACAAAACACACAGGTCACTGGAACATTAGTAAAACTCTACAGCAAAGAAAAAAACACAGTAAAGTTTCAACCTTCTGTGTTTCTTTATTCTTTCACCACTGTTTAGTTTGGACAAATTGTGATTTGAACAATACGAAACATTCACAAATGTTTAACTGATGGTGATAGATGGTGATCAACATCAGGCCGGAGCGGCTCACTTTGAGCTTCAAAACCGCTCTCCAGAAACCAACGGGTGATGTCACAGTAACTACGTCCATATTTTTATCATGGATGTATAAAGCAATGCATGAAGCAAAAAAAATCGACTTCCGGGTATGAAAGTACCCGGATCTTCCGCATTGTGTCACTTTCGCTGGCCGAGCCGGCTTCTTCCGGTTTCCCTCCAGCTAACTTGAATGCAGATAAAACAATTCAATCATATGGCTCTTCTAGGCTTTTGAACGGATTTAATTCTGATAGCGAGATGAGTCATTTCGCGGGGGTTGTGATGCTCAAAAAAATGTATTTGCTGATTTACGGATGTCTCTTTCACAATGTAAGTCTATGGGAAAGTCTTTTTGGGCCAGTGTGCATCACGTGACGTTGTAATTACACGCTTTGGCCGCTATGTCAAATTGGCTTCAAAGCCTGGAGCTCTTCCTGTATCCAGTTCTCTTTATACATCCATGATTTTTATACAGTCTATGGTGCAGTAGTGGTTGTCCTTCTGGCTCTGCCTGCGAGTTCCCACTCAGCTATAAACTTTACATTATGATGACGTCACAGATATTAAAATCACTTTTCTAGGCTTGAGGAAAGTTTTACAAATATAAAACCTTCATGGATTAAAAACTCATAATAGAAAGAGTCATAATTTACCTTATTTGCAGTTCGAAGAGTCCTGTCAACAGTTTTATAAATGTCTGTTGGTGGTCTGTGGTGAAAATGCTTTTTGCATTGTAGGGGTTCTTTTTCCACATTACCTCAAGTGGCCTCTGGGAGAAATTGGCAGGAAGGCTGAGTGGAGGTACCGTATCCATCTCTCTTAGTACATCCATGGGTAATATAAAGTGGAGCCCATGGAGCACAACAAACATTTCAGTAATGTGTACATTATGTCAGTGTAAGTAGCAGGTTAGCATACAAAACTCCCTGTATGCATCATCCTAAATAAGCCTTAGAGGGCTACAGTGTAATGTAAGAATGGTGCAGTGGTAAGTTAGCTTAGCTTCACAACTATAACTATAGATCTGTTGTGGCAGCAAGATATAGCTGTAAATAATAAGAGCTAAACTAAAAAGTCACACCTTTGCCCGTCTTTCCCATCTGACTGATGGGATGGCTCCATTAATCAAGTGTGTCCCAATGAGATCTGATATATAGATATACATGATATAAATAAATACATCACACAAGTAGACACATGTATACTTGCAAATACATCAAGTGTGGGGATTGTTGTATACCCTAAAAAATAGGTCTTGTGTTGATACAACAACTGATATTAGCATCTGCTAGCATAGCTTCAGATTGAAAATGAGGCCACCAGCGGCTGATTGATTGGTGGAAAACAAAACAAAAGTGAAAAGTGAAATGAAATGGCAAATTAGTCTGATTATCAGGCTAACAGTTGCTACCACTCCAGGATTATATGAGCAGCTCTGACTGCAGTCACTGTTATTATCGTATTCACTCGTCAAGCTGCAGCAGACACCGTTAAAGTCACCACAAAGTCATGAGGCTGATGGGAAACACTTTATGTTTATGTTCGTTGTGTCCTTGAGTTCTGACAATCTGTCTGCTGCTCATTGAAATGCGACTGGAAACATGTTTTTTTTTACTGTTTCCTTTGATGTGACATAACGCTGACTCAAGGTTAAAGAAACACTGTTCTTCCCATAAGAGGGCTTATATATTCTTTAATGAGCAGAAAAACATTGCTGACCGTTTACATGAACACGGCTGAATTTATGCTCATGAAAATGTTAAAATTAGAGGATTTACCAGTTCTTTGTTCAGATACAAATAAAATTTTCCCTGTTGATGCATCAGTATTTTGCACTGTGGATAAAACTGGAAAAGTTAACAGGAAATTATGACCTTGAGAAGTCTAAAGCCTGAGAAATAATGGAGTGCTGGACATTTATAAGAACAACAACAACAACAACGTACTGACTCATAAATAATTCATGAAAACCATTGTAGAGTAACAGACATGACAAGTTCAATTAGGAAAACTGAGTTTGCCCTTGAAGAAAGAAAAAGAAAAAAAATAAGCACACTCTTTTTTAACATTAGTATGTGTTATCTGTAAACCATTTTTCATTTATATGGTTAATAAAGGAGATGATGCTGAGATTGACAGGAGTAATGTAGTTTTACAACAGTCGGGCGATTCATCTTGTACCAACAGCTGAGAAGAGAACTCACCAGCTCTGGTTTATCCTCATTTAGCTCATATTATGTGAAAATAAACATTTTAAAAATCACCTTGAAGTTTAGAAGTTTGTGAATTAATCTTGTACTTAACTTGAGTATTTCCATTTGATGCTACTTTATACCTCCACTCCACTACATTTCAGAGGGAAATATTGTACTTTCTACTCCACTACATTTATTTGACAGCTTTAGTTACTTTTCACATGAAGATTTGACACAATGGATAATATAACAAGCTTTTAAAATACAACACATTGTTAAAGATGAAACTAGTGGTTTCCAACCTTTTTGGCTTTTTGACGTCTTACAAAAAGCAGTGTGTAGTCGGGGTCACATTTCACATGTCTATGAGTTGTTAACAGCTCCACCAAATACTGATTTTTCCCTCTAAACTTCTCACATGCTTTCATTTCAATAAATGTTCAAATGATCCAATATTTCACCAAAAATCAAAGATTAGAGAAAAAGTCCAAAAAGTGAAAACAGATTTGTGTATCAGAACTTTGTTTTTTCTTCTTTCCTCTCCCATTAATCATCTCATGACCCCTCAGATTTATCTGCTGACCCTTTGAAGGGGCCCGACCCCTAGGTTGGGAACCACTGGACTAAACTAGCTAACTGTATATAAAGTAGTGTAAACTAGCTCCACCTCCAGCAGCTACAACAGTAACATGCTGCTCTAACACTGATGCTTCACTATTAATAATCTAATGATGTCATATATAATAATATATCAGTCAGAGGGACCAAACCACTACTTTTACTGCAATACTTTAACTACATCAAGCTCATAATACTTATGTACTTTTACTGCAATACTTAAACTACATCAAGCTGACAGTTCTTACCCAGTTAGCATATGGAATTGGGCCACTTCAGGCAATGATGAGACACTGCTGACCTTCTTCTGGCCCGGACAAAATGGATGTGAACCTGAAATGGCCCACATGTAAAATAGCAAATATGGCCCAAATGTCCCAAATCAAAAGTTGGCCTTTTTTTGGTAAAGCTGCGATGCCACTTCTGGTTCATCTGGTTTGCTCTTGGTTGACATACGGCTTTCTTGTGGCCCAGATCTGGGAAACAGGGGCGGACCGCCCAAGTGCCATCATTATACGCGGTATGTGGGCTGGATGAAAGGGCCAAAAATGGCGGGTGTGGGCTGGTTCTGGGCCACAGCAATTTTGCTATCTGTGTATGTACTTTTATTTAAGTAGGATTTTTCATGCAGGACTTTTACTTGTAATGGACTATTACTGTTTTTACTTAAATAAAGGATCTTAATACTTCTTCCACCACTGAGCATAACTCAAATAATCTGAATTTACTATTTATAGGCACAGACGTCTTAATTATGTTGCATACTTGCCTGAAAATGTTGTAACTTGTTAAGTTATTCTATTTAACATGTATGTGCTGATAGAAATGTATTATGTTATCACATGAAACGTTTGTGTTTAATTTTGTATTGTTATCATGAAGACAATAAGTAACAAAGTAGTTTTTAGAGATTTAAGAAGAAAAGTAAATATTGTTAGAGTATCTAAATTTTTAAATAACCTGCAGCCTCACATTGATATTGATTTATTACTTTTAATAACATCACTGTTTTCAGTGCACCTGCAAATTCTGTACTAATACAAACCTTGTCTTCTTTTTTCTTGTTTTTATCTAAAATTGCAAACACACGTAAACAGAGAAGGTTAACTAAAGGATCCAGGTTGCTGTAAATAATGAGCACGTGTCAGTCAGGCCCCAGATTATGCAACCAGACATTAAGATTAAGATTTCTTTTATTGTCATGTGTGTATTTGACCAATCCTACACACACACTAGGAGCAATGGGCAGCGCTCAGGACCAACACCAGTTATTTTTACCAGTGCCAATGGTCAAGGGCACTGACAGGAGTATTAACCCTAACATACATGTCTTTCGATGGGAGGGAGAACATACAAACTCCACACACGGGACCTGAGACGGCCGCGGCGTGAACCCAGGACCTTCCTGCTGTGAGGCAACAGTGCTGCCCAGACGTTATTAAGATCATGTCATATGTGGACATTTACTGTTCCTGACATCACGAGACACTGAGAGTCTGAGAAGAGGGAGACAGAGAGAGAGAGAGAGAGAGGAAGGGAGGGAGGGATCAGAGTTACATAACTGTGTTGAAATATATCTGGAGTCACATGTTCAGAGTAAAGGCCTGCAGTGAAACACACACACACACACACACACACACACACACACACACACACTCTGGGATGTTACCAGACAGACATTAAAGATTGCAGTGTGGTTCGGAGCCATGTGAAGGCTGTGGAGGAGAGCTAAACATGTGACCAGGAGAGGGGCGGAGACAGGAAACTAAGCCCCGCCTCCTGCTGGGCGGAGCTCTACTCTGCTGTCCAACACAGTACTGACACAAGTTACTACTGTACTACTGAATACTACTACTGCTACTGCAGTATTACAGTTACTACTGTTCAAGTAAAGAATACTGAATACTACTACTATTACTGCAGTACTTCTACTTCTACTGTAACAGTTACCACTGTAACTGATAATACTACTACTTCTGCTGTCACTGCAGTAATATTTATACCAATACTAGAACTTCTATGTAGTAGTACTGCTGCTATAGTGCTTGTATCTCAACTACTACAAGCACAGCTACAAGACTAGTTCTACTAAAACTGCCACAGCACTACAGTACTGTATTAGTACCACTATTACTAATAGTATTACTCTTACTACAAGACAATTACAACCAGAACTACAGTACTAGGACTTCTAGTACTTGTACAGTACAGTACTACAACAGTATTAGCACTAATTGTACCACAGGACTAGTAAAATCAATACTACAGTACTAGGACTACTGCTGGACTAGTACAATAACAGCACTAGTACTTGTAGTACCACAGAACTAATACAACAATAATGCTAGTATCAGTACTATTACAAGTACAACTCCTGCAGGAGTAATACCACAATGCTGCTACCGCTGCTGCTATAGTACTTGTACTACAAGAACTACTACTAGCTACTAATATTAGAGGTACCGCAACCACTACTACAACTACTACTGCTTATTACTTGAACTAGAGGACTAAAAATATACTAGTACTGCAATAGTACTGGTATATTTTTATCATTACTGCTATTGTTTTCTGCTAACTCAACTTTTAAAGTACTATTGTTTCTGTGACTACCATTACTTCTACTACAAATGTTACTACTGTGGCTGCTACAAGTACTACTGTTGGTTGTACTCTAACTTATTAAATTTTATTAATTCTACTGTTAGTTGACTGATACTACAACTGATACTGATACTACTACTACTACTACTGCTGATACTGCTAATATTCATGACATCATTGAACAGTTTATACCCAGCAAATAGTACAGTTATGGTTATATCTCTTGTCTCTATTCTGTTTTTAATTATTCTATTTATTCTTTATATTTGATTCAGTCCATTTAGTTATTGTGCATAATTTAGCCTTCAAGTGTATTTGTCGCTTTTATCTTCCTCACTGTTTTTGTATTTTGATTTATGTGAAGTGGCTGCTGCAACACTTTAATTTAGTACTCTATCAATCTTTTACCTGCTGCTACCTACAACTACCCCGACAGCCAGTACTATCAAATAAACGAGGTTTTTCCTCCAACACAGCTTTATATCATATCATCATCCCAAGAAGCTGACAGAGTAATTAAACAAACATAATGACACTAACATAAAGACAAACTGTTCCTGGCTCAGATCTAGTTCAGTCTGTTCTGTTCTGATCTCTTCTTCATGTGTCTTTTGTAAAAGTCACTGGACGCGAAACCAGAGCTCATTCAGGCTGCGGCTGAACTCAGTGTTCTGACGAGCTACATTTAGCGATACTTGGCACGGTCTCACATGTTGTTGATGACTCATCGATGCTGGTTTATGAAAGCTATGAAAAAGCTTTTGAAACTCTGACTTAGACAAACTACAAAAATGTTGGACGGCCAAGTTAAGAAAACAGGACTGTGTTTCTTTGTTGTTGAGAAGTTGGCAGTGGAGAAGATACTGTAAGAGAGTTTGACCCCACGGCAGATTCTACCAACTCTGATACTGTTACTGCCAAACAAGTTTTGATAGTGCTTGATGTTGTACCTGAAATTACTTTTTGTGAAAGTTTACAGGAAACTAAGCTGCCTCACAGTAGCAAAACTATCTGCTAATACTATAATTATCTTCATAACATGTTTTGGTTGTTAGTAAATGTGTAAACAGTTCCTGAGAAGGGGCGGGTCGAGCAGAGGGAGGTGCAGGTGATGATGAGGTCAGTGAGTACATGTGTGAGGTTGCAGAATGCTATTTGTTAAGGATACCCAATACATAATACACTGTTTTTGGACTATAATACTATATTATGTGTTAACAATACTGTAATAACCATACAAACATACCATAAACAATACCACATAATATAGTAATATAGTCTAAAAACAGTGTATTATGTATTGGGTATCCTTAACAAATAGCATTCTGCAAGTTTTCTCAAAAAAGTGCATTTTTCAGATAGGAGGTTTTGCTCTTCGGCCATCGATATGTTTTTAAATTATTTTATCACCTGCTACATTTTTAATGGTTGGGTAATGTAGGGGTGCAAATGCGGCCTGAGGTATCTGTATTTTTAATGTTTTAATGGGTCTTACCATGATTTTATGTTTGCTGAAGGAAAAAGGAGGAAGGTCGTCTTTTAAATACCCAAACGACTTGAAGTAAGAACATTTTATATTTGTAGAATCTATTTTAATCATGTTAACTTTGGGCCAGTCTTAATAGTGCTGTTTTTGTGTTTTTACAGGCGGTACTGGCTGCTGTTTATTTTAAGGTTTAAGTTTAGTTTTTAATTAGTGTTCTTATTTATTTATTGCTTTTAGAGTCAGTTTTTAACTCTGTTTTCTGTTTCTTTCTAGTGCTGCGGTTGGTGGAGGCCTCCAGTCACAGGACTAGTTGGGAGTTCACTCACCTGTGATAGTTTGGGGTGTGTGTTGGCACATTATTTAGTTGGTGTTTCTTCTGTTTGTGGTGTTTTTGGGGGTTTTTTTGCAGATAGTAAACTCCCAGACCCTCTTGCTGTGGTTTGGTGGACGTCAGGCCGCAGTACGACTGTCAATCAGCTCCCTTCTCTAGCTTTGGTTTAATTGTTTTATAGATTTTTAATTGGTTTTAATAAAAGCCCGTTATGGCCTGACCCACACTGACTGTCTCGGTTTCATCATTGAAGCATTTTAAATTTTTACATTTAGAATAAATGAATGTGCACATGCTCACAGTTTTGGACTGCAAGCCTTCTCTAAGATCGATATCACTCTTGTGCATTAACTATGCAGCCATGAGGCAATTAGCTTAGCTTAGCACAAAGACTGGAAGGAGAGGGAAACAGCTAGCCTAGCTCTCAGCAAGTACGTCAACAAGCATACGTCCCAAAATGTCCAACAATTTACAGTCTTGGTATGTCATGTGAAAACAGGACACAGCTCTTGTGTTTCAAAGGTAGATCAACTTATGAGTGAATGTTTTTGATCATGTTTTCCTGCATCATTTGGAGTCTATCAACAGCAGAGTTTGTCAGTAACGCTTTACTTTAAAATGTAATGGGATTACTTTTTTCAGTAAAGAGTAGTGTGAGAGATTACAATGTGAAACTCAATCATTACATACCAGTTACTAACTCCAATAACATTCTGTTACTCAGACAGCTTGGGGGTGGACTTGTTTGTCGTCTTACTATTAGCTTGATGACGGTTGATATCAGTTTGGACAGACTGGTCTTACTGGTAGTTTGATGGAGGGTTGATATCAGTTTGGTATGTGCTAGCTTAGTGCGGGGGTTGGAGGTTTGGAGACATGGTTAGCCTCCACCGAAAGAGGAGAAATGTGTCTCCAGGTAACTCCAGAGTTGTCATGTATCTTTCATAGCTAATTTACTAATGTTAGCCACTGGTAAGACTACATTCAGGAAATAGCTGGTTTGGTCCACTGTCAGAGGGTTTGAGAGCAAAGCAGCTTCACTGAGAGAATGTTAACGCTAACATTAATGGATGGGTTCACAATTTTTGTCTTAAACTTTTGTCATAGTTTTTGTCAGACTTTTGTCTGTTTTAAAAACAACAGTCAGGAGCCCAAATGAACCCAAATGAACAGTGAAACATGTTTTTCTTGCTGTAATCATTCCTCCTGTTCATGCTGACCATTAGAAAATCCCTTCATAATGCACTTACAATGTAAGTGATGGGGGACAAAAATGTATTTAAAAGTTTATCTGAAGCTAATATGAAGCTTCCAAATGAGTCAAATCAAGTAGATATCTTTCAACGTTACAGTCTTTTTATTGCCAAAGTTCCTCTTTTTGTTACTATACTTCCACCGCAGCTCAACAGGGAAACACTGTCCGAGGAAACACAAAGAGGGAATTTGATGCTAAAAAGACTGTAAATGTGTCAGATATCTACTTGATATGACTAACTCAGACTGCTGAAGCCTCATATAAGCTTCAGATAAACTTTTAAATACATTTTTGCACAGAATGACTCTGTGGACACACTGTGGATTTTGGCCTCCATCACTTACATTGAAAGCACATTTGAAAGGGATATTTTAATAGCCAGTATGAACAGGAGGAATGATTACAGCGAGGAAAACCTCTTTCTGTGTTTATCTGGGCAACTGACTGTTGTTTTAAGACACACTTGAAAAATTGTGAACCTGTCCTTGAAGCTAGCTGTTTATGGTCAGTAAATACCTCCAAACGGTCGGCTGGCTGCTTGTTAAACCACAACGTCTCCTTTTCTTTTTCTACACGTGTTAAACACATAACATGGAACATGTTGATGTGGAGGTTTTGTAATTGATCAAATTACTGTTGAGTCATCAGTAAAGTAATGTGATTACGCATGGTGTGTTCACATGATGCCATCATGTGAACACACCATACTGACAACACTGATGAAGTCACTTTGTCAGGTCACAACTCCCCTGTTGTCGCTTCAAATCCCCCTCAATCACCTTCTCCTCTCATGTTACTGTCGTCACATCAAATTCAAAGAGCTTTATTGGCATGACCATAATCAACACAGTATTGCCAAAGCAGTGTATGAATACTGACAATCATTAACAATACATTTCAGAACAGGGAAAAGTGCAAAGAAAGGAAATGTGTATATAAAGGCCAAATGCAATGATTAACAACTTAGAAAGCTGTGTTTGAAGTGTTTGAAACAACAGATTTAACTTCTTTCCTTTAAATAAAATTGTATCACATTTTAAACATTAGCCAAACATAACACATCACTCATTCACAGGTAAAAGCCAACCAGTGGAGGAAGTATTCAGATCCTTTACTTCAGTAGAAATACCAATACAGCAATGTATAATACTTCATTACAAATAAAAGTCCTGCATGAAAAATCCATAAGTATTATGAGCTTGATGTAGTTAAAGTATTGCAGTAAAAGTAGTGGTTTGGTCCCTCTGACTGATATATTATTATATATGACGTCATTAGATTATTAATAGTGAAGCATCAGTGTTAGAGCAGCATGTTACTGTTGTAGCTGCTGGAGGTGGAGCTAGTTTACACTACTTTATATACAGTTAGCTAGTTTAGTCCAGTGGTTCCCAACCTAGGGGTCAGGCCCCTCTAAAGGGTCAGCAGATAAATCTGAGGGGTCGTGAGATGATTAATGGGAGAGGAAAGAAGAAAAAACAAAGTTCTGATACACAAATCTGTTTTCAGTTTTTCTCTAATCTTTGATTTTTGCTGAAATATTGGATCATTTGAACATTTATTGAAATGAAAGCATGTGAGAAGTTTAGAGGGAAAAATCACTATTTGGTGGACCTAACAACTCATAGACATGTGAAATGTGACCCCGACTACACACTGCTTTTTGTAAGACGTCAAAAAGCCAAAAAGGTTGGAAACCACTGGTTTCATCTTTAACAATGTGTTGTATTTTAAAAGCTTGTTATATTATCCATTGTGTCAAATCTTCATCTGAAAAGTAAGTAAAGCTGTTAAATAAATGTAGTGGAGTGGAAGTATAAAGTAGCATCACATGGAAATACTCAAGTTAAGTACAAGTACTTCAAAATTGTACATAAATACAGTACTTGAGTAAATGTACTTAGTTACTTTCCACCACTGAAATCAACCAAACCTGCCGACCACCACTGAGGCAGAACACAGCTTTGAGAGACACACACACACACCAACAGTAATACAGTAAGTTTGTGTGTTTGCACTTCAGGGTTAAGCTCCCACACGACTTCACTTAGTGAACATCATTAGACCTGACAAAGCATCGATCACCAGCTTTTCAAAGCCAACGCTGCAGGAGGGCAGCAGCTGAAATCCCTTTTAATTACGGATGAATGGGATTATGTTGTCAGAGCATTTCACCCCCTCAACACACACACATTCACACACATACAAGGCCTGACTCATGCTGAGATTAGTCAGACCAATATATCAATTTGCTGATGTATCAGGCCTTTCATTAAATATCAGATATCAGCTGGTTTTGACCTTTTGCCCAGTCGATGTTAGTCTGATCTGTCTGTGGGCTTCCAGTCTGCAAAATGTGGCAGTAATACATTATGGTCTCAGCACTTTATTAATGTAACTGTTAAGTAATGTACTGTACTTTGTTAATTAATTATTGATTATAATGCCTAATATACACCACCATTTATATTGTACAGTTGAGTTGTTTCAGTAATTTATTTTCCTTGAAACCTTTAAATTATTTTGGGAATTAACATGTAAATAATACAGATTTTAATGTAATGTTTTGATGCCAAAGAAAATTTATAGAAACTGAAAGAAATGTGAAAAAATATTCACTATTTGCAGCTTCAAACATCAACTAACCCCCCAAAAAAGAACATGAATTGTAAAGTGTTCAAAAACTAATCATCTGTAGGTGTCATTTCATCACATATATGATGTGTTTAAAATGCGATTATCACAGTTATGTAGCTAATGCTAATGCTAATGCTAATGCTAAGAAAGTTAGTTGGCTAACTTTCTTAGCATTAGCTCGCCAGCCAAAATGTTTCAGCTGCTGTTGCAAGAGTTTACACAACATCACTTCAGCAGTACACAGTGTATTAACAAATTACCTGCTTCAGTGCACTTTTATGATTGAATTAGCTTCAGTGAGGTAGCTAGCTTAAAGGGCTAGTAAAACCGGTGTTTCAGGTAATCTAATCACACATCCTCTCAACTGGAAAACTGGAAATGTGGTCAGAAAAATAGCTGTAGACGTTCTAGTGGGAACACAGGAGATAAATAAATGATTAATTACTGTGTACTGAGACCAAGTTTTGTGTATTGATTAACTGGTTTATTCAACAGGAACAGTGAACATTGATAAATATTAAATTAAATGCGTCAGAATTAAATTAATTTTTTTCTTTCTTTTTTTTCTATCTGGATTTCACACACCCTAAAAATAAATATATAAAGGGTTATATAAAGAGCTTGTTGAAATAGTTTATAAGCAAACAGAATGACAAAAATAGTATTTTACACATCATTATGCTAATTAATACATAAAACACAGAAACACAATAAACATCATATCATACATACATACTGTATCTTTCTATTTGACACTTAATTTTAGTTATTTTACTGAACAGTATTGTTTATTGATGTATTCAGTTATGTCTGATACACTTTTACTGCCTTTTGCTGGTTTTGGGTTCCACCAATTCACATGAAATATCTGAAAATCACTGCGTACATTTACATTTATTATTGGCAGACATGTTTTCTCCAAAGCAACTTACACATGAAGCACAATGCAAGAAAAGTTATCACATGTAATCAGACAACCACATGTGCCTTCACTGTGTATGTGCAATAGTTTTCCACCTGTGATGAACATGTGAAAAATCTTTCACATGTGAAAAACAACATGTGCTTTTGTGAAAGTGATGTAACTGTATTGGTTGAACAGCTCTGTTGTCTTCTCCAGCAGCAGCAGCAGCGATCAGTCAAAGTGATAAATACACACGGCCAGGAATTTTCTCTGACTCATCAGATGACTCAGCTGCACTTAAATATCCACTATAACTGTAGCACGAAGGCTAAGACTAATATCCAGACACCAGCCTTTAACTTGGTTAGAAATCCTCCTGAGATTAACTGTGTAACAACCAAGATGTTTTATTTCTACAGAACACACAGCAGAGCATCAGTATGAAGATTAAACACACACAAGTTCTCCACAAGTGCACAGACCACTGAAATCCAACCCCCCCTTCTGCAAAAACTAAAAAAATAATTAAATGAACCCATTGTTTATTATACCTCAGTGAATAGCTGAATGTAAAGGGCCATTGTTGGAAAATATGTGCAAAGGGTTCAAGATTTCCCTTCTTCCCCGCTTATCCAGTATAATGTTATCACTAACAGGATATGACACACTTGAACAATTGTGGTTTCAGTGGTCTTAAGCTGAGTGGAAGTGCAAGTCATTGCCAGGCAGATGGAGCAGGGTGTGTAGAGGACAACTGATAGGCTCAGTGTGCCGGGGCAGTGAAAAGAGTGTAGATAAGATAGGAAGTGAGAGGCAGGAGGCCACCAAAGAGCAGAGGAATTAACACAAAGCTTTGTTAAGTCCACTGATCATACAAGGGTGTAACTTTGGTTTGTGAAGTGGAGGGAACACAGTAAAGTGGGGGGTCTGGTATATCAGCTGGTTTTGACCTTTTGCCCAGTCGATGTTAGTCTGATCTGTCTGTAGGCTTCCAGTCTGCAAAATGTGGCAGTAATACATTATGGTCTCAGCACTTTATTAACGTAACTGTTAAGTAATGTACTGTACTTTGTTAATTAATTATTGATTATAATGCCTAATATACACCACCATTTATATTGTATAGTTGAGTTGTTTCAGTAATTTATTGTCCTTGAAACCTTTAAATTATTTTGGGAATTAACATGTAAATAATACAGATTTTAACGTAATGTTTTGATGCCAAAGAAAATTTATAGAAACTGAAAGAAATGTGAAAAAATATTCACTATTTGCGGCTTCAAACATCAATTAACCCCCCAAAAAAGAACATGAATTGTGACATTTCACATTCTGTAGGTGTCATTTCATCACATATATGACATGTTTAAAATGCGATTATTACAGTTATGTAGCTAATGCTAATGCTAATGCTAATGCTAATGCTAAGAAAGTTAGCCAACTAACTTTCTTAGCATTAGCTCGCCAGCCAAAATGTTCAGACCTCTACCTATTTATACACCTGTAACACAGAGACAGCACAGCGTGTGACATGTAGTAGAACTTCAAAGGTGATTCTTGCCTTGCACTTTTCATTTATTGCCTATTTTTTACAACCTAACTTTGTGGAAAGGAGAAGGGGAACAAGTTATGGAGAGTCCCTTTGGACCCCTGATAGATATAACAGTGGAGCAGAGGAGAGAGACTGAGATAACGATGTAACCAAACTTTTTTTTCTTCCCAAAAACAAATAATTTTTAAAATATTTGTATGAAACAAATATTTGTAGAAAACCCACTATTTGTACTTTGCCGAATAATGTATTTCTATTCAGGCACACCCCTAATATATATATATGCATATAAGGTCTTCCAGTCGGTCAAGTCACATTTCCTTTCTTTCTTTTCATCCCCTCTCCAAAGAAAGACATTAAATTTACCTGTGAGCAATTTTTCAAGTGCGCATGTACTATAGAACAGTGTTGGCAGGCCGTCTGTGTCTGCTACTTGTGCGTGTTAATTTTTTTGAGTATATCAGGGCCTTAAAATCAGCAGCTCAACTCACATTCTCAGCCAGAATCTGATAGCTGGCCAAAACAGTTGCCTACTAAGCACGATTTATGCTGTTAAAAAAATTACAGTGGAAATTACACCCCAGGATTCATGTCATCAGTCTCTCACTGAAGCTGTTTGGACACCTTTTACTTCACATTCTGATAGTTTTTAAGTGTTAACACAGCTAAAATATTTAGATAAACTCAATAATTCATACCATGGTGCAGCTTAAACCAAAGATGCTTTTTCAGCCAGAGAAAAGTTTGGACATTTTAGACATAACTGGTTTATTTGACAAGGGCTGCAACTAAAGATTACTTTCTCAATTGATTGATTAATCATTCAGTGAAATGTTACAAAATAGTGAAAACAATAGAGGCTCCAGTGAACCAATAGTCCAGAATCTTAAGAAATTCAATCGACTGTTAAACAGTGTCGAAGAAAAACAGCAAATTTTCACATTTAAGAAGCTGGAAAAAGAAAATGTTTGGCTTGAAAAATAAGTTACACAATTAATCGGTTAGCAAAATAGTTGACAGTTCATTTTCTGTTGATCAACAAGAATTAAATTAACAGAAAAGAAATAATAATGAGTAGATGAATGTGTAATGAAATAGATAAGAGAGAAAAGAATTGAATAAGATTAGATTTGTTATTTGCATATTTCTCTTGTTCCCACTTTCCTCTCTGCTCTGTTTCTGTTTATTCTCCTGGGGATCAATAAAGTTTTATTTACACTTTCCTCTCTAGATCACAGGTTTAAACTCAAAAAGTGTGCAGGAAAGTTTCAGTATAACACATATGCTTTGAATAGAGAGCACATGCATCCTTTAAAATTAATTTGCTGCTGGAGTCACAGCTGAATAAGTTTCTCTCTCTCTTTTGTTTTGTTTTTATAGTATCGATTAAACAGTTTTAACACTTCCTGCTGCTCTCTCTCGCTTATCGCAGATCATTTGGCAGTGACACAGTTGGCAGTAAAGCCACATACAGGAAATGGGCCGTATCTCTTCAATTCTTTCTCCAGTCAGTTTAAAAACATGCTCAGTGGGCAGATGAGTCCTCACTGCGCTGGTGCAAGGACGAGTTATGAAACAACCTCTTGGCACAGACACCTAAGAGTCCGTCTGTCCAACCAGCAGCCTCCTCGAAATTACAGCGTAAATTACATGAAGTCAGAATACAAAACCAGATTCTGTAAAATCCAAACATTTCTCAAATTCTTGATTTCTACAATATCTGTGCATGTTGAAGGTGAGAGAATGATTGTGACACATAAACTACATAACAACAGTGGGTTAATGTTACCCAGAGAGCCAGTGGCTCTCAGACACAAGGGTGTTTTGACCAAGTTTTAGTGTTATTTTCTAATATTACTGTCAGATTATTTATCCAAACTAAAGCTTGTTATAGTCTACTTGACTCTTTTTGAACTTACATGTCACAGTTTGTTATTGATTGTTAATAACTTGTGTCTTTTGAATGTCATATGCACATTGTTTTGTACAAAAAACCAATAGATTGGTGACAGTTTTTAGCTAAAGCTTGTTATGTGTAACGTTGGGTCAAAATAATGTTGTATTGGTGCAATATTGATCCAAACTGGGTACAATCTTAACCCAGTGAGTTTTAGTGTGTATGATTAAGGTTTGTTTGGATTTGGCGAGTAAAACATGCTGCGGTTACAGTTAATAATAATAATAATGATATCTTTATTTGTGTAGCACTTAATGGTTTCAAAGTGCTCCACAGAGCGATGGAACATAATAAATAAATTGTTAAGGATAATAATAAGATTAAGGTTCTTTGAGTCTGTGCAGTGCTGCTTTGAACTAAATGGTAACACATGCTAACAGGCTCTGAATGCTCACATGACAGTTCAAACATACTAATGTTAAGCAGTATGTTTAGCATGTTAGCATGCTAACATTTTCAAGGTTAAACTTTATTGTCGTTATACAATACGGGATTACACAGTGAAGGCCGGATGTTATTAGATTTTGACCAGATGGTGGCGCTATATGCAAAATTAAGGGATCACCACAGTTATGTTGTTCGTCCTGAGGGGATCATGAATGTTTGTGCCAATTTTTGTGCCAGTGTATTTTATAAATGTTGAGATATTTCACAGGATGAGTGAAAACTGTGACCAGCTGGTGGCGCTAGAGGAAGTCTGTAGTCTGTAGGATTCCTCCTCTGGGGACCATGAACGTCTGTACAAAGGCAAAAAAAAAGGCAAATCTTAATTGTATTTGTGTGATGGGAGGCAGACGTGCTACATCACACTCTTACTCTTCGCCTCAGTGCATGAAGGAAAATCTATTTTTCTGCATCAGCACTGAACGTTGGCATTGGATGTAAAACGTGAAGCACTGAATCATCCAATATGGACCTAATTCACATGTTTCTGTAATAGGGAGCAGCTGGCCTAAACGTCATTAAAAATGTTTTTTTCTCTTTTTCTCTTTTTTTTTTATAGTTTTCCTTTTTTCTTTCTTCTTTGCCTAATCGTCTCTAACATTGATTGCAGGCTGAAATACATTTCAAATAAAAAATAAAAACATTTCAGAGAGTGTGACGTATATCTAACTTTTTCTTGATGAACAACAGATGACCATTAGACCAGTGATTCTCTGCAGTGTCTCTGCTTGTTGCCTGGCAACCTCACGGTGACAACAAAACTCCAGGAAGTCACTGCTCCTGGGTTTTGTAACTCCTTCTGAAACCACAAATTGCCATTTTTACATTTCTGATAGTTTACGGATTAAACAAACAAATGACAACATGGTTACAACTGAGCTTCAGATGCATCTGTAGTTTAGTTTTTGAACTTTAGACAGAGCCAGGCTAGCTGTTTCCCCCTGTTTCAAGTCTTTATGCTAAGCTAAGCTAATCACCTCGTGGCTCTAGCTCCATACTCAACGCAGAGACATGGAATCAATCTCATCTAATTCTGTGCAAGAATGCGAATATTTCCCAAAAATGTCAAACCATTTCTTTAAAACGTTTGAGTCTAAAGTAATTTCCAGCTGTTAATATCTATGCCTGTTTTTGTTTTGCTTTTCAAAAAAACAAAAACAAAAACATCTTAGACCTGCTTCTAGTTATCTGGGATTATTTTATTGTTGACAATATGATGTTTTATGGCTGGTAGAGTGTAGAAACCTAAAAACTAAAGGTGACGGGACCTTTTTAAACTCACTACTTTAGACTTGCTTTTTTTTATATTAATTTTACTATTTTTTAAATAATCTTTGTGGCATTTTATCATTTTATTACAATTTATTAATTGTTTGCTTTTATTCTTAATAATTCTTTATATGTCCTTTATAATTTTATGTAAAGCATTATGTAACTTGTTTTGAAAAGTGCTACGTGCATAAAGGTATACTATTATTATTATTATTATTATTATTATTATTATTATTATTATTATCTACTGTAAATGTGTTGAATCAATGACACTGACTCTTCCCGGAGGTCCTTTAACGCAGCATTAATTAGCCCCCTCTCTCGTCACGTGCTGCAGTGCGACTCTGATCCAATGGGAGACTTTAATTGAAAGGACACACGTGGTGACGCGCTACAGTGTTTCGTCACGACCAGAGTGATCACGTGCGTAGCCTACTTTTTTTTTTTTTTTTTTTTTTTGTTCCCATCTTTTATTTATTTTTCCCTCATAAATGTCCGGTTGACGCAGATGTGTGAGGCGGTTTCCTGCTCGTGTGTGTGTGTGACAGTCAGACCGGGGGAGGCGAGGACCGGTGGAAGAGGTTTGTGCCCCGCCCCTCTCGGACACGTTGCCCAGGGAGAGGCTGCACGGGCTGGATGGGACTCCTGCCCTCCTGCGTGTTGCGCGCTGGTTTCACTCCATCATCAGTCCGCTCGGTCCCGTCTGCGCGTCCGCACACGGGTCCACTTCTGGTAAGTGACGGTCGGGTCTGCCGCTCGCACACACCCGCCTCTCTCCCGCTTCTCACTCACTCACCTGGATTATTATTTTTTTGTCAGTATTATGAGAGAGGATCGATCCGTGGAGGTGAGACTCTGCTGCGCAAAAAAAAAAGACGGATTTTGGAGGTGATGTTTGCGGCTTCTGCACCGCGCTGAACATGCAGGTCTGGTTCATTTCTGTGGTTGTTAAAAAGAAATCCTCTGCTGCTCAACTTCCTGCATTATTTTTTATTGCATAATTACACTGTGATGGTGCATTTCAGCAGTTGAAAGCTGTGTGTGTGTTTCTGGTTTTAATGGGAGTTGAGAAGATTATGCATGAAGCCACAGATCTTGTCGTTGCATCAGCAGTGAGTCTGCATGTGAACTGACAGGCGAAGGGAAACAGGTCCATGTGTTTGGATGTTTTTTCTTACATAATGTTGGACGACCTGCCCATTTGGAAGAGGCAGAGGAAGGTTATTTAATCTACTGGCCTGTATATTCAGTCATTTCAGGAAGCTGTGCAGTAATGTCCGTGAGTGCAGAATTCAGACTCACATGCGGGATGTTTAGGCTTAAATCCAGAGCTGAAGGCAGGAATTTAGAAATACTGAGGTCATGGGTCAACATTTTTACAGTGGAGCCACTTTTTTGACAAATGAAAGTCCGTAAAGTTTTCTGTTAATTCCAGTTTTTTTTTTAACATTTAATCATTAATTTAACTGGATTATATTTGACGGTCTAAATTAGAGCTGAAACGATCAGTCAAAATTAATCTGCAAGTCGTTTATTTAAGAAGAAATGCCAATATTTAACTGGTAACAGCCACTCAAATGTGAATATTTGCTTGTTTTCTTCATCGTCTGTGAGTCTAGTTGTCTTTAATATTTTGGGGATTTGGATGTTTAGTGTTCAGTTTAGGCTCTGGTAAACTGTGATGAACATTTTTTACTATTTTCTCGCATTTAAGAGACCAAATGATTAAATAATCAATCAAAGATATAACTGTCAGGTTAAAGGATAATGAAAATAATCATTAGATGCAGCTAAATGAAAGTCTGGATGTCTCCTCACAACCAGGAAGATACTGTAGTTCTGGTGGAGAAATGTAGAATCTCTTAATTTCATTTTATTTATTTATAGCCTACTTTTAGTTAACTTAGGCTCTGCATTAGACTACATTTGAATTTTGCGATCATCTCTCAGCTGTTAAAGCTTGAGTTTAGTCTTTGTTTTGTCTTTTTCTAACAATTCTGTGCTCCAGTTCCCAGAGCCGAGGACTGAAATCCTTTTTATATTCAGACCCAGATGTTCAACTGTCTGAAATGTTTACCGTGATGTAGGTTGAGTCTTTGTTCTAAAAGTGACAACAGGTTCTTAATGCAGGTTGTTCAACCTCTTTAACTATTGATCTCTGTCTTAAATTTCCCTGTGAGCTCCTGAAGCTCTGTTACCCTTCTGACCCATCGGTGCGTCAGTCATTACAATCTCACGCTGCGCTGCCAAACAGTGTTTAAACCCACAAAACCTCATCTTTCCAAAGTCTCCAAAGACTCTAAATATGGCAGAATTTTTTTGGGAGATGTGTGTGAAATGTTAGAGCCATAAAAAACAGTCTTGGATTTAAATATTTCACTTGGTGTAAACATCTTAACTTGTAGATTAAATGAAGAGTTGGAACGAGCTGATACACAATATACATACAGTTTATGATACTGTCAAACAGTGCGGAATAAGATGATTTTTCAACCGTAATGCTACTTAATGGGGGATATAAGGGTGCAACACTGGATTTCAAGGGGTTAAAAAGATCAGTTAGGGGTTAGGGTTATGGTTAGGGTGGGTTAGGGTTAGGGTAAGGTTAGGGTTAGGGTTAATAACAGTTTTCCATACTGTATATAGTTAAAGTTTTGGTATTGACAACACTCTGTGAGGGATAGAATGATACATTTCTGGACTTATTTCCATCATTGTCCTGCTGTTTTCACAAACTATCAACCACTTAAAGTGTCTGACATGAAGAAATATCACTAAATAAACACTGAAATGTAGATAATTGAATCTCAAGAAGAAACAATCAATGATATGTTTTAGTTCTTCATTGTTGTGATGATTACAATCAGATATAATCAGGTTCTTGGAGCATCTTATGTTTTGTTTGGTGCATATAAAGACCACATCCTTGTTTTTAAAAGTCCTCATCCTGGTTCTGATGAACCTGGATACCAGCTACTCTGGACTCTGATAGAAACCAGAATACTGTGGCATGTAAACACCTCATCCAGGTTTCTGATTGTTCTCTCGTTACTTCTTAACATTGTTATGATGTAGAGATGCGACTATCGCTGGACGACATCACGATATTTTTGACCAAATACTTCGATATCGATGTTGCGACAGTATTGTTGGGATGATTATCGGTGCTTTCACAAAATATTTACACAATGAGATTTTTGATAAATAAACAATAGTAATGTGGATATAATGACTAAGAAAAAGCACCAAACGCTCCCGTCTGAGAAGCTGGAACCAGTTTGATACTTTGACTTAAAAAATATCTCACATGATTATCAGATTCATGAAAACAGTAAAGGGGCGGCTGTGGCTCAGGAGGTAGAGCAGGTCACTGTTGTTTAACACTTTATAGACAAAATAACTAATCATTTGATCAAAAAAATAATCCAGATTAATTGATAATGAAAAGAATTTTTAGAAAATAGTTTACATTCACACTTTAAAACATCATCTGAACATTTCTGCTGTGTGTTTGGTGTTTTTGGCGGCAGGTCCGTGATGCTCTCTGCTGGCTGATAATCTAGCTTCACCATGTCGACCTCAGACTCGGATTACTCCATTGACTGGCTCGCCAGCGACGAGGACGATTACGACGGTCCAGAGAGATTAACCCCTCAGCACGCAGATGCTCCGCCGGTACCCTCGTCGTCGTCATCATCAACAACCACGTCGTTAAGAGAATCTCCTTCGAGCTGCTTCCGCTCCGGAGCGACCCAGAGGAGGAGGAGTGACTGTAAAGACGGAGGCCGCTGCGGGGACGTCGCCGACTCTCCGGCCCCTCTGGAGACCCCGGCGGTCAGTCCAGTTCAGGGATTTACCTCTGTTTGTAAGCAGCAGACGCTTTCTGTGGAGTCAAAGCATCACGCGGTCAGGAAGAGAGCACACAGCGCTGCTCTAGACGAACTCTGTGAAAAGCCTCAACCAGACACTGAAAACGAACTGTTCTCGCACAAGGTGAGAGGTTTTTAAATGATAACACACAGACACTATCAGAGCTTTCAGGGAGGATTAATGTCTGTCACACTGAAATCTGGTACTTGAAGCACATTTTTGCCTTGTATTTCTTCTGGTGGTGTAACCTCGTTCCTGTAGAAGATTGAACAACATTTAAACAACTGAACTTCAGATATCTGTCATGTAGGTTAGTTGCAGAAAATGTAGTGATGTAGAGTAAAGCTTTGAAGTCAATCTCAGAATCAGAGAGTGAGATCTTTCTAGAGCTGCTATTTAACATCAGTGTTTTCCTACAGTACACTATGTGGCCAGAAGTATGTGGACAACTGAACTACGGCTGCAGTGTTGTGATTAATGTGTTGATTAGTTTCTCAATTAATCGATTGGTTGTTTTGGCTAAAAAATGTCAGAAAATGAACCCAGAGTTCAGTTTACTGTCACAGAGAACTAAAGAAACCAGAAAATGTTCACATCTGAGAATCTGGAATCAAAGAATGTGACTCCAAATGATTAATCAGTTATCAAAATAGTTGGTAATTAAATTAATAGTTGACAACCAATTGATTCATTGAATAAATCATTGCGGCTCTAAACTGAACATGTGATTGATGAGTATTAATCTGCTGCTGTATCAGCCTCCTCCTCCTCTCAGCAGAGATTTTCCACCAGATGTTAGAACCTGCTGATTCAAACGTAGCATTAGTTTGATCCAGTGGAAGAATTTCTTCAACAAGTTGAGGTAGAAGTTATAATTTACTCCTCTCCTGAGCAGGTGTAAGTGATTTTTTTGGATGGAGGAACAGTTAGAAAGACTAATGATAGAAAAGGAAGCAGAGGCAGAGCACATTTACACTATATATGATGCTCTGCAACAATATTTTGATCAAATTAAAGTATATTATAGTAAAAGTACAGATGGTTCAACTGAACAAAGAAGGGAGGTTAGTGGGAAACCAGCTTGTTATAATGTCAAACTGTGTACTAACTTTACACTCTGTGGAGTTTTCTCATAAACAAACAAAAGTTATTTTTACATCCAGCGTTACTCATCAAAACACTCCGTGTGCATCCTGGAGGTCCTGGAACAAAACTGTTGAGTGAATTTCCTTCCTTATAAAGCATTTGAAAAGCCAACTTAAAAAAAAAAAAAAAAAAGTATTTTAAATCCTGTATTGTTTACAACCGTGTTTACTTGCAGTCTTCTTGTTTCCCGCCTTTGTTGGCGCATTTCTGCATTTCTTGGCTCAGTGCAGCCACCTGCGGATCACTGGAACAGTGTGAAACATTTGGCAGGACTGTGAACTGTGTCTCCTGCATGCATGAGTGTCCTTGTACATGTGCAGAAGACAAACAAAAAGGGAGATGCACTGATAGAAAAACTGCTCCGTTGGGCTATTAGAGCTCATAAACTCCACAGGGAACCTTTCAAATGAAAAGCAAAGTATCATCAAAAATATGATTGAAAGCTGTAGCAAAAAGATTTACCTCAGCTGGAGCTGACGGTGTCCATCGATTAATCTGCTGGTTATTTATTTGAGTAATCGATTAAATGTTTTGTCTATAAAATGTCAGGAAATAATAAAAAATTCCTGTTAGAATTTTTTAGAGCTCAAAGTGATGTCTTCAAATGTCTTGTTTTGTCTGATTTGTTCGATACGACACCAAAAAGCTTCATATTCTCACATTTGAGAAGCTGCAACCAACAAATATTCTGCATTTTTCCTCTTAAAAAATGACTAAAATGATTATTTGATTATTGAAATAGTTGCTGATTAATTTTGTGTCAACTGACTAATCAATTAGAAGCTCTAATCAATTAGAAGCTCTAACCAAAAGTACACAAAAATTGGTGAACATGTACTCATACTTTTGGCCATATAATGTATCTGACCGTACAGAGAGAAACTCTTTGTAGAAGAAGCACCGAAAGCAGGAAATAGACCAGAATGCAATGCAGCGACAAGATTGTTCACACTTTGAGTAAAGGGGCACAACTTTAGCTTCTTCCAGATTCTGAAAACTCTTCTGTACTTTAAGAAATCAATAACTGATGTACAGCAGAAGTTCACAGAAGTGGGAGAAACCTGAAAGTACAAACTCTAAATGACAAAGTAGCCTCAGGGAGGCATCGAACATCAGCCTGCCGGTATCAAACAGTGTAAGAGGATCTGATGGTGCCAGTTTTCAGGGTAGTCTGGTGTCACCGGGTCTCACGTTATCCGTCTGAGTGTCACAGTGACGCCGAGGGAAGAAGGCGGCAGCGCGACAGCTCGGCGAGACACGTGTGAAGTCGTCGATTGCTATCAGTTTCTCCATTAGCTTCTGTCAGCTGTTTAATGGCGACTCTCTTATTGAAGTGCCCGCGGACATTTACCTTCAGTGGTAACACGAGACTAATGGCATCAAATGGGAGCGGGTGTAAATGGGTGATCAGTCACTCAGCTGTAAATCAATACGTCCTTGACAAAATGAGAAATTTAAGGTATTCAGAAAGCTGTGAATCAAACTGTTGACACACTCAGACACACGCTGTTCATTACATTTACTGACTTATGTAATCCTGTATGCAGTTTTAGGAACGCCATAAGCAACGCTCTGCTGTGGATAGATACCCTTAAGTGGCTATTAGAAAGCACTTTAGGTGGTGCAGAGCTGATAGCATGAATGTTAACCTCATTATCTGTTCCACACAGTGCATGGAGCTGCAGTGCTACGTCCAGCCTCTGTCGTCCATCCTGCGCGGCCTGAGATCAGGCAGGTACTCCGAACGTAAGTGTCTAATCCCGGATCTCATAATCCCCCCCCTCCCTCCTGTAAGGTTGCCACTCTGCTCTGCAGCTCAGCGGCAGGTTTGTTAATGGACACATTTTGTTCAGATCAAACTGCTAAAGATAAACACATCATGCTGACACAAAGTGGGATGATTATTTCACTGGATGTTCTCCTGAATCAGACTCGCTCAGACTAACACTGAATGTTTTTTAGCAGCCTGGTGTTTGTTGGTTGGTCAGTTAGTCCAATGTTTTGGTCCAGATGATGAATTTTGTCTTAAAAGTTTGTCTTAAAACACTTGTTGTCCTTTTTTGCAAAAGTGTTTATTTGAAGCTAAAATGAAGCTTCAGCCGTCCGGATGAGTCTAATCAAGCAGATATATTTCAAAGTTTGTCTTTTTTGTGCCAAATTCCCTCTTTTTGTTTCTGTTCTTCCACTGCAGCTGAACAGGGAAACACTGTTGAGACACAAACAGGAATTCTTTACTAAAAAGACTGTAAATGTAGAAGATATCCGCTTTATCTACCTTCATATTAGCTTCAGATTGGATTGGATTTTCTCCTCCATTGTAAGTGCATTATGAAGGGATCTTCTAATGGTCAGTATGAACAGCGGTTGTAGCTCAGGAGGTAGAGCGGGTTCAATCCCCGGCTCCTCCGGTCCACATGTCGAAGGGTCCTTGGGCAAGAAACTGAACCCCAAATTGCTCCCGATGGCTGCGCCAGCACAGCATATCTCACCGCCATCAGCGAATGGATGAATGTGGCTCGTAATGTAAAAATGCTTTGAGTGGTCGGAAGACTAGAAAGGCTGCAGTCCACTTACCGTCTACAGACACGAGAGTGATATCGATCTTAGAGAAGACTTAGAGTCCAAAACTGTGAACATGTGCACATTCATTTCTTCTAAATGTAAAAGTTTAAAATGCTTCAATGATGAAACTGAGACAGTCAGTGTGGGTCAGGCCATAACAGGCTTTTATTCAAACCAATTAAAAATCTATAAAACAATCAAACCAAAGCTAGAGAAGGGAGCTGATAGACAGTCGTACTGCGGCCTGACGTCCACCAAACCACAGCGAAAGGGTCTGGGAGTTTACTATCTGCAAAAAAACCCCCAGAAAACACCACAAACAGAAGAAACACCAACTAAATAATGTGCCAACACACACCCCAAACTATCACAGGTGAGTGAACTAGTCCTGTGACTGGACCACCAACCACAGTACTAGAAGGAAACAGAAAACAGAGTTAAAAACTGACTCTAAAAGCAATAAATAAATAAGAACACTAATTAAAAACTAAACTTAAACCTTAAAATAAACGGTAGCCAGTGCCGCCTGTAAAAAAAAAAAACACAAAAACAGCACTATTAAGACTGGCCCAAAGTTAACATGATTAAAATAGATTCTACAAATATAAAATGTTCTTACTTTGAGTCGTTTGGGTACTTAAAAAACGACCTTTCTCCTTTTTCCTTCAGCAAACATAAAATCATGTTATCATGACCCATTAAAACATTAAAAATACAGATACCTCAGGCTGCATTTGCACCCCTACATTACCCAACCATTAAAAATGTAGCAGGTGATAAAATAATCTAAAAACATATAATAAAAGCTGTTTCCTGGACAGCAGCAGCAACCTCACACCTGTACTCACTGACCTCATCACCCGCCCCTTCTCAGGGACTGTTTCCTGTAAACTTCCATAAAATGTCAATTCAGGTACAACATCAAATACTATAAAACTTGTTTGGCAGTAACAGTATCAGAGTTGGTAGAATCTGCCGTGGGGTCAAACTCTCTTACAGTATCTTCTCCACTGCCAACTTCTCAACAACAAAGAAACACAGTCCTGTTTTCTTAACTTGGCCGTCCAACATTTTCATAGTTTGTCTAACAGAGTTTCAAAAGCTTTTTCATAGCTTTCATAAACCAGCATCGATGAGTCATCGACAACATGTGAGACCGTGCCAAGTATCGCTAAATGTAGCTCGTCAGAACACTGAGTTCAGCCGCAGCCTGAATGAGCTCTGGTTTTGTGTCCAGTGACTTTTACAAAAGACACATGAAGAAGAGATCAGATCAGAACAGACTGATCTAGATCTGATCTTTTTAAGGTATTTTCAGACCTGTTGTAGTTGTTTTTTGCTCTGGTCTGAATCTGTTTTTTCCTCTCGGTTCTGTTTCTTTTCACACAGAAAACAAATAAAGCGAAAAAATGTCACCTCACAGTGAGTTTCGTGTTTAAGCTTGTCTCTTTATTCCTGCATCGCTCCCCGAGGAGTCTGCACATGTTCGTCTTGGCTGAAGATGTTAAATACTCTATATTTATGTCATAATTATAAAATATCTAATTATATACAGCATTCATCTCTACATGATTAAAGAGTTATGAACATTCTGTGCTGCCAGTGACATTGATATATTCCTTTTGATTCACTTTCTTTTCTCAATTAAGGTGTTCATTTAGAAATAATTAAAACTGAACGTCCACAGTAAAAGACTCAGGGAGGCACAGCACACACTGGCAACTACAGTAGCGGAAGAAAAGGAAAAAAGGATCAAAGGCCTCACGAGTCATTTAACATCCGTTTTAAACTAAGACCGCTTCAGAGATGAAAGACCGGATCAAAGACGCTCGGTTGTGCACACAGTTTAGGTGAGATATGGACTTAAGAACGGCTGTTTGCTTTTCCTTCCTGCACGCAAACATCACTCTGCCAAATATTAGAGGGATTCAGTCATAAGTAGAGTTTGGGCATCGCTACTTTTTTTTTTGTTGAGAGTATATGATTCACTCACCACAATACCTATAACAATGTGTTCCTCTAAAGGCTTCATCATAAGATATTTTCTCAGTTAAATAATCACTCAAAATGTACCAAACACCACACGGTCATCATTTTATACATATCTTTAATATTACATTAAACCACTGGAGTGAACTCATAGAAAACCATACTTGAGTTCTCTTATTAAATTCTGAATTTAGCGAAATTGTGAAAATTAGAATATTTTTATGTTTGTGACTTTTTAAAGCAACCACTGTAGGTCCAAAAATTAGCATGCTAACATGTTGAACTAAGATAGTGAACATAAACATTACACCTGCTTAACATCAGCATGTTAGCATTGTCATTGTGAGCATTAGCATGCTAACGTTAGCAGTTAGCTCACAGCCTCACAGAGCCGCCAGCATGTCTGAATACTCTGAATTCTCTTTTTTCCAGCTTCTCCAATGTGAGAATTTGCTGCTTATATATATATATTATATGATATTAAACAAAAAATCTATGGATTTTTGACTCAACTCAGTCAGATAGCTTTTATCATGAAGTAGCTGCAGGAAGTAAACGTGGAGGTTGTTTTGCTGAGGTCAGTAAGGTTTTAAAGGCCCTGAAATCTGATTATTTTCTTGATTAATTCATTATTCGTTTCGTCTATCAAAATGTCTCAAAAGAGTAAAAAAAAAGCCCATTACAAGAAGTCCAAAGTGACGTCTTGAAATGTTTTCTTTTGTCTGACCAAGTTGAGTCAAAAATCCAAAGATATTTTGTTTAATATCATATAAGACGAAGAAAAGCAGCAAATTTTCACGTTGGAGAAACTGGAATCCAGGAATGTTTGAGACTAAGAGTATCCAGACATGCTGGCGGCTCTGTGAGGCTGTGAGCTAACTGCTAACTTTAACATGCTAATGCTCACAATGACAATGCTAACATGCTGATGTTAAGCAGGTGTAATGTTCATGTTCACTGTCTTAGTTCAACATGTTAGCACGCTAATATTTGCTAATTACCACAAAACACAAAGTACAGCGGAGGCTGATGGGAACGTCATTAGTTCAAGATATTTTAGTTTCGTAGTTGAAGGTATTTAGTCATAAACCAAAGAATCTTCATCCAGATGATGGCGCTACATGAAAAGTCAGTTATTAAAATTCATCCTGAGGGGATGAATGATTGTGTGTACTAATGTCATGACAATCTAACAGTTGTTGAGGCATTTCACTAAAAAACACAAATATTAACCTCATGGTGGCGCTAGAGGAAAAGTTAAAGGATCATCAGACTCATTAGGATTCATCCTCTGAGGAAAATGAATGTCTGTACAAAATTTCATGGAAATCATCCAATAGTTAAAATATTTTAGTCTGGACCAAAGTGGTGTACTGACCAACTGACAACTAACACGGCTAAAAATGACTTAAACGATTATCAAAACAGTTGCTGATTAGTTTTCTGTCGACCAATCAGCTAACAGATTCATCGACTAATTGTTGAAAACATATTTTCTCAATCAGCTTGTTCTTATGAGCAGTGATATCCAACATGAACATTTTCTGCTAAAGTTTTGATTTTTTGGGGGATTTCTGAGCTTTTCTCACTGGTTGGGTGGGGCAGTGGGCGGGGCTCAGTACCTTTGCACCAATCAGAGTTTAGCAACATTTGAATCAACTTTTGAGATGTGGTTGAAAGCTTCAGAAAAAGATAGATCCCCCTAAATCTTACACACTGGTCCTTTAAAAGCTTAAGTCAGTGTGCAGAGCCAGTGCACATACATACAGGAGCCTTCCTGAGTGATTAAGAGAAGTATCTGTTGACTCTAAGCGTAAATTGTATTTCTAATGATGCTGCTGTTGTGTTTTAAGTGAATCAAGCTGCTGCGGTTTGTGGTTTTAGCGTAGTCGAGGCTTTAAAGAATAAAGCTGATGAGCATGACGACACAGCAGAGGTCATAATTGGTACCGTGCTCAGATTCAGAGCCACGTGCCTCCTCTCCTCATGCTCAGTGCAGATTTCTCTTTTTTTTTCTCCTGCAGGTCTCAGCAGTTTCCAGGAGAGCGTCGCGATGGACCGTATCCAGAGAATAATGGGGGTCCTTCAGAATCCAAACATGGGGTAAATACCTTTTTAGAAATACTGCAGTAGTACGTACTCTAGTAGTCAGTAGAAACAACAGCATGCTAGAAAATCCTCCATGTTTGCTTTCTTCCTTTTTGTGTGTCTGATCTTTTTTATCCCGAGCAGCCGGATCACATAGTTTAGAGAAATAGTGTCCACATGTCAGATAAAAGCAGTTCGGACCACTGGAGGGCTGATTGAACACAGTCAGGAATGTTTGTAAGATAAAATACTTTTAAGGTGGATGAGAAATGCTAAAAAAAATCTGTTGGTTTTGTTCAGCGGCCACACTTCACTGCATCTGATTGATTATATGCTTACGAAGCTGCTTTTCTTAAACATTTATAGTTGTAAATACAAAATACCTTTAACACATTGCACCTAAGGGACACAGTATGTGTCAAAATTTATGCCCCTTAATCTCAAAATGATTCCCGTTGAACCATAAACACGCTGTAAAAAATCAGACAAACCTGCCCTTTACAAAAACGCCAGTTTCTTAGTGATCTAGTACGGATAAGTATCAGTAAATCCACTTTAAAATCATGGAAAGAACTTAGAACTTGGTTCATAATCATTAAATTTATGACATTTTCTTCAGTAAAAGCCTAGTCGATCTTTTTTTTACAAGCAAATGCAGCTTGTAACTCTGGAGCTGGTTAACAATCATGTAAACAAACGAAAGCAAAATATTCAGCAAAACAGTCAGACTGACAGAATCAGTGAAAACAGCTTCTGTATGTTGTTTTTTTGGCTATATTCATACATTTTTTTGTTATTATTGAGAACTCAAGAACACATCTGTCGATAGAAAAGGCTCTTTGAGCAACATCAGCTTTGGAGTTCTATCTGGTCTGAGCCAATAAACAATATTTATCACATTAACTGGCTAAACTTCCGAACCGTTCCCCGTTATTTCCTGTTTTACAGTCTTTAAAGTCTCTCTTTTCAAATCTGTCTTAATATTAAAAAAAATGTGTTATTTATTTTACAAAACATAAAAATCAACAAAAAACAAAATTCCTTCATGTTTCCCTGTTGAGCGGCAGTACATTTGTACTAAAAAGGCTTCAACTGTGGAAGATATCTACTGAATTTGACTAACTTAGTGGCTGAAGCTTCATTTAAGCTTCAGATAAACTAACATACATTCCTAAACAACAGGAGGGAGAAAGTGATCTTTTATGGTCAGTTTGAACAGGAGGAATCATTACAGCGAGCTAAACCTGTTTCAATGTTCATTTGGACGCCTGACTGTTGTTTTAAGACAGACTCGGAAAAAGTGTGAACTCGTCCTTCGAGTCCCAACCTGCTCTGTTTGATGATGAGATGCGAGTAGGTTAACAGGACTGGATCTACTGGTAGCAAAAAGATTCAGTCATCTGAGGTTCAATTTGAAAAAAATATACAGTTAAGCACAAAGTCAAGAGGTTGCAACAAGCTAGTGAAGCTGTAAACAGAACTGTGTTCCCGCACATGCTCAGTAGCGTCGGCCTTACACGGAACTACTCTCAAGAGACTGAAAACATGTTCACTGTTATTATTATGTCTTTGGAGCCGTTTCTAAACAAACATGTCACCCACGTTTTTAATAGTTTTTGGACGACAACGGAGGTCAACGACACAGAGGGATACACACACAGTACTTGTTAGTAGATCAGTTCATTGTTGGTTTGGATCCAAACATGATATTTGTTGACGATAAGAAAAATATAGAAAATCGCAGCCTTATCTTTTTAAGTATTTGGTACCAACTTTCTGTACTTCAGTTTTTTTTTTTCAGTGAGTCTACAAAAGCATCAAAAGGATCGTATATCTCCACCACTTCGGAAAATAAAATAAAACATTAATCTCAAAAGCCTGCAGACCCAAAAATGACCTTTAAGCTTTAACTGTAACAAAAAGGCGATTTTTGTTTTTATTTCAACATGAATAACTGTTAAACATTCATGTATTAAATGTTGTTGAAAGGACCCATTTCACACGTCATATATTCTTCCTGGACTTTCTACGACCTTCAGTAACGTCACAGACATGAAATACGACTCTTGAGTGACTTCAAACAGGTCGAACACAGTTGTTAAGAAGCTGTTTCCAGCCGTTTCAGTCATCTTGTGTTAGTCTTTGATGCCAAATGGGTGGAGTTTGTCTCTCCAGAAAAGTACAATGAACGTCGTGAAGTTTGTTTGACAATCACAGGAAAACATATGAAGGTCATTTAAGACACTTTCCTGTGATTTACAGCGTCTGTGACTCTATCAGCACTGAACAGACGCGGTAAACTGCAGCCACGTGCAGATTAAAACAAATGGGGAAAAACGTTTGGGAAGAGTAAAAGACATCTGACGTCATTAAATTTAATCTTCTGTGACGGCCTGAAGGATTCTGGTGAAACCACAGGATTTTATATATTTTCCCCTGAAGAACATTTTGCAGTTGACCTCCCAAACTCTTCAATTTTACTATATAATTTCTTTTGTTTTTTTTACATTTTGGAAATAAAATGTGTTTCTGAGTCTGACTGACGCTGGATTGATACCAAAATCGATGTTGATACTTAAAATAATAAAAAACTCATGCACAATGATGTATTGACCAATACATTTTTCTACATAAACAATTTTTTTTACACAAACAAAAGTGATAAAGATATCTGAGTAGAAAGTATTTACACTTGAAAGACAAACTTCAATATCAAAAATGATAATAAAAGAAAATAGAACTGTTTAAGTATAATAAACATACATTAATTGCAGTAGAAAAGTGTAAATAAAGACAAACACACAATAAACGAAAATAAATTTGAGTGTGAAACTTTATTCTTGACTTTGGAAATTCCAGTTTGGCAAAAATAATCTTAACTCATTGTCCACTTACTAGCTTTTTCTGTATCTTTCAACAGTATGTCAACTGTTGGATGGCACAAAATTTCCTTCAACTCAACAATTCAAAAACAGAAGTCATACTGTTCAGTCCCCCTAATCTAAATAACCCCATCAGTCTTGGTCCCATATACACCTACATGAAGCCCACAGCCAGAAATCTCGGAGTACTGTTCGATCCAGGTCTAAGTTTCAAACCACACATTAAACGCACAATATGTAATTTCAGCCGCTAGGGGTCTCAATCAAAACAATAACAAGAGACGGAGTGTGATAACGGTGTGAAGTAGCAAGGGATCATGGGAGTTGTTGTCTTCCCAGCTTCACTGGGATACGATTACTCCGGTGTTAATCATTCGGGATGTTTTTACCCGCAGAGGTCTCCTCCTCTCCAGAACAAACGGACCCGGAGATTACAGGTAAAAACACTGAATAAAGCTGTTTCACCTAAAAAATCAGTGTTTCTCCGACGATGTTTGGCGACCACCGGACGTCCGGTACGGGCTGTTAGCCGAGCTGCTGCGAACACTTGTTCGGTTTATTTCTCTTATAACTTTAGATCCAGACGTTCGGTCGGTTTCTACCGGGAGACGAATTATCCGCAGAGGTCTCCTCCTCTCCAGAAACAAACGTACACACAGATTAAAATCGTTAAAAATACTAATTAAAGCGTTTCACCTAAAAAAAAAATCAATATTTCTCCGACGATGTTTGGTGACCACCGGACTTCCTGGAGGGGCTGTTAGCCGAGCTGCTGCTAACGTTTGTCCAGTTTATTTCTCTGATAACTTAAGATCCAGACGTCCAGTGACTAAAATCCTTCTTCCGGCTAAAAGATATAGTTAAAAACGACTTAAATTTATCATGAAAATGTGTCTTAAAACTGAATAAAAGTCCATTTATAACAGTTTGTGTGGAACAACCACAACGCCGATGTATTATCTTGTATGTGTGTAAGTTACTCTTTGGTAGACGCCATTGTAGCGGACAAACACAGCACCGCCGTATGCATCTTGTGCGTGTTTACTCTTTGGTAGAGGAGGTATGACGCCATTGACATGCGACCAAATGAAACAGTCCGTTACTTTAATTAAATTACAGATTTCTCTGGGTTTGAAAATTGTTGGAAACATTTGGGATAATGTCAGTACACAACTCAACAACATATATAACATAGGTCTAGTTGTTTTTAGACATTTTAATGTGGAATAATTACATATTATACCTTTAACAAAGTTGTCCAGTCCTGCTTCTTCCAAATCAGAACCATTTCCAGAATTAAGCCAATGCTCCACCATTCAGACCTTGAAAAAATCATCCACACTTTCATTTTCTCTAGACTAGATTACTGCAACTCCCTCCTTTCTGGTATAACACAAAAATCCCTGTTACGCCTCCAACTAGTTCAGAACGCAGCAGCTCGGCTTCTTACTGGTTTTAACAGACAACATCACATCACCCTGATTCTGGCTTCTCTCCATTGGCTCCCTGTTCGTTTTAGAATTGATTTTTAAGATTTTACTGATCACTTTCAAAGCACGTTTGGGTCTGAAGCTCCAAGCTACATAACAGACATGCTGACCCGTTATGAGCCAGCCCGCAGCCTTAGATCCTCAGGTGGGCCCTTCTGGCTGCTCCAAAGTCGAGGCTTAAATCTAAAGGTGACCGTGCTTTTTCCATCAGGGCCCCTCGACTTTGGAACGACCTGCCTGAGGAGATAAGGCTCACAGAATCAGTGACTTCCCCTCCCAAAACCCATTTTTACAGACTTGCTTTTATGTAATGTTGTCTTTCGATCATCTTTCTTTTAAACTTTTTATCATCTCTTTATTGTCTTTCTTTGCCTTTGGCCGCCATCTTTTTAAGGTCAGATCTGTTATTGTCTTCTGTTTCATGTCTTTGCTTTGCATTTGTCTGTCAAACCACTTTGTTTTTAAAAGGTGCTATATAAATAAAGTTATTATTGTTATTATTATTATAATTATCTCCTGGTCTTCATCAGTGGTATGTCAGTTTAGTTGCATCATGAGACCCAAGTATGAAACCTGAGTCATGTTTTCATCTCCGGCCACTGATGAAAACCATAAGATGTAGTTGAAAGCCCCAGAAAAAAGCTAGTAAGTAGAAAGTGAACCTTGAGTCAAGATTATTTTGTCAAACCTTATTAAATTTGAATAACAAATATACACAAGTAAAGCTTCTCCTTTAAGAAGTTAAGGTCACAATGCAATCTAACTATAAAAGGTAAAAAATAAATTATAAAACAGTGACTGGAAATTCCATGCAGCCTTTTTTTTTACCTCTTTGTATCCTGATAATATATTTTTAGGCTCAATTATTCCATTATCAGAATCTGTTTTGACCATTAATCAGTCTAACTGCACAAAATGTCCAAAAAAAATCACTGCAGAGAAGAATCATTTCAAACACTTCAGCACAAGATGATCCCGAAACTCCACCAACACACTCACGTAGGACTCCAAGTTTCTGTTCCTCTGAAACGAAACATTCGTTAGTCGCAGATTTGATGTGAAACGTTTTGTTCCTGGAAACTGAACTTTTTATAGAGTCACAGCTGAAAAACGATCTGGATGACGCACGCTTTTGTAACATAAGGGATGGTTCTTTTGGGGCCAAAGCTGATCTGTCCGCCACATGACAAAGATTCATTCATTCATTCATTCGGTTTGTAAATTATATCCCGCTGACAGACAAACTAACAGGTGAGAATCATGATCTCCTCTGTGGGAGAAATGAAACATCCCACCTGGAAACACAAACACGTAGTAAAGTAGGAACATTTATGTGCAAATCTGATCCAAAAACATAAATAAATCTGCATTAACGGATATTTTTTTGTCCAGCAGAAACAAATTATGAGCACAACACTGACATTTCATGACCTTTTAAGTTGATATGTTAGCAAACAGTTGCTTATTTCCACATCTAGCAGTTACGGAGCAACATTATCATTCATTTGGAGTCCAATATTCACTCTCTTTTAGCTCTGTTTTTGCTCTCTACCAACTCCTGAGGGAAATATCTGTCTCTTTAGCTGCTAAATGCTCCACTATGTTCACCAGCTAGCCTACAGCTAACTGCGTCTGTTTGCTGTTTGGTGCTGAGCAGGTAGTGTACAGTTGCTTGAAACAATGAATAAAAGACAATAAAAAAATCAGGTCAACAGGTTTCCTTTGCTGGCCAAGAATCTGACCCACTTTCTTAAACAAAAACAGAGCACATTCTGTACATTTTTTTTTGTTGCTTTCCGTTTGACACATAAACCTGACATGTGGGCTGTGAAATGAACGTCTATGTTAAACACATCTGAGGCTGGACCACACATGGAGCTCTGCAGCGTAGGTGGCATTAAAATGTGTCTCAATAACATCAGATTTAACACGCATAGGTCCTCCAGTGTTGGGGGGGGGAAGTATTCGACTCATCCGCCGTCAGAACACATGCAGTGTTTTTATAGGCTCCATTGTTTCCCATTTGGCAGAATGAATTGCTGAAGTAAGTCAGGAAAAAATGGCAACAAATCCAGTCATGTTGGCAGTCAGAGGCCGAGAAGAAAAGAAAAAAAGATATTTACAGCAATAAAGTCAAAGCTGCTTGTGAATACTGAGATATATATTACCTGCTGGGATTCATTCATTTGTTGCTTTTAGAGTGAATACATGGAAAATATCTTTAGTTTGTGTTCTAATGGGTTTAATGTGAAATTTTAAAATTTGTAGCAACAATACATCAAATGTTCTTCCTCTGTTAACATGTGATAGTAGTCTGAATATCTTTGGGTTTTGGACTGTTGGGCAATGTATTGTATTGTATTGATATCGTTATATCATAAGGCAGAAGTGTCTTCTCCTGGTTTTAAAGGCTGTTTTACTGTAAAATTTTGTAATTCTCTGAACTTACCAGACTGTCGTAGCTGTTCTATTATTTGCCCTTTACCTACTTAGTCTTTGTATCCACATTACTGATGATTATTTATCAAAAATCCCATTGTGTAAATATTTCGTGAAAGTACCAATAGTCAACCCTACAATACTGTTGCAATATTGATATTGAGGTATTTGGTAAAAAGATATTGTAATATTTTATTTTGTCCATATACATTCAATTAGTTGGTCGATATGCTCTCGTCCGACTAAATTCTCATTGGTTAAATAATCTTTGTGTTACTTTCATTAGGAGAAAAAATTAAGTCGATTTAGTTGAAGATTATGTACGCTTTCAGTCGACCAAGATTTTCTTTGGTTGCCTACATCCCTAGATGTCTGCGTTGTCTACCTCATACTTCAGATCAGATTAGGGCTCAAACGTACAGATGTATCTGAGAAGTTGCCATTTTGAGTAAAGAACAATACTAGAAAAATAAGTTGTTGCTTCTGTTCGACACCATCTTCTCCGTTTGGACCTTCCTGCTACCTCGAGGAACGCTAGCTTACTATGAACACCCAGTGCCACACACTTGGGCTAACGTTAGCTGCTTTAGCTAAATTGTGCTAACAGAGCAGGTATCGTAACCAAGTAACATTGAACTTAGTGAAATTTTGCGACAATAGTGTGACTCAGCAGGTGAGCCAACTGTCAATCACAGCTGTCAATCAACACCCAAACAGCAGACATCAAAGCTACTATAAGTCTTCAAATCTTATTAACGGACCAGTAATGACCACCAACACACTTATTAGAGACTGAAACCATAATGACTCGTTGAAAACAAGTGTTTCTAGAGAGAAGTTGAGTCAGTCGGCGGCACTTTAAGGTTGTGGCTTGCTTTGAAACCAGCGGAAAATTTTTTAAAAAATTCTGTAGCCTTGGTAGCTAAGGTTGTCCACTCTTTTATTTCAGATCGGATTCAGACTTAAACATATACGGATGTGTTTCAGAAGTTTCCATTTTGAGTAAAGAAGGAGAAAAAGAAGTGAAATGCTACTATGATTGTCTGTTGACGCAGCCTCTGGAGTGGAGTTCATCAGGAGGGCGGCCCTTAAAGAGACAGGAGCTAAAACGGCCTGTTTCAGACAGAGGCTGAACTGAGGGGCTGCATAAAGAGCCAGTATAAGATAAATAAGGAGTTTATTGAATTATAAATCAGGCAAAGATAATCCATTAGAGCCCCAGAATATAAATACAGACCTGGAAATGTGCAGAATATGTCCCCTTTTGATATATAAATACAGATTATAACCACTTTAAATATAATAAAGTCCAGCACAACAACTAAAATTAAGGACTCAGACATTTCATTACCACAACGTTGAATCACCATCTGTTTGACAGTATTACATGGTGTGTGGTGTGAAGTCATGTAGGGTGTGTGTGTGTGTGTGTGTGTGTGTGATGCTGTCCTGGCTGAAATAGTTGTTTTTTAAATCCAACTCATGGCTGTGAGCAGGTGGGCGGGGCCTCAGCGGGCCGCTCTAGGGCTTACTGCTCTATTTATAGCCTGTGAATGGAAGGAACGAGGGCCTTCCCCCGCTGCCACGTGTGGGCTGCAGCCTGCGTGCGTGCGTGTGTGTGTGTGTGTGTGTGTGTGTGTGTAAAGCAGCGCCGCAGCAGCAACTCGCCGCGGTCACATTTCTCATGTGGAACTGAACATGCCCTACTCGCCTTCCTCCGTACATGTCATGTGACCCTCGTATAGATAGCATCACACAGACGGCGAGGAATGCAGATATATAAAAAAAACACATACACACACACACACACAGCACTCGCCCCCTCTCAGGCTTTTTATTTATTCAGTCTTTGTGCTATTTCATGATGTCCACCAATCAGATGAAGCCAGAGTGCTGAATGTGTTGGCAGAGGCTTTATAAGGCTTATGTAATGGCCATTGGCGAGACATCCCTAAGCCATCTGAGCTGCAGGGCGGCTCGTCTCCGACTCTCTGTAATCTGCAGCTGAAAACTCCTCTCCTGTTCAAATGTCAGATTCAGTCTGAAGTCTGAAGCAACACATGACTTCACCCTCGTCTCCTGTCAGCAGCACGTCACTCTCTCTCATCACCTCGTTCTCTCTGTCTCCCGTCTCTTCTAGCGGACGCTTCCTTAGCATTATACTGAAAATAGAGGAGATGCTTCAGAGCTGGTTCCCCCATATCAAACCAAATCTGACCCAGAGAGACGACAGCACTCCGGCTAAGAAGCAAAAGGTAAATATATGTTGAAAAGTGACAATAATAAAGATTAAAAATCCTGTTTATGGAGTAATGTGGCGCTGACGGTAAGGAGAGAGTCATGAATCAGATTATGTAACAGCATCCTGGAAGAGGACAGTGGAGGCATTAATGTATTTTTATTGGGCAGAGGAACTGGCAAAGATTTCCAACAGCAACAGTTTCACAAGAAGAGTTGGAGGTCAAATAAGGATGGGGGGGGGGAAACCAGAGCGGCCTCGTGCTCGCACACAAGAATGTGTTGACTCCCCCCCCCCCCCCCGATCGATAAATCCACGTTTGGAAACAACCGAACCAAATTTAACCGAGGATCTGGAAGGGATTCTCAGAATAGAAACCTCCCGAAAACCAAATAAATCATTGCTGTCACTCGGATACTTGAGTGAAATGTATTTATTGGCCCCGTAAGAACAAGCTCAGATCGCTGCTGTTCCCAGTTTCAGCTAAAAATGGCTAAAATCTCAGAACCCCAAACCCCGACGTCCACACTCACGGACTTCGAGGCGTGTTCCCGTTAAGTCTGCGAGGGCTTAGGGCTGTCCCATTGTCAAATTGTAAAGTGCACGAGGGCTCTCTGGCAGACATTTTGAGCCCTTTATGTACACCTTATGTAAGTCCGCATTGCTGTCATGGATGCACAAAGAGAACTGGATACAGTGTCGGAGGCCCTATGAAAGTCGCTCAGTGGTGCATGAAGCCAAAAAGCCACTTCCTGAACAGGGGACTATCTTCTCTGACTATATAAACCTCACAATGCCTCCGCTAAGTTTCTTTTATATCGCTGATATAGTATCTGCGTTGTGAAGATGGTGAACTAACGGCTGACAGTTAGTAGTTGACTCCAACGAAGATACATAGGCAGCTCTGATGTCATACTATAAGTATTTTTTTTATATATTTCAGAAGTTTAAGATGTCTCCTCTCAGGGTTTGTGCACTGGAGGCTTCAAGTTTCCACATCGCACTTGTGTGAGTCGCATACTGGACCACGATTGGCTCCAAACTAGTTGTGATGTCATAAATGATAGTCTTAAGTAAACACCTTTCAACCCAGATTTGCGGCGAGCGCAAAGAAACTTTCCTCTTTCAGCAGATGAATGTGAAAAAGAGAGAAGAGGACAACATCCAAAACACATTTTTGAGTGGAGGAGGACTTTAAGTTATTGTTTGTCTTTTTTTGTTTTAAGCAAAATGCCAAAAAAAACTCTCTGGTAGCAGCTTCTCACATGTGAATATTTGCTAGTTTGCCCAGTTTTCTATGGCGGTAGACAAAACATCTTTGTGTTTTTGACTGTCGGTCGGACAAAACAAGTCATCTGAATATGTTCTCTTGGGCTTCAGGGAACAATAATCAGCATTTCTGTTTATTTTCTGACATTTTATACACGGAAATATCAACTGAATACTAAAGCAAATAATTGTCAGACCTATTGATAATGAAGATAATTGTTACAGTTCTCCTGTGATGGAATAATACGACCTGTTCCTCAGTTTTCTGTGTGCAGTTTGATTAAAAACACAACTTTATGACAAAAACGCTCAATATAAACTAAAACTATTAAAGTGAAACTAGATTTTGACACATATATTGCAAATTTCTAAACATTTGACTCAAATGATTTAAGTAAGCCTGAAGCTTTTGGCTAGTTTTTTGTTTTTGGATGCAGAAGCTGATGAAATCCTTCTTTTCTCCTCCAGCAGCATCATAGCAGTGCCTCCCCTCCTCCATCCTCTCCGGTGTCGCTCTGCTCCTCAGACTCCGCAGCCTCCTCCACCCACCTCAAATGGTTTCACACTTCACCCATCTGCTCCCTGAAAACACCTGAGTCAGCGCTCGGCCGCTCCGCCGCCGCCGCCGCCCCTGCCCCCACCACCACCGCCTCCTCCTCCTCCCCTCTGCCCTCGCGCTGCAGCCGGGAAGTGACCCAGGACAACGCCGTCTCCTCCAGCACCGACTCGCACACGCGCCGCCTCAGCGCCAACCCTCGTCTGAGCCGGGGGCCGCTGCCATTCAAGATCAGCTCGCCGTGTCTGGAGAGACTGCTGCAGGCGAAGGAGAGCATCATCGCTCCCAGAACTGTGGGAGACGGCGGCTGGTTGTCTTAGCTGCCCGCGGAGCAGCGTGACTGTGTCAGCGGGTGATTTGGGGACAGATCCATGTGAGACAGGATCTCACCTCGCAGGCCCCCACATGGCTTCCATACAGCCCGAAGATACTAAAAAGGCCTTAAAAAGCATGTTTCAAAGTCTTCTAAATCTTTTTTTTTTTTAATCTACAGCTCACTTGGACTTCAGTTGGTCCAGGATGAGCAGGAAGAGTCCGAATGTGAGAGAAATAAAAACGGGGCAGTGGGTTAAAACGACTGCAGATTTGACGTGTTTCGATGACAGCTGCTTGTGTCACGAAACACGGACCTCTAGGTTGAGTTTTCACTAGTTGTTTGAGTTGGATGGGTTTAATTTTCTAACAAATCCAAAGGTTAAAAAACAATGTTGGCAGGAGAGAAATACTCCCTCAACAATCGACTGACTTGACTGAACAAATAAGGCGGGAATCATGAGCTCTGGGTCTGACTTCCTCTGAAAACATGTACACGACTGTATTTATGGATCTAACTCTGAATGAATGCACATTACACTTGATAAGGAGACTTGTGGTTTTTCATACCTGAATACTTTTGACTGTTACCTTGTTTTTGATCTGCTTCAGTTTATAATGATTCCTCTACCTCATGCTGATACCACGTCACAGTTCGACGATCGCCGTCGAGTCAAACGCTGAATCCTAAACTCGTGAACTTTTACAAGAGCTGAGAAAAGTCACTTCTTGCTTTTAAGGCTGAGTAAATCAATAACATGATTCAATCAATACTATGAATGTGGCAAATGCATCCAAAGTGAGTTTTTGATTAAAATGAGTCTAAAATCATTGATTTAACACGATACAAAGTAATATTTTATTATCGCTCAGCACTAAATAAACCAGTCAGTAACTTTTCTCAGCTCTCAGAAACACTTGATCCCTCAATACAAAGGGTCTCGTTTTTCATTCACTTTAAGTTTTCGTCTTTCACATCCTGCATGTGTGAGTTTCAGACTGGTTTAATTGGTAGGTTCACATTTTTTTCCCCCAAGTCTGTCTTAAAACAATAATGACATCTGCTGTAGTTGTTCCTCGAGTTCATACTCGCCGCAAAAAAAAAAAAAATCATGTTTTAAAACAATTTTAATATTTTCTTATGAGGGAAAAGTTAATTCCAACGTTCAGCTGAAGTTAACGTGAAGCTTCAGAAGTCCAAGTTTGTCTTTTTAGTACAAAAATTCTACTTTTCCGCATCGTAGCTCAGCAATGAAACATTTCATGGGAACATTTCAAGGAAACATGAGATTATTTTTGCACTAAAAAAGACAAACTCTGGAACATAATCACTCGATTCACACTGCTGCAACCTCACAGTAGCTTCAGCTGAACTTCAGAATGTGTTTTTACTCAGAACGAGGACCATTGCTGACATAGATATCGCTTTAAAAGGCAATTTCTTTGCAGCAAGTACAGACAGGAGGAACACTAATGCTTTTTAAAAGTACAGACTTGAAAATATGTGAACGTACCTTTTTTAAAGACTTCTTTAACAATAAATACTTGGTCACAGGTGGTGGCGGTGCCTGTACACATTTTAATTTAAACGCTGTTCAACTCCAGAGGAAATTCAGAAACCAGAAACATCTCCTGCCAAAATGTTAAGGACAGATTGAATTTTTAAAAAAAATCTTGTTAAGTTAATCTTAGTAACTTGATGATTTATACATCGAGAGAGTTTTTGGTCGCTTTTAATAATTCCTCCTCTTCATACTGGCTGTGAAATGATCCTTTACCAACGGCTACAAATCTTTCATTCAGCATGAAAACAGTTTCAGCTGAAAGTGATCTGGTCTTAAATTTCTGATTCTGTCAGAATGTTTTTTTTGGTCGCCAAAGCTTCAAATCAGTCATCACAGCGAGATCCGTCAGCATCGTTTTTAGACTGACGACCAAAGATTTCACCACATTTCTCTCAACGATTGTCGACTGGGAATCTTCGTCCTGGCAGTCGTGTTGTTTGAATTTTATTGCTGGTGTGTGTTTTTTTTCTTAGCAACAAACCTACATGTGACTACCAGGATGATTCAGTTCATAGAAGCACAAAGAGAATTTCATTGTAAAAACACCGAACAGTTAGAAGATCCGTGTTTGATCTGCTGAAGCTTCTCTAGAAGACAGTTTTGCAGATATTTTGTCACTTATTTCTTTACTTTGCGAGGCAGCAGGATTCACAAGATCACGAGAGAATCTATCTCGTCAGAACCACCGGTCGTTTGGACCAATCGGCGTTCTGTGAGGATTCTCGCTTCTCTCACGTATCCAGCTGCCTCGCAAACTAATACAGCGATAGACAGATGGTTCATCCAATCACCTGCCAAGTATTTTTTTTTTTTAAAAGTGCCTGCCCTTCTCCCAACAGGACGACTGACGGCTGCGTCATGTCTCTTATTTCTAGCAGCAGAACAGAAATTAAGATCATCTTCAGGCTGGTATGAAGAGGAGGAATTATTGCAGCAGCTATAAACTCTCTTAAACAAAGTATTGTTTTGAGATAGATGTGAGAAAATCCAAATCCATTGTTTAAAACAGCTTCTTGCCAACATGTACAGTATGAAACACACTGCGTAGACATGTTGAGGTTTTCCTTTATGTACATACTTTTCACAGTTTATTTACGCCCCCCCGCCCCCCTAAAAAGATGGCCTTTGTGATATTTTGTACTTCTGAAATAAATGTGATGTCTGCTTTCTGAAAGGAAGTGTGTGTCTTGTTTTAAACAGCAAACCACAAATCAATTATGCAGCATTTATTGTTGTTTTTTGTTTTTTTTTGTATGCTTTGGGAAACTCGGCATAGGCAATGAAAACAATAAATATGGATATTATGCAAAACATTTTTCCTAATGAAGCATTTTACACAATGTACAATATTCCTTTTTCTTCCTCCATCACCTGCTTGAATATTCTATACACATGTCCAAACAAATAAACATACCTCCATGCAGAAACCCTGAAAATGGGATGTGGAGTAATGGAAAAAAAATTAACACTAAATGCACTTCTCGTGTGGATTTTCGTGTCATTTAAAAACTGCTAATAAACCACAAGGAGAAATGAAACTTTGTGCTGTTTTAAAGTACATAAAATTAAAGTAAAAAGTGGCCCATCTGCTCAGGAGTTCCCTACAACTGGTGCAGTGATGGCGATGCATCTCTGGGTTTGTGTGTTTGTGTGTGTGTGTGTGTGTGATAAGACAGTCCGTGCCCGCTCATTCCTGGGACTCAGTCATGTATTCAGAGTGTGGAACTGCCCGCGTCAGTAGTCCGTATCAGAGCCCTCGGCGTTGTCCACGTTACGGGAGAGCATATAGTTGTCCATGTCGATGGAGCGGCAGTTGTTGATGGCGTAGCGCAGCCTCTCCGCCATGACGGCCTGGCTGGAGTACGGAGGCAGACGCAGCTGGAAGAAACAGGTCTGAGAGGTCGGCAGGCTGTCGTACGGCTGCGGAGAGAAAACGCAGAAAGTCACATAAAGATCCTCCAGATGTGTTTTAACCCTTTCATGCATGAATAACCAGTCAGGAAGTGTTTTTATTCCTCTTTAGGCATGAAAAAAAAAATTGAACTTTTTCAAGGAGTTTGTCCAACTCAGTGGACGGATGATTAATCATCATTTTCTCCCAACATAAAATCAATACTTGCAAATTTTAACAATTGTATTACTGCTTAGTTGTTACTTGATGTTACAAAATTTTATGTACCTGCAAGGGTCTATTACTATAGAAGGATTGGCGAGATGTTCCTGAGCTGCTGAGTATTTCCGGCCGGCAGTCGGCCATCTTGGTTTTGAGAAATTTGTGTTGCACTTACAAAGGCTGGCCAATGAATGTCAGTGTCTGGGATGACACACACGAGTCCACTGTGTTGTGCAACTATACCATTAAAACTCGTGCATATATAAGAAAACAGCTTTTGAACAGCTGTCCGCTGTAGTGACCACGATGCATGAAAGGGTTAAATACATGAAAATGCTCTGCTTGGAAAAACACCAGACTGGCCCAAATATCAGGTGATGTTTTATTATGAACTTGAAAACATTTGAAGAAGTCGCGGTTTTGTTCACAGGATCAGAGATCCTTTTTGAACGGAGAGAGTAACCGCTGTAACACTGGCTCCAAAGGAGAGTGGTGCATTATGGGTTGTTTGTAGCCTTAATGTTGCTATGCTAGTGGGTTTCTTGCAGTCTTAAAGCCCCTGGAAAGGCAAATCCATGATTGGCTATTAATCATGTAATTTGGGATGTAATGTGCATATAGTAAACACCTAAAAAGTATGAGAACAGCCTTTGACATAGTCTATGTAATTCTTTAGAAAGTTTCTCTCCCTTCTCTTGTTACTGGGTTGCAGTTAGGCGTGGCTAAACTAGGGAATTTATTGCGTAATAAATACCTGCCCAATCATATTTAGGAGAAAAATGATTGGCGTGGCTATCTGGTCAAGCTGACTTCACAACACTTACTCTCATCTCCCGCAGGAGAAAACAATGCAGTACACTTTTCTTTGCTTTTCGCTAAAATGAGAATTCAAATGAGCCTGATGTGGTTTGAAAGTTACTGTGTTAAGCTAACTAGCAGACTTGGGTACATCATCCAAATCTGTATTAATCACTGAGTGGATAAGTAGCCCAAAAGTGTAGCATAGCAATGCTAATGCTAACCGCTTCATGTAAGTGAATGAAAGATGCTAAAACGATTAGCATCCTGCTCCAGGAGTCTATAATGAGTCTGTTAGTCGGTTAGTTCAGTTTAACCTGCAGGAGTTTCTGGAGGCTCGTCTAACGTGTTTTTCTGCTGTGGAGGAAATAAATTCGTGACGAGTGAAAACGAACTGAAAGTTTTTAGAGCTTTTGCTCAGAAAACAGCTGCCTTCTGTGGTTGAAAGCAACATTATTAGAGCGCTGAGAGTGAACCAAAACAGTAAAGTTACAGCCAGACAGTTAAACAATGAGCTGAAACTCACTATAAAGCTCCGTAAAGCCACTCATGACATTTTTTCACCTGATAAAATTTCTCTCATTATTTATTCTAACTAACTACCAGAACTGAGCCCTTTAAAGGATAACTCCACTTTATTGCAACTTGGGTCTTATTTTTGTACCTTTGAACATTGTTTCTTTCAGTTGTAACAACAGATGTTTCAGTTGAGGGCAAATCATTTTACTATTCGACTGTTTTCTCTTCCAGTTAAGTTGGTCTAATCTGTTTACAAGCTGCCTGATTGTCTGACTGCTCGATAACGACTTTGCAGCGTTTCCAGATCTCAGCTAGACTTGATGAGTTTCATCTCCAGCTAGAAGTTGATGAAGTCCCACATAGATCCTGATTCACTCACCCTGTCCACCTTCATGATCTGAAACCTCTGAGAGATGTCGGCCGTGTTGGCGGGCAGCCTGGAGCGTCCGGAGACGAAGCGCATGAAGAGGACTCTCTCCTCGTTGGAGAACTCCTCCAGAGTCTGCCAGAACCACTGCACCAGGGAGTGCTGCTCGTCCACCTCTCGGTAGCGCACCACCTTCTTCAGCACGTCGCAGCAGATCTCCGGCATGCCGCACACCATCTGCTCCAGCTGCTTGGCCGTCAGCAGGGACAGCAACGGCACCGGCACGATCCACGACATGCCTTCACGCACCGCCGCCACCTGACAGAGGAGGAGCATCGCTGCGTTTGAGTAAAGAGTCGCTTCACTCTTGCTTACCTCTACAGTAGAATCTAGATATATAGTTTCTGCTTTACTTCTCAAAGCTTTGAGATATCTGTCTCCAATATAATGGGAGTGAAAGGAATTTCATGGCATAAACGTGCTCATAAATCCAGTTCATACAGTGTTCCTGTTACTGGATAATCCACAGACCTCACTATGAACACTTTTCATTAAAATTACTTTCTACTGAAGAAATATTTCCTGTAAAACTGCTGATTGTTATTCAGATGAAGGCTGAAACTTCAGACAAATAAAAACGCGGCTGAGCAGCACTAGAGGTGAAGTCTGGTGATCGTCTACGTTATAAATCCAACGAAGAGACTAAAAACCAACAATGAACTCGTCTACTAACAAGTATTGTCTGTGCTGTAGACGTCTGTTATCCAAAAACTATTAAAAACATGTTAATGAGTCACACCGCTGCACAAACACACACACTGTGGTCTGTTTTACTTTATTTTTTTTTTTACTTTATGGGATAAAAGCGTCGGCCAAATGACAAAATATAAATGTAATCACACCCACACCGTCCTGCAGCCAGAAACACCCAGTTAGAGCAGGGCTGCAGTTAACCGTTATATGTTCATTATCCATTAATCAGTTAATTGTTTGATCTATAAAATGTTAGAAATGTCCGTCACAGTTTCACAGACTCCGAGGTGACGTCATCAAATGTCTTGTTTTGTCAAAACCCAAAGACATTCAGTTTGTAAGCAAATAAATCAGAAAAAAACCCAGAAAATCCTCTTATTGGAGCACAAACAAGAACATTTTTGGAGTTTTTGCTTGACAAATGATTAATCACTCATCAAAAAAGTTGTAGATTAAATTTCCTGTCGACTAGTATTAATCCGCCGCTGAAAATAGTCCCCAAAAAAATGCACTTTTTACTCCTGTTTGAGTAACGTTTGCCAAAACTACAGAATCCAGCTGTTTCAGGAAATTAATTAAGCCCTTTTAAAAAAAATTAAACTACATATTTGTGAGCTGTTATTAAAGATTTGTCTTCAGTCAGATCTGTTGGGTTATTTCCAGACGGACTAACACATTGTTGGCTTCGGTCCTTTCATGGGTTTTGACGACAATAAGAAAAATATAGAAAGTCATCAGCCTCATCCTTTAAGCCAGATGTGTATAAATGAAATGTACTGGCGACCTTCTACTGAACTAATGAAACCTATTAAACAAGAGGAATAAATGAAACCGGAGAGCAGAACTTTGAAACCTTCTGCTCCGGTCTGATGAACTCAGTGACCTCGTAACATGAGAACAGTGAAATCATCACCTCTGCATCTGTACTGGTCTTTAATAATAATCTACACTGAAAAACGCTGCGTCACTCACATAAAACAGGAAGTCTTACCTGTCGATCTATCTCGTGCAGCCTGTACTCGATCGCTCTTTCCACGTATTCCTTTCTGTTGGAGAAGGTGAGAGGGATGCTGTTTCCTCCCGGGATGATGGGCACCATCTTACCGTCTGCACTCTGCCCGACAAACGAATCCAGAGGAATCATCTGAAAAACAAAAACACGACCGATAATCAATACGACACTGAGATACAGGTGTCTGATAGACGGACCTGTGCTGCTGTTAGAGGACGATTCTCACTGATGGAAAATATGATCTACTAAAAAATAACAACCAACACAGCAATTTAAACATGTGGCAATATTTAATACAATCAATCTGCAACAATTCTGATAATAAAATCACCGTTTTTGTTCATTTCTACGTAGTTTTTGTGCAGATTTAATGTTTTTCTTTGTCAAACGTGATGGTGAACTGAATATTTTGGGGTTTTGAACTGCTCAAGACGTTACTCTGGAAAATGATAAAAAAAACATTTTCATTACTTCAGACAATTTATACACAAAATGATTGATTGAGAAACTGATCATCAAAATAATCGTTAGTTGCAGCCTTAAATACGACATTTAAAAACATTATTCTAGTGCTGATATATTCTAAATAGTGACAAAATAATCAAAATATAAAAACATTTGTGTCATAGAAACAAATGAGTCTTTTGACTGATCGTTAATATAAAATGAGAAAAAGTGCAGCTTTAAAGTTTCTGCACATCTGTATATTCTCATTTTTGATTTATCTGTCGGTTTTCTTCGATTAATCATCGAGTCTATTAAATGTCAGAAAACAGTGAAAAACGTTCATGTATGTGTTTTCATAAAACTCGTCTATAAAAACGTTCCTTTGAGTGATTCACGTCGCTATTGATCTGTTACAAAAGCTGTAATTTATCTATTCTTTCATTCACTGGCCCGGAGAGCGACGCGAGATCGTAATATCACGGTGAGACATCTGACGGCTCGTCTGGCGGAATTCGAACCAACGCCAGCAGAGAAGCAGAAAAGGCAGACAAGGAGATTCTTTCTCTCTCCCACACTCCCTCCTTTCATGCCAAAGCAGCAGATGCAGCCCCTTCCTCCTCCTCCTCCTCCTCCTCCTCTCCTCCTCCCTCGGCCTGGCTGACAGAGCTGGCCGCGGCCGTGTTGTGGTTCCAAACCCCCTTCTCTCTCCTCTACAAGGCTGGGAGCGGCGCCAAGTCTCCACCAGGCAGGATACGCTGCATCAACAGTGGCCCTGGCATTCCTGCAGGCCGGGGGCTTTACAGTGCAGGGGTTGTGTGAGGTTGTTTGGACAGAAGAAGGGGCTCCGGGATGTGTTAGCTTTCTGCTGCTCGAGCCAGCCTATCTGCGGGGTTCGTGCGGGGTGGGAGGGAGGGGAGGGGGGGGTGTGTGTGGTCTGTGTCGGGGCGGTTTTGTCAGTAATGGTTGGAGCCACAGATGCGAGGTTTTTATCGGAGCTGGGAGAAGAACAGAGTGTACCAGAGGAGAGAGGAGAGGCACAGCTGAGCTCTGAGTGCTGGTGTCTGAAAGCTAAACCACAGCCCCCCCAGCAGGACTTACATCAAGCTTTCACAAGGCTTAAAGGAGAACTACAAGATCTCTAGAGCTGCAGCGATCAGGCCATTAATCAATTAGTCGATCAGTCGATTCTGATAGTTGATTAATCGTTTAAGTCAGGGCTTCCACCACATCAAGGCTCCAGTAAAAGTGCATTAAATGATATTTCAGTACAAAAACTCCATTTCTGTATTAATGGGAGACGTGACACCTTCGTTGTGTAACCATGTTCTTAAAGGACCAGTCTGTAGAATTTAGTGGCATCTAGTGGTGAGGTTGCAGATTGCAGCCAACTGAATAGCCCTCCGCTCCCCTTCCAAGCGTTTAGGTGAACCTATGGTGGCTGTGAAAGGACCTCTCTAGAGGCAGTGTTTGGTTTGTCCATTCTGGGCTACTGTAGAAACATGGCGGTGCAACATGGCGGCCTCCGTGGAAGAGGACCCGCTCCCTCTGTATATATAAAGGGCTCATTCTAAGGTAACGAGTCCTGTAATTGTAATTTCGTTTCTTTGTCTACCTTCTCTTTTGTGTTTTTAATTATGATGTCTAGACCTCTTCAAATGTAAACACTAGACCTGCAGGATGCCTCCGGTGCGAACCACACCCTAGGGTATGTGTGTCAAACTCACGGCCCGCGGGACAAATGTGGCCCGCCACGTCATTTTATGTGGCCCGCGAGAGAAAAAAAGTCTGATTGTAAAAAAAAAAAAAAAAAGAAGTCAAAAGCGGGCATTGACCGAAAACTACATTTCCCACAATGCATGCCGATAACGTTACCCACGAAGTGACGGTATCCCACCAGTAGACTGCAATGAATCCACATCTATGAGATTTTCCCAACAAGTGGAATTGAGAAATATAAATAATGACTCCAAAAAATGTCCAGAAAGAGAAAAACTGATGCAGACGGAAGAAAGACAGGAAGGAGAAAACATGTTTGTGCTCCAAGGAGAAAAACCGGTATTTCTTTTGTATTATGAGGCGTCTGTGATCAAAGAGAACAATCTACCAAACACAGAGCGACGTCTGCCAAAAAACAGCCTTCAAGAAAAACAACAAATTGTCCAAGAGCTCAAAGGCAAACTGTGATCGCAGCAGAATTTGTTCACGAAAGCTACAACAAAAAACGATGTGTTGTGTTAATAACAATAATAATAATAATTAGCAACAAGTTATTAATAATAATAACTTGTGTTTGATGTTATTTTTCTTTATTCTCTTGGATAGTTTGATGGTTGATTGATGGAGTAATGTGGGTTTCATAACCTGACAAAAGGTTTGTGTTATAATTACAAGGCAACAAGCAAACATATCTTTTTACACCTATGCAAATATATATATATAATATTTGTAACTTGAATAAGTTCAGAGTTATTTAACATTAAGGAGTAGTTACATTTATTTTACATTTAAAAGCTACATCTGGCCCTTTGAGGGCAACGATGATGCTGATGTGGCCCTCGCTGCCCTACGGGGGGGTCGGCTCTGATACCCACAGCAGACCAGACGGTGTGAAAACACATCTTTGGGAGGGGTGGGGGGCGTTCAACAGGTATAAATGTTTAGCTCTCCTCATGCTCGGGGTCTCGCATGTTGAACGACCTTTTCTTTGCAAAGAAAATAAAACCTTGTCGGCCGGCAGAAATCTCTATCTCGTTCTTCACCAGCAGCGGAGAGTTTCCACTTCGGTCCGTTCTGATAGACGCCACTAAATTCTACACACTGCACATCAAAAAGTGTCCGAGCTGTTGCTGATATCTGTCTGTGTTTCTCAGCCAGTTTAAAGTCTGGATTGAGAGAAACGTTTGGTTCGTTAATGTTAAACGCTGTCAGCTGTAAATAGGCTGAACCGCCAGTAAATCACATGTGTTCACTGCTGGCTGCTGCTGGCCGTCACTGGGTGCGGTGCCGTATGGTATGTGACATCATTTTGAAGTGTGTGTTTTGCTTTGTGACAGTCAGGTCTGGTTATGGGAATGAAAACAGGCTCATGAGGCTGTGAACTGACTGCTTATTACGTTTATAGCTGTTGCACGCATGTGATTCTGATGAATCGAGCGTTCACATGGCGAGGAGAGGTAAAAAACACGCTGCCCCTCTGTCAAAACAAGACCGGGTCAAAACCTCGTATACGTCAGCGGTTGTGTCTATAATGTGAATTCCTGGATATTTGATGCTCATCTGTGATTTTCTGTAGTGGTCCCAGTGATATCTGTTGTTAAAGTGAGCTGGAGTAGCATCACATGACGTGGTTAAACTACGTTTGAGTCAATAAATGCAGTTCTAAGACCAAGATTTTCCACTCATATCTTGGGATGTTTGATTTAATTCTAATTATATTCTGATTATCTGTTGACTCCTCCCGCTCTTACATCTGTTTCGCTCTGCAGATGTCTCTCATTTTTCACTCTGTATTGAGTGTTTTGACAGATTGATGGTTATTTGGGTGCTTTAACTCTCCCTCCTGCCTCTATGAAATTGTAAATTAAAAGTTTTGACAGCATTTTGGATGCAGATTCAGGAGGTTTATCTCTGCCCGGTTTACTACAGTTAGTCGAATCAAGCGCACCTGCAGAGCAGCCGCCCCTCACTAAACTGATATAACAGCTACAAGACGTGTTTAAATGCTGCTGTTCATCATTTGTGATGTGAAAACGTCAGAGAAATAAAAAGCTCGCATCCTGGTATTAGTTCAGTCATAAAGATCCAAACGCGCTGCGGAGCGTCTCTCCTGGCGGCTGCTGTCAGCCGGCGAGTCGATCACACTGGATGGTAGACGAGGAGACGCAGAGACGCCGCTACGCGTCCGTTTAAACTGGAGTTTAACCGACTTCTCTGCATTTAACACCGGAGAGCTTCGCAGAAACACAGTCGCTCTGTATCGCTGCTGTCCGCCGCTTCCATCATCTCGCATTTTGAAGGAGCAACGACCAATGAGGAAACTCCAACGCTTGGCCTGCCGACCAATGGTGTAACTCCATCTCTCACTCACTCACTCACTCGCTTGCTCGCTAACGGACGGCGGCGGCGGTTACAGGGCTGGTCTGTGGCCGGTGAGCCGACAGCCAGCCAACTTCTTTATTGTGCTGTTGGAGCCTGAGGTTAATCCTAAATACAGTGTATGTAATGTAGCTGTGATCAGCAGCAGGGAGGATACGGAGAAGTGGCGGCTGTGTGTAACCGGTATTTACTGCTCAGCCCTCAGGAGGAGGACTGGCACCTATTCAACTTTTATAAGCAATAAAAAGTTTCCAACTTGATGCGTCCAAGGACAAATTAACATTCACCACCGTAAATCCAGTCTGTGTGCAAACTCAGGCCGCTGGCTGTGATGTTTCTCTGTTCTGTAAATGTCTTTATAACAGATTTCTAATATGTGGCAGCAAGATATTTGTAACTGTTACAATCAAATGACCAGTATTACAGACACTTTATCCCACCCAGATTTACTTCATCTTCTTCTTCCTGATTCATCAGTCTACCTCCCTCCTGTCAGACAGAGTGACGACGTGTAGAAATGAGACTAAATAAATGTGTTCAGTTTATACTGAGGCGTCTGTTTTAACATCATCAATAGTATGAAGCACCTCGTTCAATCAGGTTTTCAATTTAGTGGAATAACTACAACAAACAGACATTTCCATCGTTTTTTAAACCAATTAATAGTTTCTCAATCATATATCATAAGACTGAGAGATAGAAACCAGATAAACATTCATCTAACAACTAAACTAACAACCAGTCACATCACAGAAACTCTTACATGATGGTTCTTTAGGAACGTAAAGCTCACTTCACAAAATAGACACATCCGGGTTTCTAACCACAGGTAGACGTGAGGAGACGAGTTACAGTTACTTAGTTACTTGAGAGGAGCTGTTGTGGACAAACAAGGTAAAAAGAGGCGACGCTTTGACAACTTAAAGCACCTTTTTGGTCTCAAAGTAGTTGAGAGACACTCGAACTGTTAAACCACGTAAAGTCACAAACAACACAGACTGATAATGAAATGTTTATACTTCATATATTCATAAAGGTTTCTGTTAACTGAGCAGAAAACCTGCGACATCAAAGACAGGAAGTACAAGTTTATCACCTGAAACATCAAATAAAGCAAACAGAGTGCAACCGCTTACAGTCTGACACCAGCAATTAGACCCATCCGCTGGAATAACAGCAAACCGTTCAAGAGAAAGACAACAAACAACAACATGATCAGCTGTTTCCAGCGTCAACATGCTGCTTATTTCAACTCTCAGATGATCTGAACGGTCGATGAACACAGCTGACATCATATGATATATCTTATACACAAGATTGAAGATTTTTGTTAATTTTTGTATAATTGATTTATTTATATAGATTTTCTGTTTGTAGCTCACACAGTTATTGATCATTTTTCAGGTTATTGATCTACTACTGGCGAATTATAAGCTCAACAGAAATAGTGACTTAACTCAAATTATGATATATATCAATATTAATATAAAAATATCATGAGAAAATATTTCCAGCTGTGCTACATCACAACTAACGATTAGTTTCATTATCGATTCATCTGCAGAATATTTTCTTGATTAATCGTTTAATCGTTTGGTCTAAAAAGCCATGAGAAACGCTCCTCACAGTTTCCTGCAGCACAACGTGACCAAACAACAACAATTTAATATCACACCAAGAAAAGCAACTAATTACCAAATTTAAGAGACTGGAACCATCTAACAGCTTGAAAATGATTTCAGTGATTAAATCGATTAACAAAATAGTTGATTTATTTTCTTTTGATCGACTAATGTTGCGTCTTTAATCACAATATATACTGTTATTAAAATATGTAATTATATATATTGTGATTGGGGATTTTATCCACTCTGATGCCTTCCATAAAAATAAAAACTGCAGACATGATCCACATTAACATCTTCATCCGTTTTCTCACCTCATGGAAATTATCCTCGGTGATGCCGCTGTCTTCAATGTGAAGAATGCTTTTGAGCGTCTGCACATAAAGGAGGTCGACTTCCTCCAGGTCCTCCAGCAGCAGGGGGATGCAGCACAGCTGTTTCCACACCAGCGGCGCCAGGTGCAGGTCCAGAGGTTTCTTGGTGCGGATGGCCACGCCCATCAGGATGCCCAGAAACTTAAACTGGAGCATGTGCTCGTCCAGACACGCAGACGGGTTGAAGAGAAACCTAGAAAGATTAAAGGAGACGGAGATATTGAACTGATTTAAACTGGTTTAGATGATGAGTTTAAGATTACACTCGTCATGTCAGGTTAGCCAATGAGCAGCGCGACTGAGCAGCAGATCTGGCCGATGACGGAGCTGGAGGCAGGTATGACAGGGTTCATATTTCACAGATGAAATGAGCACATAAATGGACATTTTGGAAACTTGGATTTTGCTGCACGAGTACATAAAGATGTTTTTTCAGATGTTATAATTTTGTTTTACTGCTGCTTTTGGAAGCTCATTCACTGCTGAATTAACTTTGTCATCCAGCATCACAAGCTGAGACTGATGAGTAATCAGTTCCAATAGATGGTGAAGATTCAACAAAGATATTCAAACATGTTCAACTTTATAAGAAGAAGAAGTTTTGTTCTTGTTTTCTACAGTTTATTTTAAACAACAGAGGATGAAGTTACATCTGCAGCTGCTTCATTTGACTCTTGTGACTCACTCAATGTTACCAAGATAGAAGAGGCGACTGCAAAAGATACAAGAAGGTTGATGATGTAGGGCTTCAACGCAGGGTGTGAAAAAATGTAATTAATTTAAAATAAAATAAGAAACATTAAACAAATACAGAAAAAAAGTCTAAAGAAATGAAAAGAACATCTAGTTGGGGGAAGATGAATAAAGGCAAATACGAAGAACATCAAGTGTCGTCTGTTTGGGGAATAAAAAGACTTCTATAGATTCAATCTGACATATTATCAGTATCGATCGATGTCATATTGTAAAAGGATCATCATATTGATCCAATATAATCATACTGATGATATTTGACAGATTGTGGAACTGTCATTTCTGGGAGTTCAGTTCTGTTTGAGACTCTTTATAACTGTGACATTAATGACAGAACAACAGTATCTTTGGTTTTATGTCAAATATCTCTTAGTTACTTAAAAGTAGACGTGTCTGATAAGTTGAACTTGTGCTCACACACTTGTTCTTAAATAAATGTTATTCAGTATCAGCCATTATGGACGGGAGAATATATTGATACTGATTTCAACGTCTCTACTTGTACCTACAATTGATCCTAAATCTCTCAGAACAGAAGGATATTTAAGGTGGACAGTCAGAATCGATGCCGACAGGTCGACGTTTCCCTCACCTGTCTCTGTTGTAGCCGACCTCTGCTGTGGCGTTGGGGGAGGGGATGAGCAGGTCAACCACTCCCGTCTCCAACTCCTATAAACACATTTCCAGGAAAATAAAGAAATTATATCACTGTATCACAGGACAACCAGTAAACTCCTGGTTTATTTAGAATAATTCTGACTAACGTGCACATTGTGTGCATGACAGATCCGTTCATACCTGACACATCTCTGTGATGGTATCATCAAAGACGCCCCCTGCGTCGTCGGCTCCCTCTCCCACCAGTTTGACCTTCCAGGCCCTCGAGGGCAGTCGAAGGTCAGACGCATTCAGCTTCACAACCTGACGCGCGATCTGCACGAAGATCGGTTTGCACTTCCGTCCCCTGCAGAGAGCGAAGAGACCCGAAACCAAAAACAGAGAATCGTAAATTTAAAGACAATGACGCAACAAGTCACCCCCCCCCCCGCCTCCTCCTGCTCCCCCCCGCCTCCATGTTTCCTGTCTGTTTCTATAAACCAGTCTGTAAATGTTTTTTCCATTGTTGGCAGTTTAAAATCCCATTTTAAGACCCTTTAACTTCTGCTTTTGAGTCTACAAATGTTATGAGAACATGATTATATTCTGTCTTTATTATATGATCTGTTTCTGTGATATATAATTATCTATTAAATAATCATATTATTAAATATATTTTATTTAAGATATTTTCATTATCTTTCTATACATATTGTTTTCAAATTCAAAAAGACATTTTAGCTCTATTATGCGTATCATAATCTCCTCTCCTGTTTCAAATAAAGGCATAAAAGCCAAACAAAGTACCTGACTGATGTATTTTCACTGTGACCTTTTGTCTTATTTCAACATGTTTGTTGGAGCCAAACTGGGAAACGTGTAAAAGGTTACAAACACACAGTACTGACCGCGTGGAGATCCGTTTGACGGTGATCTGGGGGCCGTAGTTCTTCCCCTGCACCATGGTCTTGCCGATGGAGCGCACCATGGGCAAAGTGTACACTCTAGGGGCCAACAGGGGCCTCAGCTGGCCCTGGACGATCCCCCAGGTACCAGCGTTGTAGTGGGAGGTGCAGCTCTGCATAAATAAATAAAACTTACAGTCATTACGTAACAGAGTGAAACACACTGCTTACATAAAATAATCAAGAGGAGCAAAATGCAAAATCCCTTCAAAACAGTTTGAATCAGTGTTTACGGCATCAAAAAGGTTAAAATTTGACATCTTAAAGTCATCAAGTTACTTTCTCTGACTTTATGAGAAAGGCAGTTTGTTCCCTGCAGTAAAGACAAACCATGTCATTTGCTGAAGTTTGTGACAAAGTGATATTTTTCTCAAGTCCTGATCTGTATCCTGGACTAAGATTTCAAAGCTAACCCCTGATTCAAGCTGGAAAACAGGTTTTACATCTTACAGTCATTATATAACTTTCACCTTCTGTCTCATGTGCTCTGAAAGCTGTTCGGAGCAAAGAATCAAAACACAGTACGCAGCGTTTCCTGTGGCGTCATAATTATTGTAATGGTAACACATTCATCAACACTTCATCTAAACCTCTGTAATTGTGTGTGTGTGTGTGTGTGTGTGTGTGTGTGTGTGTGTGTGTGTGTGTGTCTCTTTGCGTACCTGGTTATTGGGGCTGAGGTTGAGAAGTCTCCATGAGGAGTACATGAGGTCGGAGAAGTGGTAGAGGAGGCGTAGACGAGCCCTCACCGCCTCGATGCTCACCTCTTTCAGCCCGCTGTACTGAGGAGGCACCGCCACGGGCAGACCCAGCTGCAGAGGAACCGACGAGCCTGAGGACCACGAGACGCACAGAGAGACGGAAAGATGACGAGAGGATGAAGGGAGAGGAGGAGGAGGAGGACAGAGAAGGATTAGAAAAGGGACAGGAGGTGAGGGTGGGAGATAGAAATGGTAAAACTCTTGGGTCGCTGCTAGAAGTCACACTGAACACAGAAATCTTGATGTAGAGCGTAAAAACTAATTTATAGAAACAATCAAGGAAAAGTATTTTGTTGTAGGTGTTCTGTTTGTTGTTGTGCTGTTGTATGTTTTGATTGTAATGGACTACAGATGCAAATTAGCTTCAAGCTAACTCTGGTGCAGTGCTTCATTTATGCTTAATACTGCACACTGTCCTGTTCAATAAATCAAATCAAATGTAAATAATCTCAGTAGTATACAGTATCAGAATCACAGATATCGTCTTTATTATTCCACACATTCCTCTTCCTTCGCCTACGTTCCCCACAATGCAACTCGACTGCTTTGTCTGATCGTGGTGTGTTATGCTAGTAGCGGCTAACGTAGCGTGGAGCTGCTAGCCTCCAGCAGAGATGAGGAGCTACAGAGGTCTGACTTCTTTCTGACTCCAAACCCTCAGATTTTATTTTATTTTTTTTTTAACTTTTCAAACTTGTAGTTTTTCAACCGACACCTCGGGGACCCTGAGGCGAGCGGGAACGATTACGGCCGATCCCTCCCACTCCAGACATAAACTTCTTGAACCACTCCCCTCCGGCCAGAGGCTGCGGTCCAGACCAAAACCTCAAGCCACAAAAACAGTTTCTTCCCAACTGCAGCTGGCCTCATCAACAACAAGGCCTGTTTCACATTAACGTTAAATCTTATTATTAATGCATCTGAAATGGAGCGTTACATTAATGCAAACTTTGTAGATTTACTATTATTATTTGCACATTTGCACGTTCCTGCTCAGTATTTTCTACATTTGATTCTATTCACTTGTAAGTTCTTTTCACTTAGAACATATTTTACACTTTTTTATTGTCCATTTCTATTCTATATTATTGATTTTTGTGTATATTTTCATTGTTAGGCATCACAACACCAGAGCAAATTCCTTGTATGAGCAAACCTACTTGGAAATGAACCCGTTTCTGATTCTGATTCTCCACAACACCTGGAAACACACTTTGATGTGTAAAATCAGTGAAGTTCCCCTTAAAATTTTATGAGGTATTCACATATTTTTTCTGTTTTACAACTACATGAAAATAGTCTTTCTGGCACATACTCGTACTGGAACGTGGCAGCTTTGCATGAAATTCCTCAGTGTTTGTTCACCAAACAATGACGGTGCCTCATCTGACAAAAATGTGCCGTTTGTTGCTTTGGTATTTACTGCGCGTCCCAGCGGCACCGCAGGAAATCTGACCTCTGGGATAAAGTGTGTATCCATTAGAAAGCAGCGGCGGCGGCGTGGCGGGAGGGGGGGGGGCTTTATGTGTGTGTGTGTCTAACCTGGTGCTCGAGGCGGCACGGAGGGAGCCGTCCACGCGGCGCTGTGGCAGCGTCCAGCAGAGATCTGGTGGATGTTCTTGCCCTGCAGCACCGTCGCCAGCGTTGGTTCTCTTACATGGTTGGTGTGACCCAGACCCAGCTGGACCGCAAAGATACATTTATAATCAGGACATTTACTGGCTGGATAAGGTTATGAGTAGCATCCTGGCGTCATTAGTGGTGGTTCAGTGTGTCAGCAGGTTACCTGTCCCTCAGAGTTGCTGCCCCAGGTGTAAACGTCTCCTGTGGAGGAGAGAACCAGAGTGTGTTCGGCTCCTACAGCCACATCCTGGATGTGGATCCCTGACAGAGCTGGCACCTGCTGGGGACGGTTGTGGTTCCTGGCTCGGCCCTCTGGCAGGCCAATCAGACGGTCTGCCGCAGGAATGGAAAAAAAAAAAATTATGTGTAAAAAAAAACAAAACAAACAAACAATAAAAACCTCTATTGTGAAAATACTGCTATCTTGATTACTGCATGAATTCTGGGAATGAAGTTGAGGCTGGTTTCTGCTTTTCTGGCCCCTAAACTGTGACTTTATGAAACGAAACATGGCCGCTATCCACTCAAAGTGCATGTTATCAAGAGCTCACAATCTCTGAAAATGATAAAAAGAAATCATTGATGAATCATTTATTAGCTCAGAGTTTATTTGGTTTGTTTGTTTTATTAAGTTGAGAGGAGTTTCATCGTATTCGCCTGCAGCTTTTTGACCTAATTATATATACAGATATTCATCATTACCACTTATGTATCGGGAGCTGTCAAAAAGAAACTATTTCACTTAAAACAACAATAAATAAATAAATAAATATTGATTACCTTGGCCGAACGTAAACACTTTGCCATCTTTGGTTAAAGCCACAGAGAACTGTGTCCCACAGGCCACTTTTTTGATGCCGATTCCACACAGAACGTCCACTTTCTAGGGAATCAAAATTCAAAATAAACCTACATTACATTCATTTAAAAAAAAAAAAACTACAGCAGTATAATAGATGAAGATTCAGTTTTTACAGTTCCAATCACCCAGCAGGCCTCACAGTGCCTACCTGAGGAGAGGACTTGGCTGTGGAATTGCCAAGTCCCAGTTTTCCATAATCTCCATCACCGAAAGCCCAAACCATCATTCCATCAGCAGAGACGACCAGAGTGTGGTTCAAACCACAAGCCACCTGAGGAGAGAGAACGGGCCAACGTAAACACCACGCTGTCTACATTCATCTGTGTTTACTAAGCCTGCAGATATTTAAGCTGTCAAACAGAAATGAATGCCTCTTTCTGCAGCCTTGAAAGGTTCACTGGTGATTCTGTTTCACCATTAAGAGTCTGCAAGCACTACATAACGATAGTTTACTTCAATATTCACACTAATCTTTAGATAAATGTCATCTGGTACTTTCTCAGACATGTATTTTTGTCCAACCTGTCCGACTTGGTAGCCCTCCAGCGCGGTGACTTTCTCTGGTAGCTTCTTGTTTGAGGTGTTTCCCAAACCCAGTCGGCCATAATCACCGTTACCAAATGTGAAAAGCTTCCCATCAGCTGTTACCACCGCCGAATGTTTGAACCCACAGGACATCTGGAGAGGAAAAACAGAAAAAATGTTGGCAGACAGAAAAAAGAAAAGAAAGTATGACTGAACCCAAGCTAATGAAACTGTATATTAGTATTTAAACCCTTTTAACTAGATGATCCATCATCATTTCAATCTGACAGACCGACCTGCACCACTTCCTCTCCTTGCAGGGCTTCGATCTGTCTGGGTCGACGCTGGCGGTCGCTGTTCCCGTGGCCCAGCTTGCCGTAATCCCCGTCTCCCCAACTGAACACCTCGCCGCTCTCCGTCAGAGCCATGGAGTGGCCGTCGCTGCCGCATGATGTCACCAGCTGAGTCACGACAAAACCTGAGAAACAAACGGGACGGACAGTCAGTGAAGGAGTAACTACCACATTTATTCCTTTAAAATCTAGATATCCCACATTGGGTTTCGCCCTCTCGTCAATGCAATAAATTGGAAAAATCATTCATATTTTTTGTGGAGCAACTTTATGAGTAGAATAAGCTCCACTCTGTAGCATCACTGTATGACAGAGAGAGATATTTTGAGCTTGTATCAACTAAATAGTTCTGCATCACCTCCAGTACTCTGATCTAGTTGCTCATAAAAAAAATCATCTAATTTCCAGGCTGCATCTACAGGTTGTGAAAATTAAAACTGTATTATTTCTGTCTTCTCAGCTGATCTAACTGCTTTTAGTTTTATCACAAATATATATCCTGTGTTATCTAACAGCACTGTGTACAGTACAAACAACAGATGATTCAGTTCCACCTTGCAGAGCTGAGATGACGGTGAGGACGTGCAGGTCGTCAGAGTTGCCTTGTCCCAGACGGCCGTAGCTGCCCTCTCCGCAGGCCAACACCGTCCCGTTAGGCTGGATCACGAAGGTGCAGTTCTGACCACAAACCACCTGGAGGAGGAGGAGGGGGAGGAGGAGGAGGAGGAGGAGGAGGAGGAGGAGGAGGAGGAGGAGAGATGATGACAGGTAGACGAATGAGGGAATAATTAGGAAACAGATGAGGTTAGAGTAAAAGAGGAAACAGATGCAGGAAATGAGGTTGGTCTAGTGGTATATACAGAGTATAAATCATCATCTCATTTTATGACACTGGACAGAAACAAGGATCAGTTGTTAAGCTGGAGAATCCACATGTCAGTGGAAACACCTGTAGTTTGGTCAAAATTATTATTTTAGTATTATTTTAAGTGCTGTTGTTGTATTTTCTTTGAAGTATTTTTGAATTTTCTATTTAAGTCTTACTTAACTGAATTTCTTTGCTCTGCTTAACATGTTTCTTTTCTTTCTTACTGCAAAAATATATATCTAATAGTGCTGGAATATTTATACAGTGTAAGAAAGAGATAATAAATGCAGTGTTTCCCCCAAAAATATTTTTTTGATGCGATGATGGAGAAACAAATAAATCAATGTTTTTCTCCAAAACTCTGGAGTCAAGAAAAAATACAGATGGGGAAGAAAGGAGAGGGACAGCTTACTTTTATGCAATAAATGCAGCTTATTAAGTCATCCTCTCTTTGTGACCGCTTTGTTTAAGTCTTGAATATACTGAGCAAACAAAAATATATATACACCATCCCATGTGCCTCGTCCCTTAAGGGTTTTTTCAGTTCATACCACCAGGCCTGAAAAAAAATCTAGTAATGTATTCTAAAAAGTATACATGCTGCTTGGAGGCTGTACTTTGGCACAGTGTTGCTTTGCGTTCAATGCTAATGTCGCCATGCTAACATGCTGACCATGCAAATGCAAACCTGCTGATGTTTAGCAGGTGTTATGTTTACTATTTCACCATCTTAGCTTTGCATGTTAGCATGCTAACATTTGGTATAAACTGCAAAACACAAAGTACAGCTGAGGATCATGGGAATGTTATCAGTCTTGTAGGTATTTGGTCATAAACTAAAGTACTGAAACTAAAAAACTGAAACTTTGACCTGATGATGGATCTTGAGGAAACATCAGGGGGGTCACCAAAAGGATTATAATATATCCTGAGGGGGGGGCATGAGTTTGTGTACAACGTTTCATGGCAATCCATCCAATAGTTATGTCCAAAATATTTCACTGTTTTGACCAAAAATGTTAACCTGCTTAAGACTCTACAGGAACATCAGAGGATCACCAAAGTCAGTTGGATTCATCCTTTGGAGACCATGAATGTTTGTGCAAAATGTGATGCTAATCCAACCAATAGCTGTTGAGATATTTGGGTTTGGACCAACCAACCAACCGACCGACCAGCTTTACCGTCCCTACAGCCTTGCTGCTAGCATACCTAAAAATAAGAACTACATCGAAATCCTTAACTGTCACGTGATGTAACTGGATGTGATGGGTGTAACAAAGACATGACAATCGTCTGTGTACCTGTTGTGCCTGAGAGAAGGACGGGGCAGTCGTTGGCACCAGGATGTTTCTACCAGCTTCTGCCAGCTGTCCGTGTCGCCCGGCACCCCACAGAAACACATCACACTTCCCTCCGAGGTGCCAGTCCTGGAAACACCCAACACGAGTGACAAACAAGTCAAAAGAAGTGGGTTAAAACAGCAGCAATCACCTCGAGAGTCAGAGTCTGATTGATTCCAGCTAATCTAAATCACCTCTGGTCTGGAGGTGGCCCAGGACATGATCTGTTCATCCATACCAGACGCCCATTTACTGTTGTCCTGGAAAAACACAGTTCAAAACGTTTTATTACACGTGACACAGGTGTTCATTACATCATAAATTACAGTTTTAACAGCAGCAGCCTCCCTCACCATGAGCAGAGCCATTTCATCTTTGGGCACAGGCTCCAGGTCAGGAACGGAGAACGACTCGGGGAAGGTGGCGCCTCGAGCGAGAGCCTCGGCAGCTTTGACCGTCGTGGAGAAGCAGTCCAACCAAGCCCACTCGCTGGCGCTCCAGATAGCGGTACCAGACTCCGGCGGGCAGTGTCGGAGGTGAGGCGGCACGGGGGGGCGACACAGGAGCTGGTCCAGGTGGAGACCCACAGCCAGGGAGGCGAGGCACTGCATGTAGGGGCTGTGGACAAGCTGCTCCCCGCAGACGACATGAGGCTGGAGGTTGAGGAGAAAAGGCGACGTTAGAAACAATCAGAACGATGAAACTCAGCCTCAGGTGCTCTAAAACTCTTAAATACCATTAACGATGATGAATTCTGTCTGTCTTACTTTCTTCTTTATAATCTTTAATGTTTTATCGTATTGTTATTAAACCTTTTTTATTGTTAATCTTTATTTTCATTTTAGTTTTTGGGCTTAACTTTGTAGAGCTGCAACGATTGATTAACTGACTAGTTGCCAACTATTCAATTAATCTCCAACTACTTTGATAATAGATTCATCATTCGGAGTTTTTTTAAGAGGAAAATTTCCAAATTCTCTGATTCGAGCTCCTCAAATGTGAATATTTTTTTCTGTTTCTTTTGTCCTGTGACAGTAAACTGAACATCTTTGGGTTGTTCAGGACAAAACAAGACATTTGGAGATGTAAACTTGGGCTTTGGGGAAACACTGATTGACCTTTTTCAGCATTTTCTAGACCAAACAACTAATCTATTAATAGAGAAAATAATAAACAGATTAATCCGTGATGAAAATAATCGTTAGCTTTGTTTTTAATCTTGTTTTGTGAAGCACTTTGGGCTTCATCTTTGCCTGAAAGGTGCTGTACAAATAAAGTTATGATTAATATTATTATCGTAAAATTCTGGATCTTAAACAGGTGCATGAAGACTGGGAGGCTTTCTGGAGTATTTGTGGGTGGAAAATTTGGTCTCTGTGCTTCATCTGTGAACAATGACGCACTAATTCGCCTCTTATAAACAAGCCTACTTTGATTCTGAAACCCTCCGTAGGTCGGATTTGAAAAGACCCGAGGTTAATTAGACTTGATCCAAAATTCGGTCAACCCAATCAGAGCTAAACAGACAGAGAACATCAACCTCCTCCAATTAACGTCATTATTCCTGCGCTTCACAGTTCACACATGAAACACATGATGATTCAAAGCTGATAGAAACTGCAGATCAACTCGAGTCTTTTGGGACTGAAATTGTGCAGATTGGAAGAATTAATTCCCTATTAAGACTTCAGTTTATGAGCGTTGAATAGCGGAGCTTCCTCCGTGTGTCACAGACCACCACAAAGAAATTTGAATATTGTGGGAAACACACTGCACTGATAGCTCCGAGCAAATTTAATTCAACAGAGCAAGGTTTCAATCTAACAGAGATCTTCAGGCGTTGAACAAACTATTTTCTGCTGTCAAAATCAATCAATCTGCTTGATGTTACGTTATGTAAACCTCGCCAGTTATCTGCTGAGCCAAATGTCTCAAATAAAATGTTTTAAGGTGGATTATTTCTCTAAAAACCAAGTACTGTTCTCCTTCAGCTATTTTTAAGATTACTGAGCACAATAAACGTCTCTGTACCTTCTCGTAGGCGTACTGCTCCTGCAGCATGACAGGAAGTCTCTCCAGGAAAGCCCTCATGCAGGGCGCCATGTTGAGGCCGACTACGCCCTGCTTCTTCAGAGCTGTGCGGCAAGTGGCCAGCACATGGTTGGACGCCATGAACTCTTTGGAGCTGTTCACAACCAGCACATCCTGGATGAACACACACACACACACACACACACACACACACACACACACAGGTGAAGCAGACCAGGGAGTAAATAAATACTCAATTTTATTTTAGTGATGCGGCTAAAAATTGTGGAAAAGTTTGACTCAGGCGAAGGGAAGAGGTCTTACCTTTGACCTGTTGGAGCAGACGGCGACACCCACATCTGGGATCCAGACGATATTCTGGATCGCCCCTGAACCGGCTACTACCGTCTGGACGACTGATCCGTCCTGAACACACACACACACACACACACACACACACACAGTGACTCCAGTGCAGAGGTATTCAGTGTCACTGTAAACCACACAGTGTTCTGTAGCTGCCAGTAAAGATGAGTATGTAATTAATCATTTGTTCTTTTATTCTTGCACATCTGTGTATCTCTGTGACTTGTACCTGCAGTATTTACATATATCCTGTGTGGGTGTTTTCACCTCCATCTGTGTGTGTGTGTGTGTGTGTGTGTGTGTGTGTGTGTGTACTTCTTCTTCTTCTTCTTCTTCTTACCCTCAGAGACCAGATGTTCATGAGGCCTCCCACTCCTCCAGATGCCAGAGCCAGACCGTCGGGACTGAAGGCCAGCGTTCTTACTGGAGTGATGTGGCCCTTCAGCTGGAAAAAGCACGTCGCTCCACCTTCTGACCACCGGGAGGACTGCAACGTAACCACAGCGACAGTATGTGAAGAGGAAGAATGCAACATGTCTGCTGTGCTATTGTCTGGATGTATGATGATAACATTTAAGAAGTTAATAATAATAAAAATGACAGTTAACTTTATTCATGTAGCACCTTTCATGGATAAAATGCACAGATCACACATTTTAAACAAATAAAATATGAGAATATATTTAAAGTAGGAAGGAAGTAAAATAATAAAACAGTAAAATAAATCCAGTTAAATGAAAAACTAACCTAAAAAATGTCCCTTTTTTGCATTTTACCCTGATTATACTGTAATATCACAAAAGAAAAAAGCTCAATAACATCTCACTTCATCAGTTCAGACTTTCATTCAACATGTCGGGTGACAATTAATAGTAACTGTTAACTAAATGAATAAAAGTACCATGAGTTTAGGGTTTGCTTCGTTCTCCCACCATCCCTCTGATTCAGAGGAACAGGATTCTGGGAAGTTGGAGATGACCTGAGGAACGGTCCAGACTGAGACCAGACCGTTCTGGCAGCATCTGAAAAACACAATGACACATGAAAAGTTTCGACCAAACCAAAAGGAAATACTTCTCTATTTTGGGAAATATGTTGTCAACATGCCAACGTGTTTAAAAAAAAAATGAGAATGTTTCCTTGAGATTTCTTGAGAAATGGTTTGAAAAGCCTGCAGGCTACAAAATCTCTTATGTTTCTGGAGCAAATGTATTTCTGTGTGTGTGTGCTGGAAGTGAAACAGCTGTTCTTTTTCTTGCTTATAAGTCGCTTTGGGCTAAAAGCACCAAATGTAAATGTTTTGTTGTGGAGATTAGCTGAGAAGTTACTGTCAGGTGTGTAGAAATCTAAACGTGAGTCACTTAACATTTCAAATATGCCTAAACGTGTGGATGTTGACATTAATCTGCTAAAATATTTCGGTCAGTGGTTAAAGGAAGATTTTAGAGTGAGACACTGGATGTTTTAATGTACTGTACGGCTGCAACTAACGATTCTTTTCATTATCAATCAATTCGTCGTTTCCTCTCAAAAAACATCAGAAAACTGTGAAAATATGTCTTCATATGTCCTGTTTTGTCTGACCAACAGTCCAAAAATCAGTTTACTATCATGTCAAGTAAAGAAGACGCATCAAAGTCTCACATTTGAGAACCTGGAACCAGTAAAATTCAGACATCTGACATTTGACAACAACGATTAATTGATTAATCGACAAATTGTTGCAGCTCTGATTGTCTCTATCGTACAGTTCAGTCACTTTATCTGACATCAGTTAAAGGTATGATTCTGAAAAAACAATGTGACGCAAAACAGGAGCTCTTGATGAACAGATAAGCAATCAGTGTCCACAACAAAAGGCGAAAAAGTGAATTAAGTGAAAGCTTCAATCACTTGTCTGATCAGTATGTGATCAATACGTCTTTCAACCAGGCTTTTTAACTTCTGTAACTCGACGAATCAGCGTGCACCTAAAACTCTTTAGTATCACAGAGCAACCTACATGGCCAGCATGCTGAGGGGATTCGGTCCTCGTCCCTGCAGGCTGCACCAGGCCACGCTGTTAACCAGGGAGGGTTGTCTTATACTCTGCAGGCAGTACCAGCCAGAGCCTGAGTCAGAGTGAGAGTCGGGACTGGCCCAAAGCTTCACCGTCTCTTCTTTGGCACAAGTCAGCAAAATCTGACCGGTAGGACTCCACTTCATACTGGTGATTGACTCCTGGAAAAAAACAACATGCAGGTTCAGTATGCAAAAAATGTATTAAGTATCCACCAATTTAAGGGCAAAACTACTTCGTTAATTCGTTGCAATTAAGTAAGCAGGTAACTGTAAATCTGTGTCCACATGCAGCACGTCAGTAACCACATTTCTCTGCTTCCTCCGACATTATTCTAGAAGTGCGTCTTACGGATTTTAACTGTACAAGTGATAGAAAAACACTGATTTCCGCCTTTTTTTAAATGTCACTTCTACAGGCTACATTGTGTTAGTTTCAGTCAGACTTTGGATGGTTTTATGTTAAATAAGAGGAAGCATCGGTCCATGTCATGATCTCAGCTTTCATCCAGCCGCTATGCTGTTACGTTTCCTGTCTGCAGTTCTTTTGTTATGCACATGAATACTTGTGAAAAGCCAATTAACAACCTGGTTTCTTGTAAACACGGCAATGAAAACAGCATTCTCCAGGAGGAATCTACCTGTGCTTCTCTAATCCTCTACTCAGATAGTTTGCAGAGGTGACTGTCGTCTGGCTCATTAATACATTGATTTCACGTTATTATCATAATATATTTCTGAAATTTGTCTTGCATCCAAAGGCGTACACTGTCTCCAAACAACAAAACAAATACTCGTATATAAACGCAGTGTTTGTGCAGTGCTGCTCTACCTTGTGTGCATCAATGACCACAATGGCTCCTTTTTCTAACGGCTCTTTGGATCCAATCAGCAGCTTGCCATCTGCGTAGCCCACAGCGAAAGGCTTGTCTTCACTGTACCAGGCTATGTGCATCACTGCCACTGAGGGAGGATGATAAAAGTTCACTTTGTCACTCACATGAATAATTATCAAAGACATTTAAACTACTGACAATCGCTCAGTTGTGTGAAATCATAAATACAAAAAAACAGAATAATCACAAATAAAAACCCTCCTCTTCATACCGTCTTTCCTGTAGCAGTGCTCCAGCTCGGTGCGGTGCATACTGGAGGTGTCCAGCACCTCGATGAGGCCCAGAGATCCGTCCATCCGACCCACCAGCAGCATGTCCATGGGCTCCCCGCACCACAAAGACTCTGCTTCCTCTTCGGGCCAGGCCAGCGCCGACACCCAGTGAGGCTGCACGTCCAGAAGGCCCTTACCACCTTAAAAGTAGAGGAGAGGAGATCAGAGTTTATGTAAAGCTGTTTTTATTACACTGAGAATATGTGTTTATTCTGTACACAAATATATAAGCTGATTTAAAATGTACTGAGAGGCAACATCATGTGGTTTGAACTAATTATACAACAATGCCCACAGAGAAATGCTAATGTACAGAGTTTCATTTGCTTGTGCAGTAAAGGATGCATTCATATTGCAGAGGCACAAGAGAAAATGCGCTCATGAAAGCTAATACTAATGTAATTGTGGACTTTCATCCTTGAAGCCATTGAAAGTGGCCAAGGACAGATGGTATGTGCTGCAGGGTGTGTGGTGGGAGGCAGGAAATGATGATTGGACCACATCCAGTCCCAAGGCATATTTATTTTTAATGGGCTATAAAATCTTAATGCCCTCTCATTCATATTCTGTGGACCTCACACACCAGTTATATGAACTGGGGCCACATACACACATTTTATGCTGAAACAGTTTCTCAAAACAACTCTAATGGAGCTCATCATTAACACAAAGTATAAAAAAAAAACTAATAGAATTAAGACCCCGGAGGAGCTGGAAATAATAAATTTTTATACCATTAACTTGCCAGATGTTGACCATTTTTTCCATAGCGGAGGCCAGATATTTTCCAGTGACGCTCCAGGACAGAGGAGACAAGGAAACATCACTGGGGGATCCCAACCCTGACATGCCCTCCTCTGAAGAACCATCACTGATGACAGACAACAGACAAAAAAAGCACAAATTAAGACAAAAAGAAAACATCAATATGGGCAACAGGATAACCTCAAAACACAACATCTGACATATTATCACCTTATAAAGTTGTTATGGGGAATGTGTTAGTTTCCTATTTACACATACAGCTGATGCGGAACAACATTAGCATTCATTTTAATGTACTGTAAGTCAAATATTCACACTCCTCTTGGTTCAGTTTGGCTCCTTAGCTGCTGGATGTTCCCCTTTATTCACCAGCTAGTCGCTAACTTTGTCTGATTTGCCTTTTAGTGTTGGGCAGGTTGCATACAAGGGCTGCAACTAATGATTATTTTCATTATCAATTAATCGATTAGTCCTTATTAGTCTTTAAAATGTCCAAAAATGGTAAAAAATGTGGATCTCTGTTTCCCAGAGATCAAGGTGACGTCCTTAAATGTCTAGATTTGTCCCAACCAGATATTCAGTTTACTGTCATAGAAGGCCAAATAAACCAGCAAATATTCACACTTGAGAAGCTGGAATCAGACAATTTGGACATTTCTTCTTAAAACAGAACTCAAAACGATTTATTTGATTACTAAAATAGTTGGGGATTCATTTTCTGTTGATCGACTGCGACTGATTGTTGCAGCTCTTTTGCATTCAGTGGCTTTAACAGCTGCCTGCTGCTGGAAATGAGGTTGATGGGAGCAGAGTTTGTAGGCTGGGAACCAAAGAGCTCCAAGAGGCTTCAAACCTAACAATACGAGACCCCTTTCACATAACAGATAATCATCTGATCTATTGTTTAGAGAAAAATATTGATACTGACCTTTAACAGTCATAAAACATGAATCAGACAGACCATATGTACGGCAGACAGAACAGACTGGCTCCTGTCAGTCCCTCTGGAGTTTTTTGTGATTATTGTGGCCAAAATTATTTGACTTTGAAGTGGCTTTTCTCAAAAATTGTGATACATTTTGCAATGTTTTATGTGGTTTTTGGGGGATAAAATTGCAGGAATTGGGAAAACTACTAACAATGAAGAGTCATATTTAATCACTTCCTTCAATAAAAAGCAACAATAGAAGCAACTATATTTTAGTACTTATTTATTTTCTGAACATGAGAACCAGGGCTGAATCACAAGCAGCCTGTTGATTTCAACATTTAATGTGGAAAAGTTGCAGTAATTTAGCAAAATAAGATTTCTTGAATTTGCGTTTATTGTGATTGCAAAAACAGAGTTTCCTGGAGGGACTGACTCGTCATTAACTGATAGAGATGCACAACGTTCGATAGCTTTTCTCTTTAAAATGTAACACACTGATGTTTCTGGAGGTTTGTGGTGTTTCAGAAAGTCTTACTCCTTATTGAAGATGCAGGTCTGCTGGAGAGTGTACTGGCTCTTGGTTACATTCCACACTCTGACTGTCCCATCGTTCCCAATAGTAGCCAGCAGGCCTTTCTTACTGCACCAACTACATGTGATGACCTGAGTGAAACAGAGAAAAATTTAATTTAACATGTTTGAGTTCTAAACAAGCCGACAAACCGCCGTCCTGATCCCCGTGCCGACTCACCCTGCTCTGGTGAGCCTCTAGCTTGATGAAGGAGCACTTTCGCAGATCACCCGCCATGTCGGCGAAGGTTTGCGGCCGGCTCTGGTTGTTGTCGCGGTCGTGGGCGGCCAGCGTGCGGACCAGCTGCTGAGCGGCCCACTGACGGTGCTGCGAGGAAAGTCTGGAGGACAGACAGCAGGCCGCCAGAGCGTTGGCCAGTTCCAGAGGGCCTACAGCGGAGGGATTATGGGAAGGATGGGCATACAAATGCGCAATTAGACCTGCTCGACACGGAAAACAAGGTGACAAGGTTGCCCCGGTGAGTGAGAGAAGGTGCACAAATGAAAAAAAGACACACACACCAAAAACATAAAAAGCACAGAAAAACCAAAATTTGACCCAAGTGGACAAAGAAACAGTGCAGAGCTACCACAAGTATGAGCCACGTGAGCATGACAGCTAAACATAATATATGAATTATGACATGATTATGAACATGAATTATGACTACATGAATTACACAAATACATGCTTATTACAATGAGATGATTAACATTTAAGCCAGCAAAAAAAAAAAAAAACACATTACAACACATTGCTTTGACATTAAACTTTGTAAAAACACACACTGTCCCATTGAATTCAATTAAGCAGTTTAAAGCTGAATCACAACGTATAAAATACATCATTCTGACAAATATTTGAAAGATAAAAGTATTGAAAGTGGCTTAATCAACCAAGGAGGTGCCATATATGGTAGTTTAATTCATTTCAAATATTGCATCTCAACGTTGTATCTTACAGAAAACAAGGAAACAAGAAAGAGCAACAATGGTAAACCGTCTTATTTCTATCTCCTGCACTCCTAATATTCTACAAACCTCTTTTCTCCAGATCAGCCTTGTCATGAGCAGGCCTGAGTCTGGCCCCTTTATCTGCCAGCAGGGCCACCAGAGCCTGTGTGACCACAAAATTGGGTGAGGTGACGAGCTTGTTCTCCTCGGCAACGCCGCGCAAAAAGCTGGGCAGGAACTTCCGCTGGATCGGATCGTCAACCGTGGTGAGATTCATGCCTGTGGCTGCTGAGATCAAGTTCTGGAAATGACGGAAAAATTGATTTAAGGCAGATGTATTTGTTTTGATAAGCAAACAGCAGCGACAGTAATTAACAGGGAAAATATTAGAAATTATACTTCTAAAAGAAAATTAGTTCACAAATGTATATTATATAAATAAAGGCCTGTTTTTAATGAGGGCCTGATTCTGTCTTCAGTTAAGATAAATGCCAGTATTTTAAAATTTAGAACTTAAAATTTTACACCCATTAATTCTTTATTGAGTTGTCCTGGACTTGATATTGTTCCTTTTATCACTCGACATACAAGTATTGAAGTGTTGAAGTGGCTTTACATTGTATGATACGCATCAATGTTTCCATCACTTGGATAGAAACTGACGACCTTCTGCTTGATTACTGATCAATCCTTGTAAACAAATCATCTTAATTGTGATTTTATTTCTATATATTGTATCACAGCTTGTCACAGACCATCAATAAATGTTTTGTGTGTGTTCAGCAATTAAAGGCAACAAACAAATATGTGAGTAGCGTTGCACTGGTGTTCATGTTATATTTGAATATTGGATGATTCTTACTGGCTGTGACATTTAAGAAACGCCACATGACCTATAGTATGGAGCACAGAATCATAGGTTTCACGTTTTAAGGCAGTTCTGCACTGTTATATAACTAAAACACGATGACACACGATACAACTGACCAGATTTGGGATAATTGCTTAAAAACAAAGATTACAGGGCATCCTGGTGGCTTTAAGACATCGGCCATCTTACTGCAACATCCCCCGTTTGAGTCCAACAGACATACTAACAGACAGATACAACAGATCTCAAAATGGAGCTATTTGGATCTGTCTTAAGAAGAGCGAGGCAGCTGAGTAACATCGTGTACCTGAGTGCACAGCTGCACCAGCAGCTTGGCGGCGTTGGGACTGTTGGAGGCCAAGCAGCCCACTGCTGTGCTGAGGTAAGCCAAACAGGAGATGGGTTTGCTCGCCTTGGCGGCCCCGCGGGGCCTTTCAGTGTGGCCGGAGCCCGCTGTAGGACTGGTGGAAAGACCGGCTCGGCCCGCTGCCGCCAAGCACATCAGCCTGACCAGAGTCCTGATGTCAGTCAAACCAAGAGACTCCAGACCTGCCGCGAGGCTGCAGCTCGAACCGCTGAGAGGGAAGGAAAAAGGAGGAGGAAAGATAAATATATATTATCTAACAGATAGCTGCTTCTTTCATCTGCCTGTCAAATGGATTTAAATGTTTGACTGTTTTCATTTAAAGGGTTGAAATGATTAAAATACTTTGGGATTATAACAGCTCACTTTTCTCATTATTATTATGTCAGTTTTGGTGAGTTAAAGCTGCTGTATTTAGACTTTTTATGTAATTATGGCATCTTTTCAATTATCATAATGTGATACTTAATTTGTAGTGTCAATTTTTTATCCTATCATGACGGAGGGGTTGCCAGGGTCGTGAATTTTCACCACACATTGGCTTTACATTACAAATAGCTTAATACTGTAGCTAGTGTTTTTGATGAGGCCAATGTTTCCCCTCATGTTAACCTCACACAAAAAAACAAGGAAAAAAGGAAAAAAGAAAGAAAAACTGCAGGTCATATAGTCCACACACACACACGGACAGACAGAGGGAGTGTGTAGAAATGTTCTTGCTCTTGTGTTGGTGAAGGTTACCTGACAGACAGCAGGGACAGGGCTCGCATCACCATGGTCCTGGCGAGAAGCACCTGGGCTGCAGCCGTCACCCTCCTCAGCGCCATCACTCGGTCATGTGGGTTCTGCAGGGCTGCGGCCTGCTCCCCGAGGGTCACCCTGCCTGACGAACTCTTATCCACCGAGGTCTGACAGCCTGGAAACAACCACACACTCACTTTACAGCTGTTATATAAGAATAAAGAGTTGACAGTTTAACTCATGAAGGTTTCTGAAGACTGATGACGACAACTCACAGCTAATATCTGATATTAACTTTGAGCTTAATAAAATAATATATTTCACATGCCAACACACTGAAATCTAATTGTCATAGAAACCAGGTTAAGTACATGTTTCCATCTGTTTTTATGTTTTTTAATCTGCTGTTTCGTGTTGATTTAATAATGTATTGTATGTCATTTATCTAATGACAGAGTTCAACATTACAAGACAGCATTTAGTACATCACAACATGCACAGACACACTGTTGAAACCAGAATGTTTTTATTATAAATAGTACTGCTCAGTTAAGGAGCTGCAGCTAACATTTATTTTCCTTATTGATTAATCTGCAAGTTATTTCTCATTAATCGTTTAGTCGCAATTTGCTCACAGCCCAAGATGTTATTATCAAATGTCTTGTTTTGTCCAAAGAATAGTCTAAGGCCCAAATATATTCAATTTACTACAGTATTAAAACAAGGAAAATCAGCAGTAGTTGTCTGTTTTTCTGTAGTAATAGTAATGTAACATTTTTCTGTCGGTCAACTAATTGATTAATTGACTATCGTTGCAGTTCTATTATCATCATCACCAGTCATCAGTGAAGAACACAGATCCAGGAGGAAAAGCTTGCAGATGTTTGGATGCCTTTGTTTTGTGTGTAACGGGCAGAAAATGACAAACAGGCATGTCACTGACAGCTTCACTCAAAAAGCTGAAGACAAAACATTAAATGGTTCCAAGGTTACTGGCCCCTGAGGTCAGAGGTGTTAAAGGGAAGACAGTGAGATCATGAACCCACCTATCTGCAGCAGGGTCTCCTCCATACTGTTGGTGGCTGTCACCATAGCTACGGAGGCTCCCAGCGGGTCGCTGTCGGGGAACTGGACAGCTTCAGGGACGATCCTGCGCTCGCTCAGACCCAGCGGGCCGGCCAAAAGCTCGAACTCCTCCTCCCCCGTCAGCTTCTCGTCTTCGTCCACATCCAGCATGTCCCAGTCCTCTGTAGCGGGATGGACAAACACGCATGATTTAAAAACAAACACATACTTCTGTGTATCACTGCACGAAATATTTAATACATCACATGACATTACAAGTATCCATAATGCACCTTACCTTCATAGACACTGTCCTGCTTTCCCAGGAGGTCAGGAGCCTGTCCTTTATATCTGAATAACATGAACAAGTTTAAATAATAAGATAAGACAAAATAGTGCAGAAATAATACAGATCACAACTACAGTATGTGACGCACCGCCCATACACAGTGGTAGGTGGCAAAAGTTATTATTAATACAGTCAGATAAAGATATATCTGTGTATATGAGCATACTCTAGCTCTAGTGGTAACCTTAAGTTGCTCAACAACAAGCCATTTCCACCACCTCTCTTCGTAAACAGCTTAGTTGTAAGAACCGTTACAGAGAGGAAACATCCATAATGCTTTCTGCTTTCCTTTCTCTCTTTCTCATGCATTGCATACCTCTCCACAATGGGGACTTTAGCCTTGCTTTTGATGGCCAAGTACTTCTCTCTGCAGGCGCCACACAGCAGGTAGTAGGGGTTTCCGCTGCCGCACTCCCCTCCGAACCAGCCGTCTACGTAGGAGCCGTTGCTGCGGTAGCCCTGCCGGTTGGCGCTGCGGCCGCAGCCCGGGTGGCTCTTCTTCATGTGTTGATTGAAGTTGGCGACGTTGGCCTCGCACAGCTCGCACACCACCACTTCGTCTCGATCGTCTGTCTCACATACATGCTGTGAGGTGCAGAGAATCACACACACGCACACACACATACATGAAGACAAACACAGACACACACACAGGACAAAGTTGTCGGGCTTTAGCAATGCAGAAAATGAATCCTTGTGATGGATTATGTTAGAAAAATGAGTTGATGGCAGCTTTGCATTAATGGATTAATTTTCCAGCCACTTATCAACATCCAGAAAAATCACCTTTCTCCTCATGCCAGTTAGATCTATGAGTGAGTGAGCTTTCAGGGGAAATGTGCTTGGACGAGTGAGAGTGTTGCATAAACCGGGTTAATGAAGCTGGGATTTCAGCGTGCACATGTGAGTTAAGTGTGAGTGAGAAGTAATGCGCAGCAGGTTAGGCAGCAGAATGGAGATGGCAGCCCTCTGGCCATAGCATAAAGTCACACACACCCATGTTGGCCAGTCCAGTACCTCCGGGATCCACATTCCCAGAATGTCGGTGTCACTGGCAAGGTCCTGTCCGAACATGGCCTCCATCGTCTCCTCGTCCAGGTCCATCTCCAGCTCCTCATCCAGGTTGAAGTCATAAAGGGCTCCAGGGTCTTGCTGCTGCTGGAGGGATGAGACCTCCCGACGTGACTGGCTATGGTGGGCCTGCACTGAGCGGTACAGTCCGGCTTAGAGGGAGAGAGAGTGTAAAATGAAGTGAGGAAATGGGAGAGAAATATGCGCTTTGTTTAGACCAAGTGCGAAGAAAAAGTAAAAAGGTGGAATATTCTCACCAGCGCGGGCTAACAGTGTGCGTGCAGCCAGATCAAAACGATGTTTCCTACCGACAGCAGAGCGGCCTCTGAGAGGAGCGCCGCTGGAGGCTGATGCGCTGTCCTGCTCCAGACCCTCCGGACTACAAAAGGTACACAAATATAGATTTTATTCATTTTTTTTATACATAGATTTTCTTAATAAACTTAGACTTGCCCTGTCTGACTTTGCACACAAATAAAGAAAAACACATTTACCCTAAGACTAGATTCCTACATTACTATCTTCATTTCAATGTCCCTCACCCCAAGTACAACATATTCTAGTGTCTGTTCCACCAACTCAAAGGAAGGCCATTAAAATACTTCAACATCCTGCTGACGGTATTTAAAAACTATTCTGGGCTTCTCTCTTTGTTTACTCAGGTCTCTCTCCTGTTCTGCTTCCTGTAGATGAGACTTTGGATCAGATATTTATGTTGCTTTGCTAATGTTTACTTGCTACCAAATGTCAAACCTTCCCACAGAGCCAGAACCAAAGCATCACATTTTACTGAACATATTGTAAGAACAATTTGAACATGTAAGTCTATACTTTGCTCATGTATAATACCAGTAAATTAAGTTACTGGTAGTGAAACTGTGATTGTACTCATCTTATTTAAGGTTAAGATAACGTATAAACTATTTGAGAGCTCCTCCTCTACCTCTCACTGAAGCCTTCCTCCATTTCTGAAGCGTCAGCGCTGGCGATGTCTCCGGGTGAGCACAGATACGAGCTCCTGTCCAGAGATTTGCCTCCAGCGGACGCCGTCGCACCCGGACAGGACGAGTCAGATCCATCGCCGCCGACGCCAACGCCACTGCCGACGCCGCTGCCGACGCCGCTGCCTCTGGTGTGAGGCTCGTCGTGCTCGTCCTCTGTACCTGGATGCTCTATCATCCACATGGCGAGCACCGTGATGTTCTGAGCGTCTGCTTCTCCTCGAGCGCCTGGGGATAAGCAGGAATACACATCAGACCCCTTTAATGAAGATACCACTCATAGTCATATAAAACACTTCTTTGGGGAATAATGACATCCACCTACTGTGTTTATTACGCACAAATTCCATGCTACAATCGTGTAAACTCACCGTATATCCTGTACTTTTTCCAAATTTGGTGAGAATAAGAATTAAGCTCAAATACACAGCATTAAAAGAAGCATCTAGGCAAGAACAATCCAGGCAAGCGGCTTGAGAAAGACTGACCAGTTGCCTCCAGAGCTTTGGTGATCTGGCGCAGGGAGAAGCCCATCTCCAGCAGGGGCACAGCGATGGCGGGAGGAGGGGGAGACGTTGACAGCCTGCTGCTGGGGTCTGACAGAGCTGCAGCAAAGATCAACCACTGTGAGTGAAATCTGGCACGTATGTTTGAATATGCTGCTAAAAGCATTTAGAAATATGTTGAGGTTTGTGTGTATCACTGTAAAAAAGGAATATATAACGTGATTTTTCTAATCTATTTATCTATGCCGTCTGTTGTCCCATATGAAGAAAAACGGACAAGATAACTCATATTATTGTGGCTGCTGCATTGCTTCCTGAATTGTATTATAGTGGAGGCGTCTCCACAAATGTAAGAAGAAATTACTACATTTTTGTGAAATATATATATTGAGCTTCGGGGGAAAACGAGCAGAAGTGCAAATTCACACAGTAAAGGCCATGTATCAAAGGACTGACTCATCGTAATATCTCAAGCAAAAACACCAAACATTCCCTCGCCTCTTGATTCTGAGAATTTCTTGTGTTTTTCTTTTGTGTGTATGATGAAAAATACAATTATCTTTTAGTTTCTGACAGTTAATCAGACTGAACAAGCTATTTAAAGATATTAATGTGGGGTTTAGGAGATTACAAAAGACATTTTTTACTGTTTTCTAACATTTTTAGGGTTAGGGTTAGGGCATCAGGGCGTTAGGGTTAGGGCGTTAGGGTTAGGGCGTTAGGGCATCAGGGTTAGGGCATCAGGGCGTTAGGGTTAGGGCGTTGGGTTAGGGCATCAGGGTTAGGGCGTTAGGGCGTTAGGGTTAGGGCATTAGGGCGTCAGGGCGTTAGGGTTAGGGCGTTGGGTTAGGGCGTTAGGGTTAGGGCGTTAGGGTTAGGGCGTTAGGGTTAGGGTGTCAGGGCGTTAGGGTTAGCGCGTTAGGGTTAGGGCGTTAGGGTTAGGGCGTTGGGTTAGGGCGTTAGGGCATCAGGGTTAAGGCGTTAGGGCGTCAGGGCGTTAGGGTTAGGGTTAGCGCGTTGGGTTAGGGCGTCAGGGTTAGGGCGTCAGGGCGTTAGGGTTAGGGCGTCAAGGTGTTAGGGTTAGGGCATCAGGGGTAGCGCGTCAAGGTGTTAGGGTTAGGGCGTTAGGGTTAAGGCGTCAGGGCGTTAGGGTTAGGGCGTCAGGGCGTTAGGGTTAGGGTTAGGGCGTTAGGGTTAGGGCGTCAGGGCGTTAGGGTTAGGGCGTTAGGGTTAGGGCGTCAGGGCGTTAGGGTTAGGGCGTTAGGGTTAGTGCGTCAGGGTTAGGGCGTTAGGTCAAATGATTAATTGAGAAAATAACTGACAGATTAATGAAAATAATCGTTAGCTGCAGACCTACATCAGACAAGTGAACAAGCTTAAAACTACTTAATTTCTTTGGCTTTAATGTCTTTTCACCAGCACAACAGCGGTATTTACGTGCATATCAGTGCGGCATACTTACAGGTACCTGTTCTGTTCTGTGGTCTGGTGGGCTGGGAGTCGGGGGAGGTGAGGCTCTGCCTGCGGCCGACCTCGTCTGATGGAGATGTTGGCAGAGACGAAACCGGAGGCGTCTGGGCTCGACGGGTGGGAACCAAGGTGGTGGTCGGGTAGCTGGAGAACATTTGCCTGTCACAACACAGAGAGGGGTCAAAATAATCATCTCAATTTAATGAAAAAAAAACACAAGGCTAATCATTAACGCTGACTGTGTGTGTGTGTGTGACTGACAATATGTGCAGCCATCTGTTTTCTGACCTGAGGAGGCTGAGAGGCATGACCCCTGGCGACTCCGAGGCAGGGACGGTCTCTGTGTCGGTGACAGGTGTGGTAGCGGTGGTGGTGTCCTCCAGCGAGGAGCTCATGAAGGAAGTGGTGCTGGAGGCGGAGGGGCTGGTGGTGACTGGGGTTTGTGCCAACTGCTCTCCCTCTGTGCCTTCCCCCTCACCCTCTGGTTCACTTCTCACTCCTAAGAGGGATCAAAAGACAGACTAAGCTGACAAAATGCCGTTTTATCTACAGCATATTGATATAATAGTGATCTTTCTGTAGTTAAGCAGTAATAATGATCAGTGTAACGCTGAAACAATCAGGCTACTGTCAACTGAATTTATAAAAGCAGATCAAATCTCTGTATTTTCTCACCAGGCTTGGCTTTTCCCCCACTGGGTTCCTCCAGCAGTCCGTTGACGACTAGTTTGTAGATCATGGCCTGCGCCCTCTCCAGGTCTGCCAGGCCTAAGGCCCGCTTGATGGGGGAGCGCATCACCGCCCGCTTCACCATATGGCGCATTAGAAACTGAAGCGCCGCCCGCATCTCCACCTCCTCTTGGCACACTGGCGAGGTGGCAGCTGTGCTCCCACTGGTGCTGGCATTTAGATCAGCGTTGTGCCCGCTGGGTGCTGCTTCCGGTAACACCTTGATGTTAGAAGAGAGAATGAGTTATCATACAGTAAATGTGACAATATGTGACCTGAATGTGGAGCTTTCATCCACATCAGCCAGCCTTTTTGTACACAGATGTCCTCATTATTTAATTTATATAAAAAGTAACATATAAAACTACGATAGGAAGGTGAAAAACAATCACTTCATAAAGGAATAGTTTGACATTTTGAGAAATATGCTTTTTGTTGTCCAGAGTTAGATGAGAAGATCAATATCACTCTCACAGGCTCATAGAGACTCATTTAACTCCAGAAATAGTCCTGAACATAACCCCGAGTAAAATCACTAATCATACGGATTAAACAAAATGTTTTAATAAGAAAACTTTAGAGGTGCTAGTAGACGGACTAGCTGTTTCCACTTGTTTCCAGTTTTTATGCTAAGCTAAGCTAACCGGCTGCTGGCAGTGGCTTAACATTTATTTAATGAGATCGGTATCAATTTTCAATTCAAACTAAAATAGAAAGAGAAGAAAGAATTCGAATAATTCCCAAAATGCTGAACTATTCCTTTAATAGTGTCATCATCCAACTGGAGAACATGTCGGTGTTTAAACTGGTTTTGTGTGAGTAAACCTAGAAAGCTTCAGTACCTTCGGTATCAGGAGCAGCTCAGCGTACTTGCTGCAGCTAAGCAGCGCGCTGAGGGTCTTCATGGCTCCCAGGTAGAGGTAGGACAGCTGCACGGCGTGGATCTCTGATTGGGTGGCGACAGAGGCAGACGTGGGCTCGTGGTTGCGGGTGCCGTGCTCGTGGCCCTTCTTCCTGTTCCCCTCGGCGGGAGTGTGAGGAGCTGCGGAGAAAAGGGTCTCGCTCCCACCTACCCCACCGCCGACCACAGAGGAGATCTCGCTCTCTGACTTTGAGTTGGGCGCCACGTGTGCTTTGACCTCATCCAGGCTGTGGGACACACGCAGGTCAGAGGTCGTGGTATTCGGAGCCGCTCCAGACGAGGCTCCGACGTTATCCTTCGGTTCGTTACGGTTGTGCCCCTCGTTGTCCGCTTTGTCTTCGTTACCGGTCGGCTCGTGCCCGGTCGAGGCCGCGTTGCGATGCTTCTTGTCGTGGCGACGCGCGCTGAGCTTAGCGGCGGTTTCCTCGTGGATGCTGGTAAGGTAGGTGAGATCCAACAGCAGCGAGGCGGTGAGGCCGCGGAAACGCGCCACGTCGAAGGGCAGCGGCTCACAGGGTTCCAGGTTGTATAGCGGAGTGTCACTAGGTGACCAGAAAGTTGGGAAGCTTTAATAGAAGGGAGTGGAGAGTGAAAAGAGACAAGGGAAGGAAACACAAAGTGAGGGAAAGGGCAGGAGAGAAAGAGCACGGCATGCATGACGAGAGACAAAAAAAAAAAAAAAAGGAATGTGTGGGTATAGCACAAAACCATGCCGAGTGAGGATTTATCGGGCCGTGCAAAAGAGTAATGGATTAATAATGATGCAAAAGGGCAAGTCAGTAACAGATGTGAAAGCAGCAAATTAGAGCGAGGGGGAAAAAAAACGGAGGAAGTGATAAAAGCAAGAGGCTAATGCAGAGTGTGTCAAGAGGAATGTGAATATACAGGCAGAAACATTCAGAAATCACATTCAACTCCATCTGTGTTTCTAAACGCATTTCAATCAGCCATGTGGTCATACCGCTGATGACCGTATGCCTACACGGAAGCACACTTCATATTAGTAACCAGAACAGAACATCATGCATAGCACTGCTGCTGGACCCACATTCATGTGATCTTACTGTTGAGGAAGAACAACAGCTTTCTTTCCCTCCATTAAAAAAAGTTATTTGAAAGTATATTTTTTTTACCCAACAGCAGTGACAGTCAAGATCTCGGCTGATATTAGTAAAATCAAAATAAATTTACTTGCTGACAGTTTAAAATATCTACAAAAATATACCAGTAAATAAGAAATATAACAACATATAAGAAAAGAGGCCACAGCAAAACTTTTTTCCCGCAGTACCTGATGGTGATCTCCGCCTCGTCCCACTGCACCTTCGCCGAGGTGCTGCCTTCCTTCACCACGCCCAGCAGAGTAGCATGCCGCCCGGTCTGCTTGTGCACACACCGCCCGCCGACACGGAGTCCCGCGTCCGCCCCGCCGATCACCGCCAGGACCGGCCACACCTCTGTGCAGAGCGTTCTCAGGTGGTGCTCCGACAGCTCCCCCAAACCGTGCTGCCGTCCGTGGCGTCCTCTCTCCTCGTCCGTCCTCGTGGGGGTTTCTTGGCTTTCCCGCTGGGCGTCGTGCTCCTCGCGGCTCTGCACTGAGCGGCTCTTTTTCAGCCTCTGACCGCCGCCGCCGCCGCCGCCGCTAGATGCGCCGGCCGGCTCTCTGAAGCAAGGCTTGATCTTGTGAAGCCGTTCGACCATGGTCTTGTTGATACGTTGAGTCCAGTGGTCCGTGCGGTGTAAGATCCGGATCAGCTGTGTGGTGGCCTCGGCCAGCACGGTGGCCATGGGGCTGCAAACCGGGTCTCCGGGTAGGAGGTCTCGAGGTGTTCCCCGCATCTGCATGTCACAGATCTTAACCTGGAGACATTCAAACATTATCAGAATATAGATTCATGATATGAGCAAACATCCTGTATACAAGTAAACAACATTAAACTTAAAGATATTCCTTATCAGAGATAACAAAGCCTTTATAATACTGAGATAAAGTCAGCGTTACCACACTAGACATAAAAACACTTCCTCGCTCTCGTCTCTGGTATTTCTGACTTGAGAGTAAAATGTGCTGCTCAGCCTTCATCACTCAGCAAATAAAAGTCTGGAGGAGGAGGAAGGTGTGTTTGTTTTAAGTATTGTTACTGTTCTTCACTGTATTTACAGAATAAGCAACAATACACATTAATCATTATTGACATTTTAAAAACAGCAATGTAAATGTGCTGAGATTAGCTTAAAAAGTTAATTTGCTCCTGTAGTCCCGAGTGTTTTATCAAAGTGTTCGTTCCAGAGAGAAAACATGAAAATAAGTAACTGCTGAGTCACTGCTGTTTATATACAATCCAATTAATTCTCCAGAGATACTCTTTAATATGGTAATTTTCTGCTCATCAACAGAAATCTCACTTGCGGTAAAGAAAGTATAAACAACTAAAAGTGCAGTGACTCCTCACGTTGCTCTTATGCAAAGTCTGAACAGCTGGACATTTATGTCGTCTCACCTTCTCTCCTGGGTTGCTGCTGTAGAACATCACACAGGGATATAACTCGGTTGCATCAACGTCCTCAAAGGCTAACTTTGGCTCCTGTGGAGTCACAGAAAAAAAACAAAAAAAAAGCTTTTTGTACCGTTTCTTTCATGGATCGTCTCTGTTCTTTCATTTGGTGTATTTGAATAATAAAGGTTAGATTTATAATAATAATAATAATAATAAGATTTATTTATAGAGCACCTTTCATGACATAAAATGCAGCTCAAAGTGCTTTACAAAAGAAATATAAAACATATATACACATATACATATGCACATACACATGGATACACACACACACACACACACATATATATACACATATACATATATGTATGCATACATTCATTCACATACATACACATTAAAATGGGATAAATATCAGTTAAGACAGTAAAAGAGTAAAAGACAAAATTCTAGAAAAGGTATAAAATCATAGAAATAATAGTAAAACTAAATGAATTAAAGGTCATAGAAGTTGGTTTTGAGTTGCTTCTTAAAACTGTCAGCTGAGGTTTCCTGTTTAATACGAGGAGGGGAAATGATAAAGAGAAGTGGCTGAATACAGCCAACAAAAGACTAATACTGAGTGTTTGCAGCAGGTTAGTGGAGGGAGTTTCTTAAAAATACCTATTTCTTTTCATTAAAAAATATACATTATGTACATATATACTAGAGCTGCAACAATTAGTCGATTAATCCATTATCAGATAATTAATCGCCAACTATTTTGATAATCAATTACTCGTTTTGAGTCATTTTTTATTGATAGTAAGCTGAATATCTTTGGCTTGTTACGTGACGTGGAGCCGTCTCTCTCACCTCTCCGTTCTTGCCAAAGGAAATGGTTCTGGCCTCCATGTCCAGGACGCAGGTGATGAAGTCTCCCTGAGTAAAGCTGCTTAGCGTCAGCGTTTGCTCCCCGTTGTGATAGAGGTTGCCGCTGTACGCTCGGTATAACCACATGTCTGACGTGGTGCGGTGGTTGAAGTCGTGCACGGGCCATCGTGAAACGCCCACGCATGTGCCCTCATTGCCTCGGTTCTCCTTCACGATGTAAAACTACGAGGACGATAAAACGTGAAATGAATCAAAACCTTTGAGTAAAACACTTTCTCATCAATTAATGCTCATTAATGCAATTAATTCAGCTTTTTTGATTATCCTCAGCCGAGTTTACAAGACTAGATTATCCTTTTCTTTGTGCCACTTACCTTCCACTGGTAGCATCCGGAGGAGATACCAGTGGAGGCCAGGCCGTAGCCTTTACCCCCACTGCCATGCGTCAGCCCCTGGCCGTTTTCCACCACACAGCACTGAGCCTTCTCCGGGTCAAAGGACACTTCCTGAATGGGAAGGTTCTCGTCCTCCTCCTCTGCCTCTCCCTATGTGGATTAAAGAAACGGGTCAGTCCCTCAAACCAATAATGACGTTAAAGACGTGTGAGCGGGAGAGAAGAGCGGTCGGTCGCACACCTGGAGTTTGAGTTCCTGGACTTTTTCTTTAATCTGGTTCGAGTGTTTGGCTTGAGCGATGGGAGCTTCCCACATGCAGTCAGACAGCAGAGAGAAGAGCCGCTCAACCACCTGGAAGAAAGTAAATTATATTAGCCATAAAAGCAAATTATTAGTCAAAAAAATCCTGTGAAAAGACTAAAACCAACAATGTGTTAATGTGTCTCTCAGCCCAATCTTTTAAAACAGCTCACAAATACTTTAATACTTTCATTTTTAAAAAGGTTCAGTAATTTACTCAGACAGCTGGTCACTGGAGTTATAACAAACAGGAGTAAATAGTGTATCTAGGCTTCTGTTTGTTTGTTTTTTAAAAGGGGAACGCCGCCCTTTAAGACTTGTAAACATCAAACTAACTGGCATACCTGTGTCATTTGGTCATCCTCCATATTGGCCTCGCAGGCAGGCAGCACAGCCTCCAGAACATGAAGAGCCAGAAGACGAGTTCTCAGGTTTCCCACCAGAGGGACCCCTAGAGCCGACAGCAATGGAGTGTGAGAGGCTCATCTGTGTTTTCCTTTGTTAACACATTTATGCATGTTGTGTTACATAAACTGGTTGGTTACCTGAGCAGCATTTCTGTGCAGCGATATTGAGAAGCACTTCAGTCCATTTAGGGGAGGCCATCTTGGACTGGATGGCCTTGGAAGACACCACTCTCCTTAAGAAGACCAGGAAGTCTCCGAGGTGCAGCTCAGCCGTGTGCTGCTTACGAAGCAAAGCTGAAAAAACAAAACAAAACTGGTTCCTGATCTTACAAACAACTGTGCATTTGTCTACTTCTCAAATTATTGTTCAGGTTCTTGTTGGGGGGAAAAAAGCACAGGGGAAGTTCAACAAGGTGTTTTCCATCATCACCTCTGAGGTCTTTCTTTTCAGAGTCTGCACCGTCCTCGTGTTTGTTGTCCTCTTGGTCTTTCCCGGCAGACAGAAGACTAACTCCGGCCTGAGACAGCAGATTCTTCAGCTGACTGCAGAGCAGGTCCAGCAGAGATTGGACAACTTTGGGGCTCAGCTTGTCAGCGTATGTGCTGCAAAGCCAAAGATGAGACACAGCTGTTAAAGTCATCTTTTCTTTCATGCCTACTCCATCTCTCTCTCTATAGTTTTAAACCCTCCTAAATCCCCTACCCGGTGCTGATGGCCAGTATCTGCAGGAGCCGTGTGGAGGCCACCTTCAGGGCGGTGCTGAGCTGGGACACTCCGGGTTTCTGTAGCAGCTGGAGGGGCTGCCCCAGCATGGTCTCTGTGCCGCAGAGCTGGGAGAGCACGTTGAGCAGCCCGCTGGAGATGGCCAGGGAGACGTCCACCGGCTGGTAGCGAACGCTCAGTGCAAACACGGTCACCAGCAGGAGGCGCTGCTGGGCTTCTAGGATGGAGAGAAGAAACCAGAAGATTTGAGAAATGTGTTTTGCTCAATGGATCGTCTTCTCGTACACACACGAGTAAAATGAAATCCAAAGTTCTTCCACTTGTAGATGAAGCTGCCGACTGAAAATTTAGAGTTAATGTTAGTGGATTTTGTAATGAATGTCTATGCACTACTGTGGATGTTCAGGAGGAGTCTTTGTTACCGATGTGGTGCTTGTTTGCCTGCAGCGCTCTCTCCAGTGTGACAGACAGTTGCTGGTAGATCTTATGAACAGCTGTCTGGATTTCCATCTGGAGGCTCCTCTTAGCTGCTTTTACACCATCCTGCAAGAAAAACACACACTGATATGTTAAAACACAGGTAGAGAGCACAGTAATATGATTATTCTCGTGCCATCTGACCTGACTGAAAACGTATTAATCTACAAAACCCACAGATGGAAGTACGTGTCGATACCAGCTTCATACCTGATAATGATGCAGCTGCACGCTCTCCCTCTTCAGCCCTCCGGTGCCCACGGTGCCGAGGCCGAAACAACCTGCAAGGAACTGCAACCTGACGGAGGTGAGCAGGGACGAGGACTGGAAGGCACCGCTGGACCGATCTGCGTTCCCGGGCTGGCTGCCCCCCTTCTCCTCCATGCCAGAGATCAGCACCACAATCTGGTGAAGCGCTTCCAACCGCAGCTGTAGAGGAACAGAACATCCCTGCTGGTCAAGTCGTTCTAACAGGTGAACCACTCCGACTCCGACTGCAAACAATATGATGCTAATCTCAGATAATCCACTAACGAGAGCAAACCTTACTTGCTTGAAATACTCAGCAGAGCACCAAACTGGCAGGTGAAAAGTCTCTAATGAATGCACTCTGCAAAGGTTACAGCGCCTTGATGTTTTAGGATATTTTAAAGTACACATTCATGACCCATTTACAACCTCAGCAGGAACTTGAGGCGCCACATGCTGGGAATCAGAAAGTATTGAGAGATGGACTAACACATTGCTGGTTTTGGTCTTTTCATGGGATTTGTTAGACAGCCCCTCACCTCTGCCCTGCTCTGTTGCTGCTCCATAGCCAGGATAGTAGCCTGCGGACTGGTGGACATGCTTTCTTCTGGCTCCTTGAATGCCGGAGCCAGGCCCACGTCGCCGCTGATGAAGCTGACCATGTTGTCGATGAGAGCGTGGATGCCCAGCGAGCGGCTCAGGTCCAGGTCCGACTCTTCGTACGAGTGCGCCGAGCTGTAGCTCCGCTGGCGGCTCAGTTTAGCCCGGAACCAGGACTCGGCCAGGGAGTCCGGCGAGCTGTGAAGTAAGCCTGAGGGAAGGGAGGAGAGGGAGAGAGGGAGCCTTTCAGACGCGTAAACACATTAAAAAAAAAACTCTACTGATGGATGGACCATGTTGCTTTTAAGCACTTTAGAGCTATGCGGTGCGATGTGATATTACTCCATAAGAGCTCATCTAATGATTAAATGCTGATTCTTCATGCGGACACAAGCCTTCATCAGCCATTATGAATTCATCTATAATGGGCGCACTGAGTTCCCAATATCCACTGAGGAGGAAATGCTGCAGTTGGAACAGTGAAATGGTAACCAGTGCTGGCATTTCCAACAAACAAAATAACAACTGAAAGCACTGAAGTCAAAGAGTATCAGCACTGATGGTTTCTTTAAACGTGTCAACTGGTAATTCCATGAAATCTCTTCAGTGGGTCAAACCACATTCTTCACGAGGAATGAAGTCATCTTTGTGCAAAGTAACAAGCATTCCGAGCAGAAGAATGAACTTTTATATCTTCTACTTTAAGATTTCTTTCTGCTGTTTATGCATTTGCACGCTACACAGAGAGGAGGAATATGAAGTGTCTGAGCTCAAAAACAAGGGCCCTCATCATGTGAGATGAATGGAGAGGGGGGGGCGAGGGGGCGAGGGGGGGGGGCGGGCATCACAGTCATGGAGGTTATGAGCTAACAAGAGGAAGAAACATGCCATCGTTTACTTGCTTGGAGCTCCTCTTGTGTTTGGGGCTCAACTGCCCCAAAAGAAGCAAATAAACTATCCACAAAGGGATCAGAAGACAGAGAGACAAGAGTAACATATGAAAGATGACAAACCGAACAGCTGCATCATCCTTACTCCGCAACGTCAAAGTTAGATTTACTGATCTTTACCTCTCTTTTTGTGAGAGAACGCCAAGTCAAGGTCGACGTTTCTCCGTCCACTCTGGAAGAGGAAAACAGATCACGTCACCACGCTGTTGGAACTTTATAAACACAAAAATATAAATGTAGTGAAGGATACGTATATGTTTGGGAGAGTGTATGTTTTACCAGAGTGTAGCCCTCTTCATCTGACTCGGGCTGGGAGAGATCAGACTCGCTCCTGGACTTCATCAGCCTGTAGCTGGGGCTGCTCTGCACCGAGCGGCTCTCTGCGCTCAGACTCTCACTCCTACGTACACAAACACACCGCAGACACCAGTTAATCATATGTCAGAGCAACAGCTTATAAATACAACTCAACTAAATACATAACGATTTTACCCACAATGATGCTACATAAAGCAAAAACAATTCCCACTACGCCACTAAAAAGTATAATATAAAGTTCTAAACACGATAAATCTGATACTATAATTATATGTTGTTCTCTACTGTTTATTTCATAAACAGTAGAGAAGAGAAACCAGACACTATCAGGTTCATGGTGCTCCGGGGGGGGAATGTGGAGCGTAAATATAGGTCAACGTTTAGATGAAACTTGTTGACACAAGTGAAAAGTAGGTTGAGAACGTCGAGGTTCTTTGTATCAGCAAATTTTTGATGAAACAGCCAAACGCTATAAAAAAAAGTTATGCCTTCCTCTGCTGCCTGTAGGCGAGAGTCGAGGACTGGACGCTAACCTGTGTAACTTAATATCCCAATAAAAAATATTAAGCTCTACAGTAAAGTTTTACTGTTATTACCAGACCAACATGGAGCAGAATTCTGACGACACCTTCACATATTTTCCACAGATTTTAAACCGATAGAGATGCTGCTTGTAGGTTTTTTAGAGGTTACCGGTTATTTATTTATGTATTTGTTTGTTTATGTGTTGTAGTGTTAATTGTTGGGAGATGATTAATGGTTAATTTTTGTTCTCTCTCTGCTCCACATTGAACCTCTGCATTTTAGTGGCCATGTGTCCTGTGCATTTTATGCCGGTCGAGTTTTCCAACAAACACTTTGTTTTGTTTGTTTGTGAGGAAATAATAACGGTTCTACTAAAAATCTACTGAATATTTCTTTCAGCCTGCTTGAGGTCATTTTAGGTTGTTTTAATGTATGTATAATGTGTGTATATGTGCTTATTTTTTGCTCAAAAACAATCTTTGTTGTCTTAAATGAATATTGTTTATCACATTACAAGCAAAAAAAACATTCGGCTGAATTCTGCAGATTTTCATTCTGGATCACCGATGAAAACTGTAAAAAAATCCACAGATTATATATTATATTATTATTATAATGTCTGGTTATTATCATCGTTATGACGGTAACCAACAACAAAGACAAGAAGAAGAAGAAGAAGCCTCTCCTACAGCACAGATTTTTGTTCATAGGCATCATATTCCAGTTTTAGAAGATAACTGTAGTGTTAAACTTTTTATATTGGTGTACATCTTGTTGTCCAATTAGTCTTTTTTCCATTATGTACAAGCTCAAACATTAAAGAACAGGTTCAGATTTAAAACATCACTCAAATGCCAACATGAACACTGAAACAGTTTCCTCTTGTCTTTACCAGCCAGATGAATCTGAATATATCTGGCCGGCTGAGCGGGGGTGAAAGCAGTGCTCGCCCCGACCTCGTTACCACAATAATATTTATTAATTTGGCAGATGCTTTCATACAAACGTGGTACAATCTAAGCCCTTAAACCCCCCTCAGACTGGGGGGGGGGGGGTTGTGCTGGGCAGCTTCCAGGTGTGAATGTGTAACTACGCGACTGTTTCCCCTGGAAAAATAAACAAGTCCATCCGACGCTTATATGAGTCTTCAGCAGTCAAGAGTTAGACAAATCATGTGGGCGGCAAAATTCCCTGTTTGTGTTTTCTTCCTAACACAAAGAGGAACTTTAAACTAAAAAAGATTGTATCACTGGAAGATATCAATCTGATTTGCCTAACTCAGACTGCCAAAGCTTCACATTATCCTTGGCTGAACTTTAGAAAGCAGTTTTACACAGAACAAAACAAAAAGGCCGGGGATTATGTCCTCCGTCTCTTAAATTGGATTCTCTTTAGTCTGGGATGTGTTCACGGCCGGTATGGACAAACAAGAACTGTTTCAACGCTCATACGGGCGTGTGCGTGTTGTTTAAAGATACACTAGAAAAAATGTGAAATCTATCCTTTATATTTTGTCACAGGAGAGGGATCTGTGCGTCCAGTGCTCTGACCTTGTCATGAAGCTCAGACACTCCTGCGTTCCTGTAGCCGACTGGGTCTGACCCTCTTCCTGGTTCTGCTTGGTCAGTTCTCCCAGTACAGGGCTCACCCCCAGCACCAGCAGGGCACAGCGGTGAATCACAGAGTTACAGGCTGCCGTGTACAGGTCTTGACCCTCTGGGAGACCCGTACTGCCCCTCCTCCCCTCCTGAGACAGAATGGCGTCCTCCTCTGTGCCTGCGCCTCCTCCTCCTCCTCCTCCTACTCCTCCTCCTCCTCCTCCTCCTCCACTCCTGGAAACAGAGCCGGAGCCCAGGCCTGTGCTGCTGCTGCTGGCCCGCTCTCTGTCCCGACTGCGAGCCACCTCCCGCGCTGAGAGGAAACATTGAAAAATTTCTGTGTTGTGCGACAATGCACATACACACACATATATAAACACACACGCACACACACACACACAAAAGATGCTGGGTTAGAGGACAAGCAACAGCCACATAATGCACCATTAATGTTTATTCAAGTCCAAAACCAAAGCAACACACCAACATTGATCCTAGCGCATTTTAAGCCCCAGTTGAATCATCTGTAAAAGAGCTAACAAGTAACTAAAATGCACCTGTTTCCACCCGCCTGCATGTCAGAAGCCACATTGAGCAAGATCACACGACACGCTAAGAAACTTCCATTAAACTAACTGGTGAACTGCTTCGTCCCTGACAACTGCAAGACTGCTGCAGACAGAGAAATGTCAATAAACTGGTTATCAGCAGTACTGCTTTGTCATATAGAAATCATTTGGATTGCACTTAGATCTAATGTGCATTTAAATGATTTAAATAATAATGTAATATTCTGGTACTCTGTGCTTGTTTGTAAAGTGAGATGTGTCTGTTTTTTTGTAATCTTAGCCCAGTGTCTGCACATGTGCTCTTATTTAATGTGTTTTAATTGTGATGTTTGTTGTTGTTGTTGCAGCAATTCTCTTTATCAGAGCCTACTGGGTTTATACTGGGTTTATGGGGGGGGGGGGGGGGGGGGTTAATGGATTTTTATGTATGAATGATTATAAGGATGCTGCTGAGTGCATCTGGAGAGAAATGCTCTGTAATGCAGCGATGCTGAGCCAAAAAAAGTTTCCCCCAAGGGGACGATAAAGTTTATCTTATCTCATCTTAAAAAAATATTCAAACCATTTAAACTGCTACACCTAAATTACCTGAATAAACTTGTCTTTTACCAGCACAATACATTCAACAGGTTATAGTGCAAAGCAGAAAAATTCATCATTTTCAACCAGTTTAATAACTGAACTCATCAAGCAAAGATGTGGTGATCTGCTGATTTGCACACTGAAAGCATATTGTAGCGAACAACTCCAGAGAGATGTACTCACTTCCAGCCGTCATCACTTCGTGTTCCCTGTCCTCCTCGTCATCGTCTTGTTCCTGATGGCCTTCCTCTCTCTCACGGTCGGCTCTCTCCTCCAGCTCTGCCTCCTCATCGATGGTGCGTGTGAACGAGTGTTCCTGAGGGTCCATGTCCAGAGAGTCCTGATTGTCTGAGATCTGAGTGGGTGTAAACAAATGACATCCATCACATCCAAAGCCGACCAATTCACACAGGAAGTATCTAATTAGAGAGGGAAACGTTAAAGCTATAATATGTAATTATTCCACATTAAAATGTCTAAAAACAACTAGACCTATGTTATATATGTTGTTGAGTTGTGTACTTACATTATCCCAAATGTTTCCAACAATTTTCAAACCCAGAGAAATCTGTAATTTAATCAAAGTAACGGACCGTTTCATTTGGTCGCATGTCAATGGCGTCATACCTCCTCTACCAAAGAGTAAACACGCACAAGATGCATACGGCGGCGCTGTGTTTGTCCGCTACAATGGCGTCTAACAAAGAGTAACTTACACACATACAAGATAATATATCGGCGTTGTGGTTGTTCCACACAAACTGTTATAAATTGACTTTTATTCAGTTTTAAGCCACATTTTCATGATAAATTTAGGTGGTTTTTAACTATATCTTTTAGCCGGAAGAAGGATTTTAGTCATTGGACGTCTGGATCTAAAGTTATCAGAGAAATAAACTGGGCAAACGTTAGCAGCAGCTCGGCTAACAGCCCCTCCAGGAAGTCCGGTGGTCGCCGAACATCGTCGGAGAAATATTGATTTTTTTTAGGTGAAATAGCTTTAATTAGTATTTTAACGATTTTAATCTGCGTGTACGTTTGTTTCTGGAGAGGAGGAGACCTCTGCGGATAATTCGGCTCCCGGGAGAAACCGGCCGAACGTCTGGATCTAAAGTTATCAGAGAAATAAACCGAAAAAGTGTTAGCAGCAGCTCGGCTAACAGCCTGCACCGGACGTCCGGTGGTCGCCGTACATCATCGGAGAAACACTGATTTTTTTTTAGGTGAAACAGTTTTATTCAGTGTTTTTACCTGTAATCTCCGGGTCTGTTTGTTCTGGAGAGGAGGAGACCTCTGCGGGTAAAAACATCCTAAACTAAAATAATCCTATCCCGGTGAAACTTCACACCGTCATCACACTCCGTCTTTTGTTATTGTTTTGATTGAGACCCCTAGCGGCTGAAATTACATATTGTGCGTTTAAGGAACATCGGAAATGTTACAAAACTAGTTTCGGAGCTTTTGAACCACCTACAAACTACTGAATAATTAGAGATGTCATATAAAGATAAATACATGTGTGTAGATGTGTTTATGTCTGCAGCTGTAGTTTACTCACCCTCCTCTCACGCGAAGAGGATCTGGTCTGGATGAAATCCATATTCTTACAGGCCAGCAGGCGGTTTCGAACTTTATAAACACTGCGATAGACTTCAGCCAGGGTCTTAGACGGCTGGTACCTGATGGAAAAATGAACACAATGCAGATGTGACATGTGATTTGTAATTCAGGCTGGTATTATGGAACAATATCAACAGTTTATCCTTCATGTCATATACAGAAGATCATGCTGGATTACCTTCCCTCGCCGCAGGCTTGGCCCTGCAGCCCCGTGTGCTTCAATAAGGCTGCCAACACAAACCTGGACACAGTGTCTAACAGGGACTCATTACTGAGAGACGCATTGTCCCAGTCTGCAACAGAATGCACAGCACAGTCAGTAAAATTCCTCTCTAGAAAACAGCCAATGTAATTCATTATGTGCTCAGTCCAAAGACAGACCTTTGCTGATGGCATAGTCTTGCATGTTGATCCAGAGGCTGTTGGCAGGTTCTTTAGTGGAACCCAGAGCCAAAGCCACCAGGACACTCAAGTCAGGATGCAGCGTGCAGTCGAAGGGCTTCTGCTCCTCATTACCAGAAAGTGCCGCCTCCAACAATGAGCTGATGCAAGTGTCTAAAGGACAAAAGTGAACGAGCATTCATCACCTCAGCAAGTCAGTGAAAACAACAAATGAGTAATGGAATAAAAATGAGTCATTAGAAAAAAAAAAAACACTTTAATGAGACAGTCCAACTAAATGTCCCGCTGGAATTTTAACAACTGGGATCACTACATCATGTTGATAAAATGTAAACAGTAATCTATCCGTCCTCTGCCTACCCAGCTGTGGGATGTCCATCTCCAAGCCGTTGCTGAAGAGGGGGGTTTTGAGCCAGTAAGCAGTGTCCTGTTCCTCCAGCGAGGTGGGGGCTCCCTGCAGCATCCCGCCGAGGCAACGGCCGACCAGCAGGGCGACCGTCCTCTCCAGGTCGACGAGCCACACCCAGGAGAGCGCCGGCTGCGGCAGGGACATTCCTGAGGCTGGCTCAGCGAAGTCCGAGGTGCCTGGGAATTTAAAAAAAAAAAAAGGTTTTGTGTAGTGGAAGAGGGATAGGATCAATTATACTGCTGATTGTGAGGTTTAATGAGGTATTGAGAGCTATTGAAAGTTCTGTTATTTTTGATTTGTACAGTGAAAATGTGATGGATCACGAGAGAAATGTCATATGGTGGACACCTTTAAACAGCGTTAATGGGAACCAGACTCCCAACCTGAGTTACAGCCATGTATTATCTAGAAAACTACAAGATTCCTAAATAACTTGTGTGCTGTACTTTGCAAAATAATTTAGGTTTTTTTTTTTTTTTAAATGCTTGTTTTTTTAGGAAAGTATGTCCCTATAACAATTTGTCTTTCCTACACAGAAACATGTGCAAAATCAGTTTTACATTAGCATTGCAACATGAAAATAACATTGTGTCAACTCTCATTTGGTAAGTTTGCAAATGCAGAAATTAACACACTAAATTAGGGATGCACGATATTGGATTTTTTGCCGATATCCGATACGCCGATATTTCCAACTCATTGTGGCCGATTGCCGATGCCGATATATGCACATATTTTTTTCCAGCTGGCTGAGGAGACTATTATACATGCAGTCATAGATTGTACTAAGTATGATCAAGAAAGACAATTTATGAAGGAAGAACTTAGGAAGACTGGAGTTCAGGAGTTCAGCATTAAAACTTTAATGAACCTGCCAAGTGGGAGCAGGCAACATATCAGCCTCTCATAATCAGCAGAAAATTTCGGGCTGATGCCAATATTTCATTTTAGAGCTTATATCGACCGATACCGATGACGTGCCGATAATATTGTGCATCCCTACACTAAATCTTTGAGTAGAGCCAGTGCAACATACACACCAACTTAGCTTTGATGCATGTACACTTTACTGTTTAAAAAGAGGACTCGACACAGATCTGGTCTGGTTTACAGCACATGACATTAAAATGTTAAATGTGTTTGCCACAGACCAGTCCAGTAAGGAACCCCAACAGATTTTGTAAGGAACAAACATCGACTATACTTAAGAAAATAAATTCAACCTTTTCATTCACAAAGAATTATTGTGTAGTAAATGTGTTTTAGATATAATAACTACACACCTGTTATAAACCAGGCCTCATATTAATATGCAGCGATAAAGTATACAAAACCCTGGGGAAGCAGGTGTTTAATTAAGAGTGTCAAATACGCAGAACATTTTCAGGTTTCCATGTTTCGTGCTCACCATGAAGAGGCCACTGCAGCTCCTGGTCCTCCAGAGGGGAGGCAGCAGGCAGCAGTCTGTTGAGGCGGTCCAGAGGCGGCAGCAGGTCCAGCAGGTGGCTGAGCAGAGGCCTCGCCACCGACACGGGAAGCAGCAGCAACGAGTTGATGATCTGACACAGCATACTGCCCGCCGCCGACACGTAGATCACATCTGGAGACGACAGAGACATGATCAGCAGTTTACAAATGTAGTAAACAAATGTAGGGAGTTTTAGGATCAGATCTGCTGTAAAAAGCAAAGTGAAAAGGAGAAGAAATATGGGAGAGGGTTGATGGAAATTATGTGGGTCACTTCCCATTACTGTGAGTAAATAATCCTCTTTAATTTACATAATTAACACCTTAAATAATTTCTGTGTTTACTTTTAATAATAGATTTAAACAGCATGCATTAATATTGTTTTCTCATCATGGTCTCAAGCTGCTGCTGCTGCTGACTCTGAGTTGACGAAAACATAAGTTAAGATTCTAATAAAGATCAATATAATGAAAGTGTTTCATGATGAAAAGGCAAAAGAAAAACAAGCTGAGGAAAAGGTCAAGATAGTGACGCTGCTGAAATGATTAATTGCTCCTCTTCACCTTGCAGCTTCTCTCGTATGCTGCCGTTCCAGGAACTCTCTTTAATCAAAGTGGCTGAGCGGGAGAAAATGTCTGTGGCGTGAGGCAGCAGGAGCTGCAGATGCTTGTGGAGCAGAGCCACGCTGCTGGAGTTCTGGGAAAAACAAGAAGATATTTTGGTACACAGTCAGAGAAAATGTGATTTATATAAATACCCGTGGCCACTAAAAATCCATTCATTTTGTCAAGTGTTATCTTTAAAACAAAAAAAACTATACAACTAGGTTTGGGTTCATGCATCAGTTATTAAACTGCTTCCAGAAAAACAATTTAATTTAATTTTACACCTCATTAACAAGAACATGCGAGTCCTGAAATTAGACATGCAATAAAAATTACATAACCTTATGATATTGAACATCATGACGCATCTGCCTTTCAAGTCTGCTTGATGCATAACTGCATGCATAACATGTAAGACATGTGTATTCCCACCAGTGTCTCAAGAAGACTTTTAAATAACTACATGATGACTTTCTGATTGTGTAAATGCCGTTTCACCAGATTATACAACTCTAATCTATGCAAGAGAAGCTGCACATCTACAAACACTGAGCGTCCGAACCTCGGTGACAGAGTTGATGTGGCAGTATGCGAGCAGCTGCTTCTGCAGGGAGCAGAGGAGCTGGTGGAGGTGCGCTGGTTGGCTGCTGTCGGAGGAGGACATGCCCTGCTGCAGCTTATCACTGTTCTTCTCCAGCTCACCGAACGCCTGATCCTGCAAAACACAGAGCAAAGAAATCAGATACGGACAATTTACGGGTTCACGGGGATCGCAGGTATAACAGGTATCTTAATTTGTTGATCTAAATGTTCAAATGAAATGAGTATAACTGCTTCGTAGCCGAAGGGAATTGAGTTCAGGAAAGGTGTTTTTCTATGGCGGAACATTTTTCAGCACAGTTTGCTCTGGGCTGTCGATTTAATGAAAATTACAGAGGAGCTATCAAACGGATCCAGAATTGCCTCGGACGATGTGATTTTCATGTCCAAATTTAGCAGTTCGTTAAAAAATGTTTTGTTTCTCCTGAACCTGGTTTGTCCTTTTTTTTTTTAATTTTCACACCTGAAATCACTTTGCAGAACCGATATGTTCCCTTGTAATAACTTTTAATACAGCAGGGAAGCACACACATTCAACTACGAATGATGAGTTTAAGCTAATAAGCTACAGAGAAGGATTTCTTTGTTCCACCATGGTTCGAAAAAATACTTTAACTCATAAGATACAAATACAATCTTGAAATTTAGACCACACAAATGTATTTCAGAGCTGTGTTGGATTCTTTATTATAGATGTGATTTTTCCATCTGTGATTTTTCCCAAAACAGAAAACTCAAGAGATAAAGAAAAAAAAAGGAGGAAAATCCGAAAGGGAAAATTCAGCGAGAAAGCGACGAATCCAAAAGAAATTACTCAAACGCAGAGAGAGTCTTTCAGTCTAATCATCATTCATTGCTCAGGCCTGCATAATCACACACACACACACACACACACACACTTGAAAACAGCCTCTGTGTGTGTGTGTGTGTGTGTGTTAGAGTCAATAAAATGACGTCTTTAGAGAATGAGGCACAGGAACAAGCCCCTGCCGTGCCAGGAAAAAAGGCAGCAGGTGATAATAACAAAGGATTATGTATGACTCATGCTCTCTCTGCAGTACTTGAATATTGAGAGAAGCAGGAGAGACGATGGAGTGTAACAATCCTGCTTTATACGTTGACTTCGTAACGTTCGCCTTTGTCAATTCTAAATAGATATCATAATGATACCACAACTGATGCTTCGTTATTTAAAACAAACACTGAAATCAATAAGAACAAACGCGACGCTCCTCTCACAGAGCCGTCGACTTACGGTGTAAAAGCCCAGGTTCCTGAGCAGCGTCTTCATCAGGATCTCAGCCAGGTGGGTGTCAGGGTGGCCGGCTGCGGTGTTGTAGTTGGGGTCCGGGGAAGCTGTGAATCCCGGACCAGAGGAGAGTACCTCCGGGCCGTCAGCGGGAGAGCTGTAACCCAGGAGCGAGGCCACGTGGGTGTGATCCTGCAGACTGGTCAGGATGATGTCTAGCTGCATCCTCTGTGGTGCAAATGTAAACAAATCAATGAGACTGCTGACAAGACATAAAGGAAATATGTTCCTTTAGCAAAACCAAGTCGCAGCACTGATAGAAAACTTGTTACTTGGTTCAACGTGTTCATACTAGGGATGAGTTTCAGATGTTCATGCTTCAATTTATCACAGTAAACAGTATCATCATATAATCATCAATCTTTTCTGAAATACTAGTATACAGTAAAATGACTTCAGACTGTGATCAGCTTGGATTTAGTTTAAAAAAAACAAAACTAAACAGTGAACCGCCATCAAAACCAGTAAAAACACCACAAACAGCAGCAGGTGAGATGGTGAGAGATGAGATCTCGCTGCAACAGTAAGAAGACATTCGGCGGCGTCACTTTGGGCTTTAAGAAAGAGTGTCATTTTACCACTTTCAGACAAATGACTAACTGATTAATCCAGAAAATAATGTAGCTCTAGAGAGAATAAGTATATATTTTTTAACTATTCCATTAAGGGCAGAATGTTCCACAAGTTGATAACAACCACTCAAAGCTTCTGCTCTCTACAACTTGTATTGAAAGAAGTCATTAATTAAGATTTCAAACAGTTCCTGGAAAGGAGCAGTTGTTACGGTCACTATTAGGGCTATACAATATGACAATATATATCATGTGACAATAGAAGAACATCCATCATTTCATATTATGCTCTATCGTTTATTTTGTTTTGTCGCAAATCACACTCTTTACAGCAATATCTTTCGTCATTTGGAGTCCGTCCATCTTCTGTGTGGATTACATTAATAAATTAATTAATTAATTAAAAGATTAATAAACTTAATCCGTGCAAAAGATGGACAGACGAGGAGGGGCGGGGGGGACGGACCAGAAACTATTTATTCATTGAATTTACAGAAAATGTGCTAGATCGGGATATGAGACTTTGGTCATATTGCACAGCTCTAGTCACAGGTGAAGGCTCGAGACATTTGAATGCTGGACGTTAAAGCTGACCAACCAGAAACAGAGACTGACTTCTCTGTTGTTGAGATGTGTATTGGGAGGATTCTCTTAAGGCTTCTTGGTCAAAACTTTGTGGCTGGGAGAAACATCAAACACAACCTCTTACACCAACCACACAACCGACCAAACAGAGTGACCCATTAACCAAACTCCTCATGGTGTAAAAGCTGCATCCATCACTGATCGTACTTTTTCAAAATCTTTCAGTCTACAACAACAAATGATGCACCGAGTGATCTATACAAGCCCTCAGTACAGTCATTTACATTAGTGGCTCTTAACCTAATGGCTGTGAGCTAATCTTGATGGGTAATTAGATGTTTTATGAGACATTTAAAACATATTTCTACTACACAAATGCATCCACAGTTCTTACAGTAGAGCAAACGCTCAGTTTTCATCATTTACGCCTCCACTGATAATCAAAAAATAAAAATGTTCTTAAATTGAACAGTTCAACGTTCTACATGTGCATCCAGCGACACTGATACTGATATAAGACGGCTGTTGAAAGAGCAGGAAGGAAGCTCTCGCCGTGCATCAGGCAGCATGGAGTACCTGTCCTTTAGAGAGACTCTCCCATCTGTCGGGGCCCTGAGGCAGCAGCGAGTGAAGAAGCTCCATCCTCTCTCTCAGCGGAGGCAGCAGCATGGTCGCCCCCACCGACAGAGTCTCAATCACCGCCTGACGGGACAAACACACACCCACATATTGTCACAGCTTGACCCGATGATGGTGATAACAGCCTACAGGTTCAGCACTTGTTGACATTCGTTATCTTAATGTCTTCCACGCTTATCAAATTAATATGTTTATCAAGGCAGCATAAAATGAAAAGTACAAGGCATTAAAAACATATTTAGTACAATGCTACAGTAATTAAAAGCATGTTTTCAGACAAAAAGAACAGCAAAGAAGACTACATTTTCTAAATATTTCAATTAATTAAAAGGATATTTATAAAAAAAAAAAGTAACCAACTTAATCTACAACTATTTTTGTAATCAATTAATCATTTAAATCATTTTTCATGCAAAAATACAAAACACTGGTTCCAACTCTGCTTCTTTTTTTATATCATTAATTAAATATCTTTGGAGTTTGGACTGTTGGTCGGACTAAACAAGACATCTGAAGACGTCACTTTGGGAAATTGTGATGAAAAATTTTCACACTTTTTAATATTTTTACACCAAATGATTAATAGTTAAGGAAATTATTGGCTTATTATATTTTAAGTGAAAACTGACACATTTTTATTGTGCTTCATTGTCGCTTTTGTATGTTGCTTTGCTGCAGACAGTTTCCTCTCTCTCTCTCTCACCTCCTGAATCTCATCTGGCACCGAGGAGTCCATCAGTCTGAAGAGCAGGTTCCTCAGCGGCCTGGCCTGCCGACCTAAGATACTGGTGGCCACGCCCCCGGCCAGAGCCAGAGCCAGATGATTGGACAAAAGCCGAAGGCACAGCTTGAGGAAGTTATGATGCTCCCTGCGAATACATAAAAAACAGCATATATGTGGGCATAATTATAATTTGACAGTAATCTACAACTGAAAAGGAAGGGACCTCGCACTCTGGCCCGTCGGGATCAGATCATTTTGCTTTTTAAAAATGAGGGATATTTCTTACAAGTGTGGTGTGCTTTTATTTTGAAAGTTTGATTGACATGTGTACTGTCAGGTGTGTAGAGACAATAAGTAACTGCAGCTGGACACAGAAAATTACTCATATATTTGAATGGAGAGTGTGAGCGAACCCACATCTTTTTGAACATTTACTGCTTCCACATAGTTTTAGATACAGACTTCATTTGAACTTTAAATGAGTCACGAGACTTTGACCTACAAATTTTGAATTTACATGTTTTTTCTATCTTTTATTGTTTTTGAGATATTAGAGTGTGAGTTTTAAGGTCTTTTCTTGCTCCTCCTGTGATTTTATAATGAGTGTGTATTGCGGAATGTTTCACAGCACTGAGGGAGTGACATCACCAGGAGCAGTTGGAGAGGAGGATTTTAGAGTACACTTCTGGTGAAATATCCTCATAAATCCCATGACTTTGGCCAAATCTTACATTAAAAATCATATTTTAGTAAGAAATTTCGTTGTGAATCCATTGATACAGGTTTGAAAGTGGTGAGACTTATAGTTTAGACATCAGAAGCCTCTGTTTGACACAAAGTTCATGCCCATAGATTGCCTCCCCATTGTTTTACATTGTAAGGGTGATGTGGCACTGCAACTTTCAGGGCTTATAAAATCCAAACCATTTGAGTTGTTACAAAGTTTTTAACAACTTTTTTTTCAGCATAGTGTCATAAGTCACCTATTAAAGTTTGAAGCTGATACTATTAACGCCCTCAGAGGAGATAGCGTTTGTTCGGGGGCCAAAATTGGGGCAAAGTCTTATTTTAAAAGGCTGATTGCGGACTTCCTGTTGGATTTAGGTCAGGGGTGTCAGCACATGACTTGTAGGTCTTGATGAGACGAATAATTGAGTTTTGGTTTGATCTCTCTACGACATTCCTACAGGCCATGGCGGCCATTTTAGTTACATAGGTGGAGCTAGAGAGCACATTTTGGCACTTTGGGGGTTAATCTTTACATTTTATCAAGTTTTTCACCAGACCTGATGTGCGTGCCAAATTTGGTGAGTTTTTGAGCATGTTTAGCGGGTCAAATTAAGGGTTTAAGTGGCGTAATAATAAAGAAAGAAAGAAAGAAACAAACAAACACACGAAAAACAATAGGGTCCTCGCCCTTAGGAGAGGACTACTGTTTTACAGTAATCCTCCGCCTTTTGGGCTCGGTCCCTAACAAGTAAGTACAAATAATTTGTCAGTAAGAAAGAGCACAGCCAGAAGTACATGAATGTGTTTTGTTTTCTCCACAGTCTTTGTCACTGTGTCGCTGTCACTTGTGCTGATGGTGGCTTTTAGAAGTGAGTGACGTTACCTGGAAGAGGGGAAGGGGAGAGGAGGAACTTCACTGTTGATACCGTCACAGTAGCGCTCAAGGAAGGAACGCAAGTGGGAGAAGGTGCTTTCTTCGAGGTCGACGCAGTAGGGTCTGTGCCAAGCCACCACTTGCCTAGAGAGACGTGAGTAAATATTTATATATCAAGTGCTCTAATACTTAAAATGGTAGAAAGAAAATACATCATGTTCACCCCAAAGAGTCACAGTGATGTTGTTGAAACACATTTTCTTAACATTTCATATTTGCATATACAAAGTTACAGAAGACTTCTGTGCTTCCTTCCTCCAAACTAACACAGAGATGAAGAATCATCCCTTCCCCCCGCCGTCTGCCGGTGTTCGTGCACTGTGTCACGCACACAATTTGTTAACTAAGCAGGAAATTTGACACTAAAAACCACTTCCAACTTAATTCTGGACTGTTAGCATTCTGCGTGGGCTGAATGATGCAGACTTTATTTCCTGTAAACTACAGCTGCATCAATTAGATATGAATATTTTCTGGTTTCTTAAGTGTTCTGGGACAGTAAATGCCAATAGTTTTTCACCATTTTATGACATTTAATAGGCTAAATGATTATTTTATCAACTTTTACTGAGAAAATATGCAAAAACATGGCAATATGGATAAAATCCTGTAGCCTGGTATATGTCATTTTATGCTGTGATATAGATAAAAAAAAGTGATATAGTAAATTTTCAGGAAAATCATGTGTATCATCTCATGGTATATGTCTTTATATCATCATATTGCCCTAATCTATATACATGAATAAGGAAAGAAAACACACACCAGCCCTCTTTTATATAAACAATGCTGGTGTGGTGTAAATCTAACCATGTGAGAATAAGCTGGTTACCAAAACATCTGCATCTGTACGGCAGGTCAGTGCAACGTGATGCTCGCAGTCAACTTTGTAACACAAACATGAAAAAGTCTGCTGTACATTTCACATGCAGTTATTGACCTTTCACTTATGTTACGCAATTCCACAGAAATCCAGAGATGTTGTGACATCACCCTCCCTCCCTCCCTCCCTCCCTCCTCTACAGTACATGAATATCTTCTGAATAAACCCAGGTTATGTCAGTGTATTTACTGTGCTGGTAGCTCACCTGTCTCTGGGCAGGGCTGTCCAGGCCAGGCTGTGGGAAGTGCCGGCTGAGATCTGCTGGATAGCGACTCCATCCAGACCTACCACCTTCTTGGGCTTGGTGATCGGCCCTGTGGAGTTCCCCTGGCCGCACTGACCCATGGAGTTGTTGCCCCATGCGTATACTTCATTGTCTAGATGGCGGTTGAGTAAAGTATTTCAACATTAAACTGAATTATAATGTGTTAGGATTTGCTTCAGAGCTGCTTCAGAGGGTTACGTATTAGCTTAAACAAATTTAGTCTGTGTGTTTGCTATTACATCACGCTACTTGCGACATGTTTAACAAGCACAAACTCTTGCTGTGTCAGCAAAATCACATTCATACAGTGACTGACAGAAGCAGCAGATCAGATTTAGCATGTAGTATTGAGCATTGATCCCTGACAGCATGCAAATGTCGCTCAATACAGATAAACATTTAAACAAAAAGAGAGAGACGGTGAGGTACCGTGTGACAGGGCCAGACAGTGACTGTCCCCGATGGAGATGTCCACCACCCTGGTGGTAGCCAGCTCCTCGATAAGTTTAGGTCTGAGCGCCGTGGCCTCAGAGGAACCGCAGCCCAGACAAGCACCACAGCCCCACGCGTACACCTAGAAACCAGTCACATGAATGAATATTAGCAGATGATTTCTGATATTCACAGTCTGTCCTGTTTATCTTGACATCTTTGAGACAAAGCCATGGAAGAAGAACTACCGCGTGTTACGTAACAAGTCCTGACAATAACATACATCACTGTCAACGTCCAACCAGCTGCATAAAATTCCTTTCTTCGGGACAAGCCTCCATTTTTTCCTCAACAAACAACAGCTTCTGTTCTGTTCTCGGTTAACAACGCAGGAATGAAAGCTCACCTGTCCAGTCGAGGTTAAGGCGAGAGACGACTGGCTTCCTGCGCACACTTTTCTGATGAACATTCCTTGAAGAGCTTCCACTACTTTTGGTTTGTAGACCCGATTAGTATCACCATGACCCAGTTTACCTGCAGGACAACACATGGTTCTTCTTAGACAGTAGATAAAATACTGTAAAATAAATTCTTAGACACACTACAAATTAAAAGCATATACAAAACTACAAAGATTATGAGGAAATATTTGTAGAAATTCACATATTTTGGACAAGGCTCGTTCAAAATGCGAATTTCAGACAAATCAGAGCATCAGAGCTGCAACAATTAGTCAATTAATCGATAGTCGATCGGCAGGAAATTAATTGCCAACTATTTTGATAATCGATTAATTGCTTTGAGTCTTTTTTTAAGAAATTCTCTTGTTCCAGCTTCTTAAATGTGAATATTTTCTGATTTCTATGATGCTAAACAGAATATCTTTGGGTTGTGGACTGTTGAATCTGGACAAAACAAGACATTAAAAGTTTGCACTTTCAGCTTTGGGAAACATTTTTCACCATTTTATAGACCAAACGACTGATAAACTAAAACAGAAAATAATAAAGCGATTAATTGATGATAATAATTGTTAGCTGCAGCCCTGTATGGCACTAATTGTGATATAAAACATTCAAAATAGATGTTTAGGAACAAAGTAACTCATGGTGTAGAGGGGTTTACACACCATTGTCCCCTCCTCCGAAGGACCACACGGTGCGTCCATCCTTTGACAGCGCAATCGTATGAGAGCTACCACAAGACACCTCTCCCACGTTGCTGATGTCTTTAACCAGGGTAGGAATGTTTCGGCTGTTGCTGTCACCGTGACCTGCATTCCCGAACAATGAAAAAAAAAAAAAAAAGGGTCAGGCTGATTACACGACACGAGTGTAGATTTCCCTTGTCTGAATTAGGAATGGGTTAAGAGAGGTTAATTAAGTTAAACAACTTACCTAATCTACCAAAATCTCCTTCACCCCACGTGTACAGCTCTCCATCCTCGCTGACTGCAGCACTGTGTCTGTAGCCAGCAGACACACACACCACCACCTGACACAAACACACACATGTTATCAGACTTTATTGATGCCAGTAAATGCACAAAGCTAAAAGACTTTCTCTTGTCTGATTGCATGATACAGATAAAACACCACATGTCAAGTTGAAAGCCTACCTTTCCCTGTAGCGGCCCCTGGATAAGTTTCGGGTATTTCTGTGTTGAGCTGTTCCCGTGACCCAGTTTGCCGTAATCACCGTCACCCCAGCTAAACACCTCACCCTCCGTGGTGAAAGCCAGCGTGTGGCCATCTGAGCCTTTGGACGACGACACCTTCTTGATGGCGCGGTGGGGTTCAAAGGTCAGCTTCTTGAGCGTCGACTGGTTGTTGGAGTCCCCGAGGCCCAGGCGGCCGTAGCTGCCCTTCCCGCAGGCCCGCACGGAGCCGTCGGAGGAGATGACGAAAGTGCAGTACTGGCCTGCTTCGATCTGCACGGAAATGAAGGAGAGTTATGCGTCTGTGTGTATGAGAGACTGCAGCCTGACTCAGCAGTTTCACAACAATGACGTGCTGCTTGAGTGAGTGAGTGGAAGTCCAACTGGTATCCTACAAACGTTGTGGCAAAATACTATGATAATGATGCTATGCTACAGTATATCATAAGACAGTATGACATATGACCTATCAGCTATAAAGGATATGAGTAGCAGTTAAAGTTAAAGGATATTTCTGGCAATTTTCTATATTTTTCTTATTGACAAGCCTGCGTCGGTGTGCTGCAACGCCTGATTTTGTCGGCAAACGGCCTGAGACAAACAGTTAACAGAGCTTCACTAGCTTTTTGCGCTACATTTCACAACCTCTTAACTTTGCACTACATTGGTAATTTCTTAAAGAGCTTCAGTTATTGGAGCCGTTTCTAAACAAACTGCCGTGACTATAATCTTAGTGGCGAAGGAACATGTCACCCAGGGCAACGGTGTGGCTCTTTGATATGTTTTTTATAATTGTCAGCTTCATCCTTTAATGATGATTTATGAATTCCAGTGAGATATTCAATATCATACATAAAAAACAGTTTAGTGCAACCTCATTCCACAGAAATGCCCCAAAAGTCACAGTGCACACCTCGATCACCTGAGCTTCCTGATACTAAACAGAGATGTGAAGTGCAGAGGTAAAAAAAAGGATAAACATCAGGTAGGAAAATGATATGAATTATAAGGTGTATTCTATCGTCATAATGCTGTTTTTCTTTCCCTCCTAGCAGAAAAAGAGAAACACATTGCATGAAGGAAATATAAATTAGGATGCTGTCTGTTCCACCATCTTAAAGAGCACTTTAAGAAGAAGAGCACAGCGAGTCTCTGTCTCTATCTGTAACAAACACTGCATGTCACATTACTTTGATCTGCACTTGTACTTTCCCTGTGGGGGAACCAGTGTAATTTGAATTTAAATGCATTATGTCACCATGTTGATGTAACAGCCCTCTTTTATGCTGATCAGTGAAACATTATTTTCCCCCTTAAAAGTCAACAACACATTTGCAGAAACCTAGTTTTTTTTTTAAGCTCATGCCAGTTTTCTCTGCTTTCTATAATGAACGCAGGAGAACAGATGCTTCTTCTCTCTCGACATGTGCAGTCACGGAGCTCTACGGCGGACATGTCTTACCGTCTGCGCGTCGGCGAAGCTGGCGGCCAACTTGGGCTGCAGGATCTTCTCCTGTGTGCCCTCCACAAGTTGGTGGCTGCTGTTACTGCCCCACACATACACCTCACAGGTTTCAGACACTACAGGCGCCTCGCCGGTCTGAATGCTGTCTGGACTGACACAGGTGCGAGAGTAGTCTGATGCCATGCGACATACCTGGAAGAATAAGATACGGTTAAAGGAATGAATTAGATTCTCAATATTAACCTTTTAGGTGACAAATAACAGCAATCCTGGAATTTATCAACACATAAAGCAGGTTTGATGAAGGTGTTGTTTACAGCTCAACAATACAAAGTCCTAAATGTAAAATACTGCTTAAATGTCTTACTTCCTCAAAAAGACAGAGTGCCGCCTCGTACAATGAGCAGAGGCCATCAGAGGTCCGTGTGGGTTCTCGCCACTGGCTGCGATCTGCTGAAGAGCCCTGCAACAAAAATCAATGTTTAGACCATAAATGGCTTTAAAACCTTATAACAGACCCTAATTAACCACAAACCTTCAGGGAACCAAGACCTTTTTGTACCGATTACTATCATATATTTTTAGAAGGTAAGAAAACAAACATACATCTGAGACTGAACCTGAATCCTCAGTGGATTTTCACAAATGTTGATGAGAATTCACTATGGCAACACTCTAAATAAGTGGCGCAGAATGCAAGTCACGCTTAACCGAACATCTCTGAAAATGGTTTCAGTTATCACACCTTAAAAGCATACCCCTGACTGTTTCTTTGCATTAAGTTCCTACAATTTCCACTGATTTCCACTGGAAAGAGAAACAACTGTTTGAATGAATACTGTCGGATTTAATGCTTGACAGACGGTGCATGACATTTTAAAAGCCCATTTGAGAGCTAAGAGCAATAAAAAGCTAATGTGTCTTTGACGTAAGCAAAAGGCACGTTTACTGTGATCTGCTTCGCTTATCAAACCACTAAAAGCTCAACCTGCCTCTGTTGTTGTTACTGTTTACTTACCAGAGAGCGTCTCATCTGCATGAGGATGTTCATGAAACAATCATAGCCGATGAGGCCCTCTTGGTTCTGTAGCACCTTACTCTGCTCCATCGTACTGACCACGGCTGATGCAGCCAAGGCCATCTCGATCCACTCCAGCAAGTAGCGCAGGGAACCTCTCTGGGAAGCCAGCCCCAGAAGTAACTCAGAGGCGAGCCGTCGCCCTAAAATATCCGCCCCGGAGTTTGGCATGGTCACTCCCTTCAGAAAAGTGGTGACCTGGGCCAGACAGTCCAGGCCCATCGGTGGGATCTTGCTCTCGTTGGCCAGAGAGAGGGGCGGCAGGGAACTAACGACATCGATGGCTGTGTGAATGACATCATTACACAAGTTTATATTGCCGCCGGGACCTCCTCCGGGGCTGGGCGGAGGAGGCATCATCCAGCTCTGCCGCAGCAGAGCGAAAAGGAGGCTGAGGCCCGTGCGAACACCCATCTCGATGAGCGCGTCGGTGCTGGAGCGCGGCCGCTCGCTGACGGAGTGCAGATCAGCCGAGCCCGAGTTGTTCTCCGGGGAGTGCTGCTGCTGCTTGACCTTTCCCTTGTCGTGGTACTTGTTGGAAAGCGCGTAGAAGATGCGTTGGAGCACCAGCACGCGTTTGCGTAGGGCAGCTGCGAAGGGGGAGTCAGAGCAGACCATCTTGGCCAAGGCCAACTGGCTGTTGAGCAGAGCATCCAGGTAGTGTTCCTGCTCATCGCTGGAGAGGGATTCACGCTCAAAGTCCGGAAGCTGGGGACCCTTCAGACACAGCACCTGCTGGGGCAGCAGCACAACCTCTTTGTTGGCCAGCAGCTTCGAGTAGAGCACCGTAACTCCCTCCCGTGTGGCTATCGACTCGCTGTCCTCCGTGATCCATGAGCTGTTTAGGTGCTCCAGCCATTTCAGTTTCACCGGGGGGATCATTAAAGCCATGGCATGTCACTCCGGAGCCATCAGTCCTGGAAATATTAATTAGACATGATGCAAAATGTTAATGTCGACCTGTTCTCAAGGGCCACAAAAAATAACTTTGACAAATCTTTCTAGGAGCTTTCCTTTCCATTTAACACTACTTGTTTCACCAGAAGCCACATTCAAACATACTGTATGTCATAATCATATGACGTAGGTAAAATAAACTAAGATTTTCCTTTAAATAGACCAATATGCTATCAAACCAGTTGAGGTAAACAACTCATTGAATTAGACAAAATATAGTCCAGGTTACTGTATCAACACAACCTCTAATGTCCGCTGACTGAATATTTCTGGTTCTATCTGATTTAGTTTGAGACATTTCTTCCGATTCGAATGAGTTTATGGGAACTTGACATGTGATTTATCTTTAACGGCTCATAATATGTTGAGGTCGGTCTTCCCTGAGAATCCCTGCTCATGTTTGTACACAGAAGCAGGACATTTTATACAGTTTATCATCTTGTAAACATACAATCTTAATGTTTCTGTGCTGCTCAAGTTCTCCTTTAACATTTATCAGAAATTGGCGTCACATAAGTGCACGAAGGCAACATCGTCTATACACATGCATCACTGAACTAAAAACACATCATGACAATTCATGAAATTTGATTTATTCCATGTAGGAGAAAGTCTGTAAAAGGTTTAGTTATGCACTCGTGTATAGTTACAATCAGAATATCTGACACCTGCACAGGCTGCAAGTCCTCGGCTGCAGGAATAAAACTATACAAGGAATTAAAGTAAAAGGAATAATAGATATAAAGTAAACACTTGTGTTTCACATGGAGTTGCTTCTTTGTTGGTGAATTTGATAAATATCAGCGTTTGAGGCAAAGAAAAACCTGCTTAACCTTTCTTTAACTCCTTGGGATCATGAGCATGAATCCTGGAAGCAACAATTTGAAAAGAGACATTAACTGATTCTTTATAAGTGCTGCTTCTTGAGGTTATAATTTATATTTTATTGATTCTGATTCTCCTTATAAATTGAGAATCTGATTGATATCTGCAGATCATTTGAGTAAGAAAAGAAAGCAAAGACCATCTTCATTTTCATCTGCTTTAGGCAGCTATATAATAACTATACACAATGATTACAGTTCATCACTACTGTCTTTGGTGATGTTTAGCCATACTTTAGAGGACAAACTCCAGGCGCCACACTGTAAACACTACACACGCGTTGACCTGTACTTAACAGGTCAGAGTACTCCGCACTTTGCTTTCAAGGATCGTTAAGCGGGACTAATAAGAACGCTTCTCGATTAAATTAACATTTGAAACCAGTTTCAACATAGAACCGGTTCTCTGTACCCAACCCTGCTGCTCCTGCTGCCTCTGGGTTCATCTTGACAGGAGTGTAAGTCAGAGGTGAAAAATAGGTCAAAATCTCATTCAAACAGGTTTAAAACACCACCTGACGTGATGATGGTTCTTCATACCTGAATGAAGGGTGATAATCCGCAAACTCAACAAATTCTGTGGTTCACACTGTTATGTGTGTGTGTGTGTCTGTCAAAGACCAGTTCATTGAGGACAGCTTGTCTAACTGTGGACAAAAGCCCAATTGGGAAAAAGCTGATTTTTATGTCAGTGGTTATGGTTAGGTTAAGGTTAGGTTAAGGTTAGGTTAAGGTTAGGTTAAGTCTCCAGTGAATTAATGTAAGAATGAAATGTCCCGAAAAGTGACCCAGAACAACAGATACGCAGACGTACACGCGAAACACGATGTGCAAGTATAAAAGAACAAATGATTAATTACACATTCATCTTACTGGCAGCTACAGAACACTGTGTGGTTCACAGTGACACTGAATACCTCTGCACTGGAGTCACTGTGTGTGTGTGTGTAGGATCCATTAAGATGTTATAAATAATCTACTGGTTACCAAGCATTTAATGCAAAACAATAATGTCTGTAAGTGTATTTCCATTCGCCTGATTGAATTTTGCGTAATAAAAACCTGAGTGGAAACGCCAGAAATTCTAAAAAAAAAAAAAAAAAAAAAAACATCCAAAAATCAAAGGTTTTTATGCTTGGCTGAGGTGGTGTTTCGATAAAAAGAAAATGCGACAAAGTGCAATGGAAACAGATTTAACGAATACACGATGATGTAAACGAGACATAGTGATTTAGCTCACTCAAGAGACAAAAAGCAGTGGATCCGAGTGGACCAAACCGATGAAAAGTTAGAAAAATTACTACATGAAACAAACTTAAACGCCATAAATACATCCATCTACCAACTGTTTATCTATCTGGTCCAATCATGTATGTGAATTAAGCATTCAAAACAATGCAAACCATCAAAACACCATCACCACCATGAACAAGAGCCTCACACATTTTAAATCAACAAAAACTTAACATTAAAAATTGATTGCAGAGTTTATATAACCAATCACATGAGCTCCGGCAAAGACTTAATGTGATTAATGTGAATTGCAGCCAATGATCTTACAGCTGGAATAAACACTCCATTCAGACACGGCGCCTGCATTTATCTATTCGACTTGTGAGCATTAAGTGAAACCGTGCCTGTGGATTGACAAGACGAGGGATCCGCAGACAAACAGATTGTGGGAGGCTTTGGCAGCCTTGGCGCCATCAGTCTGGTTATATCCTGTTAGGTTCAATGCAATCACATACAATTTCAGACTCAGAGCCTTGTACAGTTTTTTGCAAATCCTAAGCAAAGTATAGAAACACAAACAGCAATATTCTTGGCTAAAGCACACAGAAGCTTATTATGACTGTTTTATACTGAGCGAGTGAGCCTGTAAAACAGACTCAGAAGGGGATATTACAACCTGATCGCAGCGTGCATTTTGTCATTGCACTTGTCATTGTCATTTGTCACTGTCTAGCATCATGAGCCAAACATCGAGTCTTGTGCTAGCATTACCTAATCTGTCAGGAATTGTCCTGTCATGGTAACAGACATGATAGAGATTTTTTCCACATACAAAGCCTACATGTGAACTGCAGAACCACATACTTCAACCAAAGTGCACCAACTGACCCAGAACAGGCTGCAACTAATGATTATTTGCATTACCGATTAAATTATTTCCTTTTATTAATCAATTAATTGTTTAGTCTATGAAACGTCAAAAAGAAGTGAAAACCTAGCACCACCACAACTTCCCTAAACCCAAAGTGACGCCCTTAAATATGCTTGTTTAGTAAGACCAACAGTCCAAAACCAAATAGAGAAACAGTCAAAAGTTTGGTTTTCTTCATTTTCACTCATTTCTACATTATACAACAACAATCAAAACTATGAAATGTGACGTGGAATTACATAAATATGTTAACTACATGCTTCTGTTATTTCATAGTTATGTCTTCAGTGTTGCTTTACAATGTAGAAAATAATAAAGAGAAACCCTTGAATGAGTAGGTGTGTCCATCCCTCTTACTGGTGCTGTATATTTTAATAACTATCAGGTATGACGAGCTGGAACCTGCAAATGTTTGACGTTTATGCTGATTTATGTTCTTTCTGTGGACTTATCATTGCAGCTGTATATCAAAGTCATCTTTTCCAATCCTTCAGTGTGTTTTTGTGCAGGTCAAGAGGAACTTTTCTCTTCAGCCTGAGCTAAATAAATATGTTTTGTACTGACACATTGTGCATATTTCCTTTTTTAGTGCCTGTTTTGTCTCATTTTATCGTGAAAGTGAGTGACAGGAGACTCCCTGACCGTGTTGACAATTACACTGATAAGCTTGCAGGCAACACTAAGTTACAGTTGTTTAGATACAGTGTGATTATAGGCGGTTAGCAGCCAGCTAGCGAACTCATCCGTCTCAACCGGCCCATGCTACCGCTAACACTGTGCTTTCGTTTCTAGCTGAGGTTATTAGCAAAGAGCTAGCAGATAACATTAGACAGCTAGTACCATGACACAGCTGGCTTGAAAGCAGACTGTGCTGCTGCTGCTGCTAACCTGCTTGCTGTGTCAGGTTTAGAGAGGCAGCTTTCCTTAGATGACCGAGGTGATAATCACCAACAGCTAACCGTTAATTACAAATCACTGACTGCATAACAGGAGACTGACAGACAATTAACTTAAGACATTAAGGCGAGTAACGGTAACGTTAGCCTTTCTAGCTCTTTAAGCAAACCGGGACGTTAATGCTGAATGTTATAATGTTGACAGTTTGTTTTGCAATCAGCCAGAGAGGCAAATAACGCTACTTGTTTACGTTAGCTAACGTAAGCTAACTTTCCTCACGTCACTAGCTAGCGATGCAAAAAGACCTAAACATGGAGGTAACACCCTTATGTGCAGGTATGACAGGGGGCGAATACACAAGATATGCAGTCGTACACGTAAGTATACCTGTGCAGAAAGCCCAGCACCGTATACCGTGAGCTATTTTAGCCAGTATTATGTTGGCTTATCTGCTGTCTCATAGCGGCAAGCTGGTTAGCTTCCTGGCTACACTTTACTAACGTTAGCTGGAATAAAAAGCTCGCTTACCAGAAACTGTCAAAGGCCTCCTCCTCTCTGCGCCGAGCTTACACAAGAGCCTAACTGTGCCTCATTGCACAAACACGAACAGTTCAGTCAATATCCGTACGCTTTGATAACGTTACTGTGAAAGCAGACAGAGCCATGCGTGGATGTCCATGCCTCCGCCCGCCTCTCCCGTACCGTCCGCTGCAGCGAGTCCGAGCAGCAGGCTGCTCCGCTCAGTCCCAACCCCTCAGCGAGCCCCGGCCCCGTGCTGTGACGTCGGAACCTGTCTGTCTATCTGCCTGTCTGTCTATCACCCTGTCTCTCTCTCTTTCTCTCTCTCTGTCTCTGTCTCCTTGTCTGTCTTCCTGCCTATCTGTCTCCCTGCTTGTCTTCCTGTCTCCCTGTCTGTAAAATTGAAAGAAGTACATAACAAAATTATGCATAATATTCAGCATATCCCACCAACAAAAAGAGCCAACAAAACATCTGTTTTATGAATGTCAGTACACATCAGGATTACTTATAAGATTACTTGGACACTCAAACCAAACATTCAGTTAATCTGGAAGCCAAGGATGTAATACTATAGTAGAGGGCTGACCAATATATTGAAAACATATCGATATTGTGATATGAGACTAGATATCGTCTTAGATTTTGGATATCGTAATATCATGATAAGGCATAAATGTTGTCTTTTCCTGGTTTGAAAGGCTGCATTACGGTAAAGTGATGTAATTCTCTGAACTTACCATACATACTATAATGTCATACTTAGTCATTATATCCACATTACTCATGATTATTTATCATAAATCTCCTTGTGTGAATATTTTGTGAAAGCATTGATAATCATACCTACAACACTGTCACAATATCAATATCGAGGTCAAAAATATCATAATATTTGATTTTGTCCACATCGACCAGCACGACTATGAAAACAAAAAACAGGAAGTTCAACACACTGTCGATTTATTAATTTTACTGGGAAAATTTCACATCCATAAATCCAATTACTGGAGGTCTCGACCATCATTTGAACTTTTCATGATTGAATTTAGAAAGTATTTTGAGTCTATCCAACTTATAAACACAAAGAAATGTGCACATACACTCAGTATGCTCCAATCATTTTTTAAAGATTTTATTGCCTACCTTTTTTATTGAGTTATTTTTTAAATTAATTTTATTATCATTACTTTAAACCCTATGTCCTGTTAACATGATGAATGTATCCACCGATAGAAATTGAAGTCATGCCTGTTATCTTTATTTCATTATGATGCCTCAGTGTTTTTTCTGTTGTCTTAATGTCACATGCTGTAAGTGACGGTTTCTATAAATAAAGAGATGGAAGAAAAAAAGTCTCCCTTTCTGTCTGTCTGTCTCTCTCTCTCTGTCTTTTTTTAAATTTTATTTTTCAAGAAATAACAAGACATGACAGGACAAACTGTAGCCTATCATTCATCGGAGGAGGATAGTAAACGTATTTACACAGCAAAAACCACGAGGCAAGGTAGGCAACTACCTGGGGCTGCGATATAAAAGGGCCCCAAACAGCTATAGATTAATTATGATGTTTAGACATAAAAAAATATTGAATTATGTTACCATTCTAGCTCATTTTACCCTGAAATAACCCTGAATTAAGGCCTCCAAAGCATTCGCAGATTCAGATTTTATGATGCACTATTATTGATTAAACTATCCAGCATTATATAAAACAGTTAGCATTAAAAGCTTCAATCTGAACAGACGTTAAGTAAATTAAAGTCTTGTGCTGATAAAACCTCTATTTCACTTCTAAGTAAAAATTTAAATGCAGGACTTTTGCTTGTTTTTGTTTTCTTGGCTTCAGTTAATGCTATTAAGATGAAAGTTTGGAGTTTGGTTGTGCGTCTGTCTGCGTCTCCGTCTCTCTGCCTGTATCTGCCTGCCTGTCTGTCTGTCTGTCTGTCTGCGTCAGCCTGATTACTTCGCTGCCTGTCTATCTGCCTGCATATACTGTCCCTCTCTCTGTACGCTGTGTGTTCATAGCAGAAAGTCAACAGTGGCTCACCCTCACTGTCATTCACGCCCACAAAGACAAAGACGTCCAAAACACATACTGCGATTTTGCACGGTCAGTGGTTTCAGCAATACGTGACCAACACTGCCATCACTGGTAACTGTTATAACACATATAGTGACGCTTTCATTATTGTCATAGTGTTGCAAGATCAATTAAAATGTGACTAAAGACACATTTTTATGGGTCCAAGTTGTCAAAAAATGTTCAGCGGTGAAGAATTAATCAGCATTACCTGATCTATCCACAGTGGTGTTGTCATGGTAACAGAAATAACAGAGATTTTTTCCCAAGCTTATACATGAACTGTAGAACCACATACTTTAACCAAAATACACCAATTGTCCAATAATCCCGCATGGATTATATCAAAGTAAGGCTGCAACTAAAGATTATTTTCATCACCAGATTAATCTGTAGATTATTTCCTTTGTTAATCAATGAACTGTTTATGGTGTGAATCACAACTTCCTTGTTTTAACCGACCATCAGTCCAAAGCAATTAAAATATGATAAAAAAAAAAGACACATTTTTATGGGTTGAAGTTTTAAAAAAAAAAAAAGATGTTTGTTGTCAGCAGGGATGGAAGAACTACTCAGATCTGTTACTTCAATAAAAGTAGCAACACCACAATGAAAAAATACTCATTACTTTAAATAATCTTACCAGTAAAAGTATATAAGTATTCTGTATTTAAAGGATGGATTCACAATGTTTCAAGTGTGTCTTAAAACAACAGTCAGGAGCCCAAACATTAAAACATGTTTTTTCTTGCTGTAATAATTCCTCCTGTTCATACTGAGCATTAGAAGATCCCTTTATATTATACTGTGTTTACTAATTGTTGGATTTATTTTATTATTATTATCATTATTATTTATAAGGTTTGGTTAATTAATAGAAACACACACAGTGGTGATGTCATGTCATGTGGTGTCTAAAGAGGGTTTTGTGGTTATCTTGTTCTTGCAGACTCACAGAAGCCCAGCCTACTCTGCACTTTATCTCAGAAGCAGATGCTATTTTCAGCTTTTTTTTGTTTGTTTGTTTGTTTTTAACTATGTTTAGCCTGCAGTTTTTGTTTTTAATAGAAAACTGACAGTAGAGAGCTGACAGGAAAGGAAGAAAGAAAGAAAGAGAGAGTTGAGGAATGAAATGAAACAAAGGATCCCAGCTGGACTCGAACGTGAGACGCTGCAGTTACATAGTTCAGAAAACCTCACGGCCAGCAGACATGTTCCAGAATGTATTTAAACTTCATCACCAGTATAATCACTGGTTTCAGTTTCAGTGTGAGTGAACTCAGGCAGTCACTCTGAAGACATAAACATCCTCACTTTATCAAACACAAACCGGTTTGGATGAGCAGAGGTGGAGATTATTATGGAGCAGTTGCTTAAACACCAGTTTGTTAATGATTGCAGTGTTACTGGTGCTTACAGGCAACAGTTTACTGCATTATGTAAAGTATTACCCAAAAGAGGAAACAGTCCCTGTCAGCAGTATTAGAACTTTTCTATTGCTCATGGTTTTTTTTGTTGTTTTTTTTTTACTTCCTGTGGTTTTTGTTCTTGTGTTACTCAGTTTTTCAGTTGACGCACATTTTGTTTTTGTTGTTGATCTTTCAGTTTGCAGTGTTTGTCATTTATCTTGATTATAAAGCCGTCGCTCTTTATTTATTTTTGTTCTTTCTTCATGTAACATTACTTTCCATTAGTTTAGCTGTGATGATTTTTAATTATCTGTTAATGCATTAATTTTTTATACAAATGCATCAAACATTTGGTAAATAAAGTCAAAAATAATGATGACAAATAAGGATAAACATCCATCAAAGCTCAAGGTGACCCTAAATGATAAAAAAAACCCAAATATTTATAAGATATTTTATTCACAATAATATGAAACAGTCTGATTTCAAATGATAAAAATGCCAATTAGTAAACAACCACTCGATCAATTGGCTTTATAATTTCAACAACTTGAAGAGACAGTTTGCGGGTTGCAATAAGCCAGCAGAGTCATTTCTGTGTCTGTTTCAGTTCTGTTGGTGTGGACGGAGACCACAGGGAGGAAGTTCCCAACCACTAAGCACAAGTCTCAGCGACACCCTAATGTCACTAGTTGTCTAATCACCATATTTTTTATATCTGTGGGAGGATGAACCACAGATGATTCCTTGGACTCTCACTTGAAAACAACAAACAATATTTTACACCACTTGACCTCAGTCTCGTTTATTCCTTCATCTCCATTTGTATGTCATTTCCAATAGAAATGCAGTATATATCGTGTGGAAATGTCAACATTTTAACACATTTTGAGTCTGATATGCATTCAGGATGTGGAGAGGCGGTGAAACTGTCACCTCACAGTCATATCTCATTGTTAATATCACAACTCAAGTTAACTTTCATGTCACTTTCCACTTTCATAACTGTAATGACGAACCTTGCACGTAAGCTGCTTCCTTTAGCATTCAGCAGTGTTCATTTAGTTATTTATGTTTTTATTGGCACCATGTACAGTGTTAAAGTTAAATGTTAACATTTATAGCTAATTTTGATCTGCAGTCCCTTATAATTAAAACATATAACAGCACAATAACAAACATACACAGGACACATTATACAAGCTACATACAACAGCTCATGTATTCATGAATCTGTTTTTGGCCTGTAAGGGGTAAAAAAAAAAAAAAGGTCAAACAAAAAGCTGACAGACACATAACCTTCACATATTATCACATTATATCAATTGTTATGGCTAATATGTGTGACAGTAAGCAAACAGTTGCTTACTGTCACACACACAGCACAAAAACAACATTATCATCCGCTTTTAGTCTCCTGTCACCTGACAAATATAAGGGACTGTACAGTTATTGTGTAATTTTTCTTTACTTTGCCCTTGACTGAGAAAAAAACAATTCACCTTTCCCCCTAATGTTTCAACATAATATAACAGCAATGAGTTGGTACAACAAGATTAAAAATGGGTGTCAAATATTCACCAGCAGGCCTCTGATGAAGCAGATTATTACAGTTTATTTATAGTTTATTACAGTTGGCAGTGGAACCGCTCTAATCAGGTTTTTACTACTGGGACAAGCAGAAGTTAATCCTCCTCTGGTTAGGCAATATCTTATTTAAATATGAGCTTTGTACACTGATCACCTTTTTGTTGGCACAAAAGCAATGAAACGCCGCCGTGTCATTCACAGATAGTTAAATGTTCTCATAACGGTGTGAAACAGTTTAACAGTCAGCACATGTTCAGTTCAGTAAAACGCCTTTAACTGTGCTACTTGGAGTCGTTCCAGGTAGTAAACGGGCTTGATGTTTTATCTATGTAGGTTAAGTGTATTGGATTCATGCTCATATTTGAAGAGTGCATCAATTTTTGTAACTTGATTACATGTTTTTGTGGTGCTAAAATCGCTCTGAAACTGCAGGTGGTGGTTAAATATAGTGAGTGGGAAGTGTAGTGAGGAGTGCAAAATACTTCAAAAGCATAAAAAGATTAAAAAAAATATACAGTTAGTTATAATAAGTGCTGCTCAGATCCAGTCTCCCCCCCTTCAAAATGAGCGACCCATAAATAAATATGTGCTCTCAGAATAGTAGTAAGTGTCTACATATGGTGTTGTAGCTCTGCGGGTGTTGATTTCAGGAGGTCTCGGTCGTGTCCCAGCTGGTCATAGTCTCTGATCCGTTCCAGCGTTTCCCTGCAGGCAGCCGCTCTCATCTCTGCCGTCATGACTAACGCCCCCACGGCTGACACACTTGTTAGCTCCATGATTCAGCAGCTGGCCCAGAGTGTCTGCGAGTCGCTTTTTAAGAGCTTTTTAAGAGGCATTTCAAATGAATCATGAGACCATTTTCACCACACACACAAAAAAAAAGAAAGAAAAAGAAAATGAAAACACTGTTTCATGTAGCTTTTTCTGCACAGACTGTTCAGAAAACTACTGAAACTGCTCAGTTTGTTTACGGCGCTGAAGACATTTAAAAATATGTGTTTTTATTCTTGCTGCTTCAGTTGGATGCAAACTAATGTATGTGCAAAGTCTGACACTGAAAGGCTGTTTTCATAATCATCTGCTGAAAGTGGAAAGTTTCTCTGCGCTCCGTGAAAATCTAATTTTGTGCCTTTTGGGTATTTGAGCATGATATGTGACATCACGACTAGCTTGGAAGCCAAATGGTCCAGTATGCAGCTTACACAAGTGTGATGTGGAAACTCGAAACCTCCAGTGCACAAACACTGAGAATGAACTTTACAGTGAAGTTTCAACAACAAGGCAACTCAAAGTGCTTTACAGAGAGCATAAAAGGCATCGAGACAGAATATAAAAGCAACACAAGACAACGTAAAGAGACATTTAAATACAGTTAAGTGTTTAAGAAGGAGACATCTGGTGACCAGCAGTTCAACTGTTTTTCTTTTTTAACCTTTACTTGTTCAGGGGAATTTTCACTATGAGTAATTCTTTTATTTTTCTGGAACGTCTTGATCACATTCACACAGTTATACAATCATAACTGGAAGCTGCCCAGTACAACCACAGTCTGATCTGCTGCCACTGGAGCAGCTAAACTGGAGCGGTTGGGGTTAAGGAGGGTCTTGCTCAAGGTGGTAACGAGGGAGGGGCGATCACTGCTTTCACTTTCCCACCCGGATTTATCCTGCCGGTCTGGAGGATTGAACCAGCAACCCTCCAGTCAAAAGCTTGCTTCTCTAACCTTCAGACCACCACTGACCTTTGAAATTAATGATATTTGCATATTTATAGATTCTGGATTTTTTCATGAGGGAGACACACATTATTGTTCCCAACAGAGTATTTTTTATATCTCTTAATATATATCTGGTAGGTATCTTTAAATCTATTAAATAGTTTAAAAACCCCCTCTAGACATGTTTTTTTTTTAGGTTTTTAAAAATACTAATAATTTGTGTCAGATATGTTGATATGATATGTTAAAAAAGTTCAATTACAAAAAATGACATCTACTTCTTCTTCCTCACTGAAAAAAGACACCAGATGTTTCCTCCTTCACGGTAAAGTCCATCTCAGTGGAGGCTTCAAGTCTCCACATCACACTTGTGTAAGTTACATACTGGACCATGATTGGCTACAAGCTATGTGATGTCACAAATTATGCTCTTAAGTAAAGGCCTTAAACTGAGATTTAAGGTGCACAAAGAGAACAACATCCAACTGAAGGAGCAAGAAGGAAAACTCATTTTTTGAGTGGAGGAAGACTTTAAGGAGTTTGGATATAGTAGCAGTATAAGTAAAGATATTTTATAGCTTTTCATGAGCTGTGAGCACATTAAATGCCTAAAATGATACCAGTTTTGATTTTACACCGACAGCCTTCTAGGAAAAATAGCCTTGACTCAGTGATGTGAATTGTATATTGTCAACAAGTCAACAAGTGAAGAATTTCTGTAAACAAACTCATACATTGATTCAGTGGATTCAAATGAACACGGTGCTGATTTTCTGTACGTGCTGATGCACACATATACTGTACACAGTATTCATGAGACTTCTCAGATAGCATTAATGTTATGGGAACTACAGTCTAGCACAAGTTTACAGAGCAAACAGTATTGTGCAAGCGTGCTTGTGTAAACGTCAGCTGAGGCTGTCGGTATGAATCAATCTGAACTTGACTCACGAGTCTTTAATGTCTGAATGAATACTCTCATTAGAAAAATAAAATCAAAATGTGCAACGACTATTGCAACAAGTCTGTGAGCACTTTTGATAGGACTCTAACAGTAAGCATTAAAAGGGAACTCAATTGATTTTATACATTAGATTCTGTTTCCAGGTCTCGGGGATCACTGCTGTATGTGTGTAAAAGGTCGTATAAAGTCTTTCGTGTCTCCAGAGGGAGCTGTGTGAAATGTGATAAATTGCCTCAAGTGCTCAAAGGCTGAAGGCTACAAGTTTGAAAAGTAAAAGAAAATCTGGGGATGTGGAGTTAAAAAGAAGTGAGGTTACCAGACCTCTGTAGCTCCTCATCTCCGCTGGAGGCTAGCAGCTCCAGGCTACATTAGCAAGAGGGGTCTGTGTGCTACACGACCACCCCTGACCTTTGACCCCTAAACCCTAACCCTAACACCATCTCACCACTCATGCCTAAACCTAACCAAGTGGGTGTGTCCTGTAGCATGGATGTATAATAAGAGCTGGATAGGGCGCCACCGCTCAGCCTTGCAGCCAATTTTTCCCAGTGGCCACTCGCGGTATTGCAGCGAAAAATCCCCCTGTGGCCCAAAAAGGATTTTCCCCGAAGACCGCCATTGTAAAAGAGACGCCTGTAAAACTGTTGACAGGACCCCTCGAACTGCACACAACATCAAATGTGACTCTTTCTGTTATGAACTTTTGATCCATGGAGGTTTTATGTTTGTAAAACTTTCCTCAAGCCGAGAAAAGCGATTTAAAAATCCATGACGTCATCACAATGTAAAGTCTATGGGCTGAGCGGGAGCTCGTAGGCCGTACAACACGGAAGCAAACCTGGAAGCTAGACACTTTTTTGGCGTATGCGCCAGCCGAGCAGTTCCTATAGGACTGAATGGGCGCCATGTTTAGTCCGGTATCCAGCTCTTATAACACATCCATGTCCTGTAGATCCTGCAAGACATTAGCCGCTACTAGCATAACACACTCGAATCTCCACACGTCTATATCACCAACACAAATGTTCATACTGACCTATATTCAGTTATTATAGACAAAATGCACAGGAAAAAGTCGTCATTGTCTCAAACACACAGCACAAAGGACATTATTGACTAAAAAATATACTTCAGTTCTTTAGCTGAGAGTTGCGCTGTATGTAAAGACAGATCATTTGCAAAAAATAGAATCATTCTTCTCTGATGTGCAACTGTATTTTTAACAAATATTTGTATGTATCAATCATCCTTTAGAGCCTGATACGGTCCTATGTATTGCAGCCTCTTGTAAAGGACCTGTACAAGTCACCGTTGTGATTCTGAATGGTTTGTGCATCGCTGATCATTTATCTTTGCTGTCCAGGTTCTGTGAAGTCCAGGTTGATCCCGGACAGCAGCTCTCCTCCACAGGAGCGGTTCAGCAGCTCTTTCAGGGCTTCATTCACGTCGTTGTTGAAGACAGTGGAGAAGTTACAGTTGGGGTAACCTCCACCACCTCCAACCATGGGAGATGAACCCATGACCTCCTGCACCCATTTCAGCTCGTTGCTAAGCTCCTGGCGCAGCGCGTCCAGGTGGTTCTGTCTCTCCTGGTAACGGTTGCCGATGGCGCTGAGGCTGGAGCTGAAGGCCTGCATGTCGTCCTGCAGGCTCCTCTTCATGGCCTCCACTTTGCGGAACTCGTAGCGGATTTGTGAGATGTCATGACGCACTTCTTCGCTCTCCTCTTTATACCAGGCCTCCTTTTCATTGTATATAGAAACCATGGCGTCGATATCTTCCTGCAGATAGTCATGGGCTGCTGCCAGGCTGGCGAACGAGCTCTCCATCTGGTCAATGTCCTCCACCACCTGGGCGAAGCGTTCAAAGTTTACATAGGTGTTGTTGGGGGGCATGCTCGAGTGGGATTTGATAGTGTACTCCCTCAGGCGCTTCGTCTTCAGCTGGCGCCGCTCCTGTTTCTTCGGCTCTTGGGCTTTATTTTCCTCCTTGTGCTCGTTGGACTTTAGGGTTTAAAGAAGGGAAAGTTAGGAACTGTCAAACATTTAAAACATATGATAATAATACAATAATACAATAGACAAAACAAAAATAAAATAAAATGTAATAAAGTTTTCACTGTACCTTAATCCATGGGTGATTAAGAGCATCTTGAATTGTTAATCTTTTCCTGTAATGGAAAGAAAAACACCCAAATCATGTTGCGAAACTTTCATAATCACTCATGCATTATGTGATTTTGGTGAGCAGAACAAATTTAAAAAACACAGAGATTACATTTCTTGTACTAACTAGCACAAGTGTGCCCTGAGGACAATGTAATTCAATAAGTTACACTTAAGCTCTTACTTCGTATCCTTCTCCAGCAACTGGCTGATGAATTTCTTGGCCAGCTCACTCGTATGGCAGAAGAACTCTTCATCAAACTCATAATTTATGGCCAAAATGTTCCTCAGGGTGTCTTGTTTGGTTTCCCCCAGGAAAGGTGAAGCACCACTCAGCCTGGAACAAAAAACATTAGAGGAAGTGCTGTTTATCATCCTGTTTGAGGGGAAAGTGTATGATATACATTAAGTGGAATTATGTTCATGTTTTTGTTGTGGTTCACTTGCAGGATGTAGGTGATGACCCCGATGCTCCACATGTCCGCTTCTAATCCCAGCGGCTCGTAGTTGACGATCTCCGGTGCTTGAAAGGAAAACAAACGGCAGGAAAAAAAAAGATCATAATTGAAGTAGCAGAAACATTAATAAACTTGAGAAAAAGGAATAAATAACAGATGAACTCGTCTTACCTACGAACTCTGGTGTTCCGAAGATGTTTTTGAACTCGACACCAGCTTCGATCTTGTGAGCGAGACCGAAATCGATCAGTTTGATTCTTGGCAACGGCACATTCTTGTCCAGTAACATTATGTTCTCAGGCTGCAGAAAATACAAAAAAAACAGACATGACATTTACTCTACAGTTACAACATTCATGTTACATAGCAAAAATACAAAGAGGACTTCATACTGTATACATTCAAAAAGTGCAAAACTTTCAGTGGGTCCATTATTTTTGCCACTGCACAGACAGAGAGTAGCTATTAGTCTCAGAGTCACTGTGCACCTCATTATTTCTATATCAAACACAGCTAATTGCTCCACCTAGTGGAACAAATCTCACTCATGTATTTTATTGTGTTTGTGTGCTTTCTGTATAAGAAACATTTTGTTCTACAGTGCTCTTCTCCTCCGGCTGCACCTGTCAGAACACGAGAAGAAGAAGAAGAACTCTGTCTAAACTGATACATCCTACTTAAAATGAGGGAAGACTGATCTGATACATTTACTGAATAAAGGCAACAAGACAACAACACAGAATGTCAAAGCCTGAAAAGCTGTTGGTTTAATCCACGGTTTAGTATGTCGAATCCTTTTGATATTATAAGATTTAGTTACAAAAAAAAGAAGCTATACCTTGGAAACATCAGCTGAGAAAACAATCTCCAAGTCCATTTATTAGCTGTTGTGGAGCTTTCAGTCATATCACACAATCTTCACAAGCAGATGAAGTTGTCAAAGAATTGTAGATGTTCAGTGACTGACTGTGTATCTACTATGGGATATTTTAAATGTGTGTCAATATTCTGTATTTGTTTTATGTCATTTCAGTGTGATACAGAAACAGAAAAATCAATCAGAAATCAAGTAAATGTATTTTGTTTTTACAACACAGGCCTGGACAGTCAAGTCAAGTCAATTTTATTTGTATAACCCAATATCACAAATCACTAATTCGCCTCTGGAGGCTTTACAGGCTGCACAGCAACACAACATCTTCTGTCCTCAGACCCTCGATTAGATAAGGAAAAATTCCTCCCAAAAAAACATATACTGGTAAAACAATGGAGGAAACCAGTATGCTGATTGGGTGTTAAAGATGTGGTTATGTTCACTATCTGTCAAACACATCTTATCAATGTAACATGTGTATCTTCTACAGGATTCAGAGGGAAATTGTTTGCTTTCCTTGTTGCATTTTCTTTGTTTGTTTTGCTGTTGCTGTGTTGCATTCATGTTCAGATGGCAGAGTACATGTAAATTTCACAGTGTAATCTACAACACTTTAATTAAGGGCTTAATTTAAGGGCTGCTCATCCATGTCGGCTTTAAAGCTGAGGTTCATATAAGATCATGATCGAAAGCTCCAGAACAGTAAATGGATCTTGTGGTGAGCTTGTTTTGTCAACTGCTGTTTCCGAGGTAAAGGATGAACTTTGACCCTCAGCCGACATGGACGAGATGTTTGTCAAAATGCTCAGAAAAATGGAAATTTGAACAACATAGGCAACCTCCAGCTGCTGAAGAAGACAGTGCAATATGATCAAAAGCTCCAGAACAGCTTTATAAAAGGATCTTGCGGTGAGATTTTTTTGTGACTAAGCTTCTGTTAAATTTTTTTTATCTTCTGTTACGGTGAACTAAAAGAAATGAAAAACAAGAAAAATATTGTGTGAAACAAATTTGAACTTGAAGTCACATGACATGTTTTGCTGTTTTTTTTTTTTTAAACAGTAAAGCAACAGAAACTGTCACATGTTTGACAGCTGTTTGTTATTTACTGATGTGACCTAAGGATAAGGATCATTATTTACAGCATGTGGTCTCTGCTGATTACATGTCATTCAAACATTTAAACAGCTGGAAGACGTGCAGTCACACACAATCTGCTGAATCATTCTGAACAATAAACTCTGAACTTTAACAAAATGTCACAGTTAAATTTAATGAGTTCATGAGATCTTTGTGCTCTTCAATGTGACTCCGCCATGCTTTAGAGATGTCTCCTACACAGAGCTGCAATGATTAGTTGATTGACAGAGCTATTTTCTAGGGGTGTGCCCGAATACAAATACGTTATTCGGCAAAACACAAATAGTGGGTTTTTTTTATGAATATTTGTTTAATACAATATTTTAAACATTATTTGTTTTCGGGGTGAAAAATAAATCATGTCAAATACCAGCACGCAGGTCGGTTACATCGCTATCTCAGTCTCTCTCCTCTGCTCCGCTGTTACGTCTATCAGCAGGTCTTAACGAGGGGAGTCACATCCACCTGCTACATGACGCACATTTCCTAATTTGGACATCACTCCTGGAGTTGAGGATGTTCCCCAGAGATAAAGCTGAGCTACTGACACATGCTTCATCTAAAATTAAAAGCGCGATAAAAACAAAAACAGAATTTTTAAGCCTCTTTCCACTTTTATTCAAATACAAATACAAATACTGGGCCCTCTGCACATCCCTACTACTTTCATAATCGATTAATCATTTTGAGTCATTTTTTAAAGAAAAATGCACAAATTCTTATTCCAGCTTCTCATATTTTCTGCTTTCTTTTGTCCTCTGACAGTAAACTGAATATCTTTAGGTTGTGGACTGTTGGTCGGGACAAAACCAGTAATTTTAGGTTGCATGTTGGACATTTTATAGACCAAACTAACCAATTAATCAAGAAAATAATCAACAGATAAATTAATCAATAATGATAGTTAATTGTTGCAGCCCTTCTCCTACATGCAGTTAATACAGATTGAGTGCGGCATGCTTGTCTGGACAAACCTTGAGATCAAAGTGGGCTATTTTTCTGGAGTGAAGGTAGTTCACCCCCTCCAGGATTTGCTTGATGAACTGAGTGGCTTCTTCCTCGCTCAGAGACTCCTTCTGGGCCAGGAAGTCAAACAGCTCACCTCCAGAGACCCTGCAATACAGACTGTTATCATCCAGCTGCCTTTATTATTATCTGCATAAAAAAATCAGTTGGTTCCATAAATGAGGTGAAAGATGGTCACACCGACTCACAGATGATATTTTGATATACTACAATATTAAAAACACAGGTTTATGGTCCTTTTATTGTGTGTGTTGGCTCAAAGTGACACTGTAGGGAATTTTGTACTATAAAAGCTAAAGATATGCTCTTAATGTGACTAAACTCAGACTGCTGAAGCTTCATATAAACTGCAGATAAACTTTAGAATTAATTCATAGCTGCAGGAACATTTACTAATGTACAGTATTTGTCAGCAATTCTAACTTCTCCTATGAAAATATTTTTTTTATATTATTACAACTTTTACTGTATTGTCATTCATTATCTGTTTATACAGCAGACTCCACTTATGGCTGCCCACAAGAGGACAAATACATTATTCATGCTTTTATTACCTCTCGGCTAGACTATTGTAATTCTCTGTATGTGGGTGTAGAATGGTCGACTGCAGTTAGTATAAAATTCAGCCGCTTCTCTTCTAACTGGAAAAAGCGTGATCATGTAACACCACCAGTATCGGCCTCACTCCGCCGGCTTCCTGTTCATCCCAGGATTGATTTTGAGATTTTTATTGCTGGCTTTTAAGGTTTTTAATGGGCTGGTTGCTGCCTTATCTAGCAGTACTGTGCATCATCATACTCCAGTTAGAGCACTGAGGTCGACCAATCAGATGCTCTTGGATGTTCAGAGATTCAGTGACAAAAATAGAGATGAACAAGCCTCTGCAGTGGCTGCTCCTAATCTCTGGAACAGCTTATCTATTCATATAAGAACTGCTCAGAGACCCTAGAAAGTCACTGCTGGAGACCCTCCTCTTCTCGTCGGCATTCAGTTTGAGTTGAGCTTGACTTCATCTTCTATTGTGCCACAATTCTTTTATTATAATTATGTTTATTGTTTTCTTTCATTCCTATTTGTTATTTAGTTTTATATTGATTTATTTTGGTAATTTAAGCCTGTTCAGCACTTTGGTCAACTGTGGTTGTTTTAAATATACTATATTTTGGCTTGACTTGACATTATAGTGTTATTAAAGGTTTATTACGGTGGCCCTGAAGTGCAAAACACAACGACAAATAGGAAAACACAACAAAAAATGACAAAACACAACAACAAATAACAAGACACGACAACAAAAGAGAAAGCACGACAACAAATCAAATAATAAATAATAAACAAATAATGTTGTGTTTTCTGCTTTTGCGGGTGTGTTTTGTTATTTGTTGTTGTGTTTTGTTATTTGCGGTTGTGTTTTGTTATTTGTTGTTGTGATCTGCGCTTCAGGGCCACCGTAGTTTATATACTGCTTATAAATGTCAAACTGGGGACTTTAAATAAAGTGTTACCAATAACAACACACACATTATTTAGTCTTTCAGAACTGACAGTGTGAATCAGTGTGTGTCGTGTTGGACAGATTATTCCCGCTCACAGCTCCAGGATGAGCACCACGTCAGTGCGGTTCTCGTAGACGTCATGCAGTGTGACGATGTTGGGGTGCTGAATCTGCTGCAGGATGTCCACCTCCCGCTCGATGTCCTCCCGCCGCACTCCTCGGGAGCTGGCCATGCTCTGCCGCTTCTTGATGAACTTGGCAGCGAATTCCAGTCCCGTACTTTTCTCTCTGCATTGCTTTACGATGGCAAACTGCCCACTGAAACACAAAATACGGAATCACAGAGGTGCAAAGAAAAATCTCTGAGTGACGCTTGAAGTGATAGGGGAATAATAGGATTAGGGTTAGGGTTGGGTTAGGGCCAGGGGTTAGGTTTAGGGTTAGGGTTAGGGTTAGGGCCAGGGTTAGGGTTAGGGTTGGGTTAGGGTTAGGGCCAGGGTTAGGGTCAGGGGTTACGGCCAGGGTTAGGGTCAGGGTCAGGGTTAGGGTTAGGGTCAGGGTCAGGGTTAGGGTCAGGGTCAGGGTTAGGGTTAGGGCTAGGGCTAGGGTTAGGGTCAGGGTCAGGGTTAGGGTTAGGGCTAGGGCTAGGGTTAGGGCCAGGGTTAGGGTTAGGGCCAGGGTTAGGGTCAGGGGTTAGGGCCAGGGTTAGGGTCAGGGTTAGGGTTAGGGCCAAGGTTAGGGTTAGGGTTAGGGCCAGGGTTAGGGTCAGAGTCAGGGTTAGGGTTAGGGCCAAGGTTAGGGTTAGGGTTAGGGCCAGGGTGAGGGTCAGGGTCAGGGTTAGGGTTAGGGCCAAGGTTAGGGTTAGGGTTAGAATTAGAGGTTAGGGTTAGGGTTAGGGTTAGGGTTAGGGCCAGGGTTAGGGTCAGGGTCAGGGTTAGGGTTAGGGTTAGGGTTAGGGCCAGGGTTAGGGTCAGGGTTAGGGTTAGGGTTAGGGTTAGGGTTAGGGCCAGGGTTAGGGTCAGGGTCAGGGTTAGGGTTAGGGTTAGGGTTGTATAGGTTGTACAGTACATTTTTTATTAAAATACAAGACATGTGCAGAACCAAACCAACAATTAACTGATCTACTTACAAGTATTGTGTGTGTAACCAAAAGCCTGATATATCTTATTTCTCTGTGCTGTAGACCTCTGTTGTTGTCCAAAAACCATTAAAAACACATCAATCAGCTAGGGGTGTGCCCGAATACAAATACATTATTTGGCAAAGCACAAATAGTGGGTTTCATATGAATATTTGTTTCATACAAATATTTTAAAAATTATTTGTTGGGGGTGCTCCCCAGAGATAAAGCTGAGCTACTGACACATTCAAAGTGCTCTCAAGGGACTCTCCATAACCTGTTGTTCCCCTTCTCCTTTCCACAAAGTTAGGTTGTAAAAAATAGGCAATAAATGAGAAGTGCAAAGCAATAATCGCCTTTGTGACAGTGTGCGGTCTCTGTGTTATGGGTGCATAAATAGGTAGAGGTCTGTCTGCAGTGAGGCGATGAGTAAAGTTTTAGCTCAGTAGTCAGCGCAGTCGTCTATGATCTGGGAGACTCCAGTTCAAGACCTGATGTGGGGACCTCCTTCGTAAGGTAGTTTATTCATGAACACTTATTGTAACACTTTAATTTTCTAAAATTAAGTGTCATAAAAACAAAAACAGTATTTTTTAAGCCCCTTTCTACTTTTATTCGAATACAAATACAGATACAAATAATTTTGCTGCCTAAACAAATATAGATACAAATACTGGGATCTCTGCACATCCCTATAATGAGCCAAACCTTCGCTCCAAAGACTACATTTATGGTAGTTTGTCTAGAAGCGGCTCCAAAGACTAATAACAGTGATCACATTTTCAATCTCAGGAGAGTATTTCCTTGCTAGCTTGTTGTGCTATCCAAACCTTTTGACTTTGTCCTGAAGTTCTTTGAGAAATTTACAATGTAGTAGTTAGTTAGTAGTAGTTTAATGAAAATAACCGTCAGTTGCAGGAAAATGGGACGATGATGCAATTACATCGAGTTATTTTGTTATTTGATAAGTTGTCCCGCTCACTGAATGTTGTTCACTCCACAACAACAACTGGTCTGCAGTGCTGCAGTTGGCTTGTGATCCTAGTTTGTCACTCAAATTTTCCCACCACCTCAGTCTATTTATAGTAGCACACACATTCTGCAGCAAACGGCACATGGCACTTCGTCACCGCAGACACTCGCTCGCACTTGCATGTTAAAACACAACAGAGGCAAAGACTCGCATGTAAATTTTCTGGGTTTCACGCTGTATTCAAAATTCAAAGTTTATATGACTCTACAGCTGCATCTATTTTTGTTTCCCGGTTCACATGAAAGGTTTGTAAGCGAACACTCTTCTACTTCCTCATCTGCAGCCGGTCTGAGAGCAGATACAGCTGCTGCTAAAGATAGACGACTCCTTTAAAAAGCAGCATGACATGCAGAACAGTTGTCTCCACCTGACAGCACACTGCAACAAAACTAGGCCTAAAATACATGCTAACGTATTTTTTCTTTATCTTTTATCTATTAGGAATATTTCTATAAACTATGATTTACTTCAACATTTTAAATTACTACTTGAAATTGTGCATACATGCCAGATATCTCCAGTCAAGGAAGCAGCTTTTGCACACAGTGTGACTCCTGTTATAGCAGTGAAAGAGGCTTAAAAACACATTTCACAGGTGCTGAACGTAGTTAATGATTCAGTGTAATTTCCATAATGTTACAGCACAGCAATAACTGCTTCGTGCAGATACCTGCATGTTGATTAATGCAAATTTCTGTTCTATAAATTGTTTTAATGAATAACATTTCAACACCAACATTGATATAAAGGTTCAGTTTTTCTTTAATGTGTGAATAAATTAATGTGGTAACAACACATGCCAATATAGATGATTAATGTTGCTGCAAATTTATCAATATTACTGATGTTTGTGCCTGAAGTACAATACTGAAATAGTTATCTGAGAGTTATCTGGAGTAATACCACTAGAGCTGCAACGATTGGTTGATTAATTGATTAATTGATTGACAGAAAATTAATCAGCAACTATTTTGACAACTGATTTATTGTTTTGAGTTATTTTTATAGGGAAAAAATACAAAAATTCTCTAATTTAAGCTCCTTTAATGTGAATATTTTCTGGTTTCTTTAGTCCTCAGTGACAGTAAACTGAATATCTTTGGGTTGTGGACAAAACAAAACATTTTAAGTCGCTTCTTTGGTTTTGGGAAACAGTGATCAACATCTTTCACATTAGTTGCAGCTGTAAATAACACTATGAGGCTGTTTCTATGTTTACACAAGTATTTTGAAGTGATTCGTTCATGCTGTACGTCCTTTAACAAAAAATGTTAAGAAAAACATCAGCTCACTTATAAGACAGATACCATTAATTTTATTTTTTATTCAAATTAAAGAAGAAAAAGGAAAAAAAAAACATAAGAGAAATTTTCCAACATTTGAATCCTTCATGTTAGTGAAAAACAAAATAAACATAAAATCGTCATGTCCTGTTATTTATTAAATTAGCATAAAACTGACAGGCAAGTGCATTCACACAATCTGTTATTTAGATTCTGATTTACAGTAAAGCCCCCAACATAATTCATTAAATTATGTGTAAAACACATGCAAATAATGTGTGCTTTGATACACATAAATTCACCATCCAGAAGTAAATGAGACACTGCATGTATGTGTGTGTGTGTGTGTGTGTATGTGTGTGTGTGTGTGTGTGTACTGTACCTTCCCAACTCTTCACCAATTTCATAGAAATCTTCAACTTTCTGTTGCTTGAATAAATCCATGGCTGCTGTCACAGTTAGGCTGATAATTCTGCTTCAGTTAACCTGGAACAGCAGACCGCAGTTATTTAATCATCTGGAAACAATTCTACAACTTATTAATAACATAATTTCAACATGGCAGTGCTAATAAAAGATAGTCTGTTATAAATTCAAAGTGTCACTGCAGTTTCTTTGGATCTGTTGCCAACCAGACAGCTTAGTTTACTGTAAACTCTGTCTGGAGTGACAAATGTTATTGTAAATGTCACCAGTAGATACATTAGTGAATAGAAAATGTCTTACCATGTTAAAAATACTTGGTGAACAGCATGTCCTCCTCCTGCCCTGCTGCGCTGCGTCCTCAGTGTGGTATACAGGCCAGGAGGGCTCTGCCATGTCCCGACACATTCCTGATCTATCATGGGGAGGGCGTCATGCTGAACCCCATTCAGAAAACTGCTAATTTAATGTGGCATTACAACAACTGCATGAAATCTAAAAACACTTAACTATATGTGTAATGTAGCATCAAGCAGTTAATTTGAATAATCAACATTGATCCCTGTGACTTTACATGATACAAAGTGGAAATCTTATTTAAAAATATGAATCTGGTGTATTGATTACATGCAGAATTACACTCTCAAATTGTGGCAACTTAGAAAATACCTTCAACTATGTTAAAAGAGTTATTCTGTACCTTTGCCAATAACTGAGGAAATGTTTATTTTGCGATGTTATGAACGGAGTTTGTTGACACCACACTAACTAGAGGACCCATGTTGCCTTCTGGCTCGACCATCTGTTCAGCAGCCGCGCTGAAACCGACACCTGTTGAGGCTCTTGAGAGAGCTCCCAAAAGTTTGAAAATCACTGAATCAATTATTTAATCATTAATTTATCCTTATGATTTTTAAAATAAATCCAATTTTTTTTTTTTTTTTTAAATTTTACTCCCTGAAAAACAGTGTAACCTCATAGTGAACCAGAAAATCAAAATCAAAATTCTGATCAGTGTGTAAGATTTCGTGGGATCAACTGGGAGAAACGGAATATAATCTTCATAAGTATGTTTTAATTGGTGTATAATCACTTGAAAATAAGAATCGTTACCTTAGAATGAGCCCTTTACATCTACATAAGGAGCAGGTCCTCTTCCACGGAGCCCGCCATGTTGCACCGCCATGTTTCTACTAGGGGTGTGCCCGAATACAAATACATTATTTGGCAAAGCACAAATAGTGGGTTTTATACAAATACTTGTTTCATACAAATATTTTAAAAATTATTTGTTTTCGGGAAGAAAAAAACCTGTTGTTCCCCTTCTCCTTTCCACAAAGTTAGGTTGTAAAAAATAGGCAATAAATGAAAAGTGCAAAGCAAGAATCACCTTTGAAGTTCTTCTACATGTTACATGGTGCGCTATCTCTGTGTTATTTATTATTATTATTAGTTTTATACTATTCAGATCTGTAATATTTTCTTTTAATATTCCTTTGTATAGAAAAGATCATCCACCATTCACCAATTGCCATCCAACTGTTAACCATTTAATTCATCTTTGACTACAATAAATTGTTGGAACGTCCATTGGACTCTGTGTCCAACGCCACCACGATCAACACAACTTTTTCACAAACATCACAGATTTTCCATTTACACTTACATCCCTTCTAAATTAAAGAAACGTAAAATAATGTTATTTCTGTCCCAATCAAGTACAAAATCGCTCTTCTTCAATAAGGTTGTTTGATCAACACCAGCAACTTCATGCTAATATAACCACAACTGAGATTAAGCATCATTCAAAGGAGAGTGATGGCAGTAGATTTTCTGGTTTGTCTGTTTTCACATGCCAAGGAATCTGACAAACTAATGGTTTAGTTTCCATAAAAACAGCTGAAGATATTAATGGATATTAATCGCCACCAAATGATGAATCTATTGAACCCCTTCAATACTGAAAACACCACTAATGTAGCTCCACCTGCAGCCAATACTTTGTATTGTAGATTGTAATGATTGTTGAAGCCATTTTGGTTCAGACTAAAGTATCTCAGTAATTACAGGATGGATTGCCATGAAATTTGTTTCAGACAGTCATGGTCCCCAGAGGATGAATCCTAATGACTATGATGATCCTCTGACTTTTCATTTGGCACCACATCAGATCAAAGTTTTCACTTTTCAGTGAAATAACTCAACATCTACTGAATGGACTGACACAAAACTTTGTACAGGCGTTCATGGTTCCCAGAGGATGTATCCTACTGACTTTGGTGATCCTCTGACTTTGTTGACTCTGGTTTTGTTGTTGTGTTTTCTAAAATGTTATGGTTCCTGTTTTGTTGTTGTGTTTTGTGGAATGTTGCTGTTTTTAGGGTTTTGTTTTTTTACCGCATTTGCTCAAATTGCCGTGAGTTGGAATGAGTGAAGAACATGAAACTTGGCACAATAACTGGAAATAATTTGCATGTGCTTCTCAAGCAATATGAGCCCAATTGGCCGGACGGTGGTGCTGTAATTAATTCCATTTTTGAAAGGCAACACCCCTCACACTGTAAGGACGATTGACTAAGCTCAATGTGGTCTACAACTATCAGCTCTTGGACCATAAAAGTCCACCATGATGGATATTTTGCTAATTTGCATAAACTTAAAAACAGTAAAATTAATAGAGCTTTTTGTTTTTTGACCCTGTCAACATCAAATTTAGTATATATACAGCATTGTGGGACGGAGATACACATTTCTATCATAAATGAGCAAGATCGGTTGAAAAACATATCTTTGCAAAGGGCGGAGCTTAGCAAATATTACTCATAGCCATAACTCATTAACCATTTGTCTGATCATCATAAATTTTGGAGCATAACTTCAGTCCGGGATTAGGACCGGGTCTACCAAAGCATTTTGAGCCCAACTTATGGGGGGCGCCACAATTGCCACAAACATGTATCTGAAAACCTGGTGGACAGAATTTTACCAAAATATGAAGCGCCATATTGATCAGTGCAAGTGGGCGTGGCCGAGCACATATTGGCTCATAACTGAAGATGCCTTTGAGAAATACTGATTAAAAGAACTGGAGACACATCAAGTTTCATTCAAATCTGATGAAGGGGGGACAAATGGCGAAACTTTGAGTGCACAATTATTTAAATGCTGCAGGCTTTCTGATGATGAAACAAGTGTGTTATTGGTACCACTCTTTCTGTAAACGGAATTAAAGTAGCTGAAATGAGTTTGCTCACTTTTGTAAAGACTGAAACCCGCTCGTTGATGCTCGCAGCTTTAATTTTGGCCATTTGAGCTGCTTCCTTCCGATGACCACAAAAAGGTTTGAACCCGCAAATTGCAAAAATTTCTTTTTGTTGTTGTGTTTTCAGATTTGTTCATGTATTTTTTGAAATGTTGTTGTTGTGTTTTTAGTTTTGTTCTTATGCTTTGTCCAAGGTATTTGTGTTTTGCACCTCAGGGCCACCATACCAATTGAAGGGTGAGTCTTGATAATATGTCTGACTGTGTGAACAGATTTTTGTTTCCACACAGTGATCAATAGAAGTACACACAAACCCATGTCCCTACTTCCCACATCAGCTCCTCCATTTCTTACAAAGTCAAGTAAAAAGTATATCAAACCAACAAACTTATAAAATGTACTACTGTATGTGACCAAATCGTCGAAGCTGAATCTGGGACAAGGAACACAGATAGTAAAATGAAACAGTCAGTGAGAGGCAAAGGAGTCACAGGTAGATAAACTGAAACAATACCGCTTTTCAGATGGAAGAGACGCCCAACGGAAATAGTCAAATGAGGCACCTTTCCTTCCTTTTGAGAGATAAACGTAATTCGAGCAGAGAGCACACATGGTGTGCCAGTGCTCTGTCAGCTCCTGACTAAACGTAGTGAGGATGGAGAAGAAGTCAGGTGTTGACCTGCAGATGGAGACATCAGAAGGAGGCCTGAAGGAGCTGGTGCTGCGGTGGTTCACTGAGACGCAGGCGCCGCTCATCCTGCACAACGGAAACTTCCCAGACTGGTTTCAAGGCTTCGCTGCAAGAAAGTAAGCAACACCAAGATAAGTGTTTGGCATAGGAATCAGGAGAAATAACACTTTTCTTGTGAAAGTTTGCGTCATAAGAGTTGCATTTGTTTTTGGCCCTGTGAGTTTTAGTAGGTTGTTGCATTTTATTTGCCTTTATTTGAATAGATTTCTGCAGCACGCTGTTATGTTTTTCCCAAACTTGTTTACCTGTTAGTTGCAGGGCTGTAGCTACCTATGAAGACACTGAGGTCATGCAGTGGTGGAATATAACTAACTACAATTATTCAAGTACTATACTTTTATTGCAGTATTACCACATATTTATAGATATGACTACTTTTGGGCCAACAAAAAATAAATATAAAATGATTAAGTATGTCCCCAATTTATTCCTAGTAGTGTGGAGTGTTTAGATCTTCAAATATAAAATACAATATAGAATTAAACAGTTAACTGAATGAAACAGGAAAAAATCCAAACAAATTAATAAATAAATACATTTTCTGAAGGGTTGGGGTCGGCCCTGGTTATTTAAATATCTGAAAAACCTCCAATTTGGTGGGAACATTTGTATTAAGTACTGTAGAAAAGTGCAGAATCCTTAAAGACAACAATCAAAAAATCAGCAGTAGTTCCACTTAAACTGTTTATTCATGCTTTGCACAGACTGCCTACTCCTGATTTTACATTTCTGTTGAGGTAAGGAACAGATGATTTTCAGCTTGACATAAAGGATAAGTGTGCAGGGTGAAAAATCATCAGTTTAATAGGATTGAATGGACGTAGCATTGACTGATCTTTGTTTCCTCTGAGCGTTGGCATAAAAGAGAGATACGAGTTGGAGAGGGGTTTCATAACATGGCAGTGTTATTCTTAAATCTAATTTGCCTGTAAGTCTGTTTAATTGGTTCTGTCTCGCTCTCTGCCCCAGGGATGCGGAAGATCTATTGAGAGATAAAGCTCTGGGCTGTTTTCTCATTCGCCTCAGTGATAAAGCCGTTGGCTACATCCTGTCCTACAAGTGAGACAAATCAAGTCTGTTAAACATTGGTGTATTGTTTCTTCACGGTCTTTCTGATCTGTCTCACTGCCTCTGTGTGTTTCCTCCATAGGGGTCTCGACAGGTGTCGCCATTTTGTTATTACCCAGGACCAGGATGGACTGTTCGTCATATCAGGAGACTGCCAGACTTACCGCACTCTCACAGAGTTAATAGAGCACTACAAGGTCAGCCCCATCCAGCCCTTTGGAGAATACCTGACCTCCAGCTGTAATCAGGTGAGGAGGAGCCTGTTAGCCATGGAGAGGTTTACTTTAAGTCCCCTTAGTTAGAATTAATAATCAATATATAAACAGTTAATAAATGGTGTACAACACACTATAATGTAGTTATAAGCAGATATAAGTGTAAATTCAATAACTCCCTCTGTGGACACCCGTAAGTGGAGGCTGCTGTATAAACGGATGTGACAATATAATAAAACACAGCTGTAATAATATAAAATATGTCTTCATAGGAGAAGTTATAATTGTTGACAAATACTGTGCATTGATAAACACTTGAAAATGTCCTTATATCTGCTTATAACTACATTATAGTATGTTATAAACCATTTATTGAATGGTTATATACTACTTAGAAATGCTAAATAAGGAGACTTTAAAGAAAGTGTTACTGATTTGGTGACTGGATCCCCCTAACCTTATAATAAATGTGTAGTTTTACCTGAAGGAATACTTGTGTTGTGAGTGTTAAACATTAAATGTGGTTTATAGTTTTGTTTTGTTTTGTTTTTTTTCACTGTGGTCGGTCGACTGGTCCATCATTTTTGTTCAGACTGAAATATGATGGATTACTATGACATTTTGTAAAGACAGTCATGGTCCCCATCCTACTGGCACTGGCGATCCCCTGACTTTTCTTTAAGCACCTAGTACAACAGGTTTTACAATTATCCATTAAAATATCTTCACATCTACTCGTTAGATTGGCATAAAATTTTGTACAAACATCCATGGTCCCCAGACGATTAAATCCTTTGGACTTTGGGTGATTCTTTTAGTGCCACTATGAGGTTGGTTTTGTTTTTTTCTGAAACATCTCAACAACTGGATTGCCATAAAATTTGGTACAAACATTCATTCATTCATGTACCCCACAGATTTATTAATTATAAGACATTTGGTGAAGCCCTGACTGTTGTAGCTGCACCACCAGGTCCAAATTTCACTTTGTCCAATAATTTGGTTTGTATTCAAATACCTGCAAAATCCCATCAGCCTCAACTCACTTTGTATTTAGTGCTAATTAGCAAATGTTAGCATGCTAAAACATCAGCATTTTAAAATGCTAACATGCTAAACTAAGATGGTAAATATGGTAAACATTAAAACATCAGCATGTTAGCGTGCTAACATTAACTTTTAGCTCAAAGCAGTAGCCTTCTGTGCCTAAGTACAGCCTCACAGAGCTGCTAGTAGACTTTAATGTTAGTTGGTGTAAAGACTGTTATTTCCCTCCAGTCTCTTTCCTTTTCCTCCTCTCCTCTCTGTACATTCATGAAGTACATTACAAAGCTCAAGTTGAAAACTTTTTTAACTTGAATGGGTGTGTATTTGCATTGACCTTGTATGTAATCACACCGTGCGAAAAATTTTCTTTGCATTCTGTCTGAACACACCACAGATAATGCTGTAAAAGTCTTATTTTTATTTGTAAAGTTTTTGATTTGCTTATTTCCAACAGTAATGTGATGATGACATGTCGTCCATCCTGTTGTGTGGATCCATTCTTGTTGCTTTATTTGGACAGTTTGTTTATTTATGCTTTTATAAGACAGACCGATAATTTTAATGACAGTAGGTTTGAATTATAATTTGGTATATTAGTTGCATCAAACAAAGACAAAAACAGCTGCATATTTCTGACATTAATAACATAAAGACACTACAGTTTCTAAATCTAAAAGCCTTAACTGCTACCACACTGGTTTAATTTGACTGGTGCCTGCATCATTTCCATGTCTCATCTGTTTTCCTTGTTGAAGCCAAAATGTGCTTTAAAGGAATCATAATAACAGCGGTTGTTGTTTTCAGGTAAACACAGGTGAGCTGTATGACGTGGTGAATTACAACGACAAAGAGAAATCAGGAGTGAGTGTTCAAGCTCTGCGAAACCTGTGGGACAAGAAGAATGATCACAGTGACCCGATCAATAATCAAAGGATCCATCAACAAATCGACCCTCTCACGGGGCAGCCACCTGCGCTGCCACCTAAATCCAAAAGCAGAAAGCTGACAGGAACTGTGTCTGTGGACGCAATGTCCCTCTCTCAGGTGAGACGGAAGGTGGAGCCGACTGATTATCATTTCCTAGAAATACGTTCAACACAGCGTCGTTGGATAATTGTGCTGCATATAAAGACACTAAGAGTTCTACACTTGTTCATAAAAATATTTGATTAGATTTGAAGTGAATGTCTGACACGTAACATTACACTAAATTATTAATAGGAAACATTTAAGTTTAATTGCAGGCACATATACAGTATTGTACACTTTCTGTCTGTAATTTCAGATATACAGTAAATTTACAAATAACTTCCAAGAAGTTTCCTGAAAATAACTATATAATATGTTATTTTCAATTGGTAAACTTCCAATCTACAGTCTACAGACAAGCACACAATTTAACATCTATGATAATAGTGGAATAATAAGGGAATATTTATTCCCAGATAGCATATGGAAGTGGGCCACTTCAGGCACTGCTGGTCTAGTTCTGGCCCGGACAAAATGGATGTGAGCCTGAAATGGTCCACATGTAAAATAGCAAATATGGCCCAAATGTCCCAAATCAAATGTGGACCTTTTTTTGGTAAAGATACGGTGTTCTTAGGTATGTGTATTCTGGATGTGGGCCAGTTCTGGTTTATCTGGTTTGTTCTTGGTTGACATATGGTTTGCTTGTGGCCCAGATCTGCGAAACAGGAGTGGACCGCCCAAGTGCCATCATTCCACGCGGTATGTGGGCCGGATGAAAGTGCCCCAAGAGTTGGGTATGGCCCGGATCTGGGCCGCAACAATTTTGCTATCTGGGTTTGGTTTGAAATCAAACTTTTCTTGCAAGGAAATTACCATTTTTTCTTATAATTAGCATCAATTACATTATTCTTTCCAGGACAACTTCTAGGAAATTACAAGGAATTGTAATAATGTAATTATGATCATTGTCGTTCAGTGAGTATTTATGGATGTAGAAACTTCACCACTGTCTTTCAAATATTTTTTTTATATTTTCAAATATATATCAGCTCACACAAAGAACACATTGCTGACATTGATAGGTGAAGCATTGATTTCAGTTGTATCTTCATTCATAAAGCTCAAACAGCTCTGTGGCAGCATGTGATAACATTATTATCACTCTACACTTGAATATTTTAGTTTATCGAGCACTCATGTACGTACATGAAAATCTTCCTTTGTGCTTTGATGTAGTGATTAAACAGTAAGAGTGAAGACAAAAATAATTCTGTCACTCATACAAAGAGATCCACATTCACAAACATTGGACCCAAATAAACTAGTTAAAAAATAAGTGATATATAGATATTAATAGTTAACTGAGTGTTCAGTGGTTCAGTGGCAGTCATAAAAAAACTAGTGTTAGACTCTTCTTTCCATTTAGATCAAATAAGCCTACTGGCAAGAAGTGAGCAAGAAGCTACCACCTCATCTTGATGGCTGTTTAGTGTGAAGATTTTAAACTAAAATATTTGCTTCTTGTTTGTCTAATTTGAAAGAGATCTCCCTCGATTTCATAACGGACAGTTTAGGAAAAAAAGGAATCAAAATTGATGCAGCAGAACCAGACTTATGGTCTTTTTTTATTCCACACATTTAAACCCTGGCGCCTACATTACCCACAATGCAACCTGACCACCAACACTCAGAGATTTTGGTGTGTTATGCTAGATGCTAGTTGTGGCTAATGTAGATGTGAGAATGAGCTGCAGCCTCCATCAGAGATGAGGAGCTACAGAGGTCTGGTCACTTCTTTCTAACTCCAAACCTCCAGTTTTCTTTACTTTTCAAACTTTAGTTTAACTGCCTCTAGTGACATCACTTGAGGCAGTTTTTCAGAAATGTGTATGTGGATGTGTTTATTAAAGTTCCCCTTTAATAAAGTTACCCTTATTAAATAGTTGTTTCCAAGGTCAAGAATGAACTTTCAGTCTCAACCTTTAAACCAAAGTCCTTCTGGCCTTTGAGGCTTGAGGCCGTAACAACAAGGCTTCATTTTCTTTTGTTTCCATCTTGAATATTTTGTTTTTATTTGTATTGTAATTTTGTATCGTCTACCCTGTCATATGTTGAGTCATTTCACCTATCTTATGATCTTTATATTTGACTTGTTTTGCTTTTTCTTGTTTTACTGTAGAGTTGCAACGATTAGTCGAAAAGTCAGCAACTATTTTGACAATCGATTAATCATTTTGAGTCATTTTTTAAGAAAAATATGAAAAAATTCTCTGATTCGAGCTCCTCAAATATGAATATTTTCTGTTCTTTAGTCTTTTATGATAGTAAACTGAAGATCTTTGGGTGGTGAAAGCAATAAGACATTTGAGTCACTTTGGGTGAAAAGTGAAATCAACATTTTTCACCATTTTCTGACATTTTTGGAACCAATCGACTAATTGATTAATGAGAAAATAACCAACAGATTACAATAACGAAAATAATTGTTAGTTGCACCCCTATTTTATTATAGTTTTATTTTATTTTAAATTATCGTTTGTTCTATTGTTGCTGTTCTTGTATGGACCCGAGGAAGACTAGTTACCACTTTATGGAAGCTGATGAGGATAACAAATGAAGAATAAAGTCTTCAAGTGCTTAAATTAATGTAAATTTCAACACCAGCAATGACAAACTGGGCAAACTCCTTCTGCTGAGGAAGACAGTGTGATATGATTGAAAGCTCCTAATGGCCCTTGTGGTGGTGAGCTTGTTTTGTCATCCCTGTTCTCACTGATTTGGTGTTTTGTGTTTCAGGGTGTACCTCCACTCCCAAAAAGAGGCATTCCTCTGGTCTTCACCCTGAGCGGATCTTTGCCCGATACGACATCACATCCAAGCGATGCCCAGAGCGACACAAACAGAGCAGAGAGACTCAGAGGAAACACAAACCCGCTGCTCATGTCTGACAGAAACTCATTTAACACCACAGACACAAAATATCCGGGTGATGTTTGTCCTGCGGGTCACTCAGAGCGGACACAGGTGGAGAGCAGAAGCAAATCTCTACCAAGGCTGGACAACAGCAACATGGAGGAGGAGGAGGAATACTCCAACCAGCTGAGCAGCCCCCCTGTCACAACGCCAACATCTCATTCTCCCTCTCCAGTGAAGAGGGTCACCTGCCACACCTACTCACTCCACGAGCCCAGGCTGAGCAGCTCCAGGTCAGAGCAGCAGAGTGATGATCACGAGGTGCTGAAGTCCAACCCGCTGTACGACATCTCACAGGCGTCCGTAGGGAGTTCAGCTCAGCAGGGTGATGTCATGTACGCCAAGGTCTCCCAGAGGTCAGCGTCCGCTGCCGCTCTGCCCGACGACACCTACGAGCTGATCCCAGGGGAGGCCGCCGCCATGCAGGGGAATATGTACGAGTCGCTGGAGGACATGAAGACCAAGAAGTCTAAATCCACTTGGGGCAAAAATGTAAGTCACACACTGTGAGCAGAGATATTGATCTTATTGAGAGTTGAAAATATTTAATCTTTTTTCTTATTTTCTCTTTGCAGAATATGAAATGGAAGAAATTCCTGCCTGATTACAAGAAGAAATAAAAGTGACAAAAGGACTCACATGGATAATTTGTGTTCAGATACAGAACAGACTGATGTTGATGTATGAAACAAAAAGAAATGAGAAGCAAATAGAAACTCGTTTTAAACACTCCATGAATCACACTCTACATACATTTTGTTAGTTTTCCTTCATTTATAATTTTTTGTATGTCTGGATTTGTCAACTAAGCTATTTTTGATTCTTGTTTTTGTGGTACAGTAGTGGTAGCAGCGGTGATATTTTAGTAATTGTATCAGTGGTGGCATAAAAAGTGGAATTTTGTCATTTGTTTATTTTGTCTTTACTGTATCTGCAACGATTAGTCCATTAATTGATAAATTGCAAACTATTAAATTAATCAGCAACTATTTTGATAATCGATTAACTGCTTGGAGTCATTTTTTAAAGAAAAAAAACATACTCTGATTCCAGCTTCTCAAATGTGAATATTTTCTGGTTTCTTTAGTCTATATGACAGTAAACTGAATATAAGACATTTGAGGACGTCATCTTCACCATTTTCTGACATTTTATGGACCAAACAACAAATTGATTAAAGGGCGGGCTCACAATTTTTCAAGTCTGTCTTAAAACAACAGTCAGGAGCCCAAATGATCAGTGAAACATGTTTTTCTTGCTGTAATCATTCCTCCTGTTCATACTGACCATTAGAAGATCCCTTCATAATGCACTTACAATGGAAGTGATGGGGGACAAAATCAACAGTCCTCCTTCTGTGCAAAAAATGTATTTAAAAGTTTATCTGAAGCTAATATGAAGCTTCAGTGTCCAAATGAGTCAAATCAACTAGATATCTTTCAACGTTACAGTCTTTTTAGTGCCAAAGTTCCTCTTTTTGTTACTATACTTCCACCTGCAGCTCAACAGGGAAACACTGTCCGAGGAAACACAAAGAGGGAATTTGATGCTAAAAAGACCGTAAATGTGTCAGATATCCACTTGATATGACTAACTCAAACTGCTGAAGCCTCATATAAGCTTCACATCTACTTTTAAATGACTGTGTGGACACACTGTGGATTTTGGCCTCCAGCACTTACATTGAAAATAAATTTGAAGGATCTTTTAACAGCCAGTATGAACAGAAGGAATGATTACAGCGAGGAAAACCTCTTTCACTGTTCATATGGACACCTGACTGTTGTTTTAAGACACACTAGAAGAATTGTCAACCTGTCTAATCTAGAAAATAATTGACAGATTAATCGATAATTAAAATAAATTGAAGCCCTAGTCGTCTCACACATATTTAAATCCTGAGAAATGAAACAAAAAGAAGCCAAAACTCACTGGGAAGCTCGTGTCACTATTCGCAATTATAACTTGTGCTTCTCCTACAAATGTCTGCTGTGAAAAAGGTGTATTAAATGGTTTCATGGTCTCATTCAGTCCTGTCTGCAGAAGTCGTCCACACATTTCCATCTCTGGTACAAGGAGCTCCAATATATTTAGAATAAACAGCAGAAACATGATATCTGTATTGTCTGTAAAAACTACTGTAGCAATAACACACTATAAAAGTGCTTCACTACAAGTAAAAGTTCTGTATTCATAATGCAAATGTGTCCAAGCAGCTTTTTAACAGCTTTTTTCTAAAAATGTTTATTGAATTTTGAATTTTCCACACCAGTGCTAATTAATTAATAATTCATAATGACTGAATACATTGTTGTGTTGATTTTTAAGTCATTGAAAGTGAATTCCACATTAGGAAACAGTGGTCATGTCATTTATACAACCTGAACCAGGAAAGGTGAGTCTGTCCTGATTGGCTGAAACGGTGGTGTAGTGCAGGGAGTTGTGAACACATTCCTCTAACTGCAGGACCAAAATCATCCTAGCACTATGGGCAAATTATACATTTTCTGAATCCTTGCAATCCAGTGAATCTTCAGCTTTTTAAATTATGTGTCTGTGATGTTGGTAGTTGTCACAGTGCCAAAACAAACACCATAATTTAGATGACAATTGTGGGAAAATGTATGTCTTTGAGACTTTTAATAGCTCAACGGAGCTCTGTTGTGCCAGGCTCTGTTGTGTCCTTTCAAATGATACCAAACATAGTGAGACACAGTGGTGGAAGAAGTATTCAGATCCTTTACTTCAGTAAAAGTACCAGAACAGCAATGTAAAAATACTCCATTACAAGTAAATGTCCGGCATGAAAAAAGTGTTTTTTTATTGGTGTATTTATTTGTTTGTTCTGTGATAAAAGGACTGTTCAAGGACCTTTAATTGTTTGTTGGAGATAAATAAAGGACTTTGATATCGTATATAGCATGAATTAGTTTATGTTCACATTTTTTATTGGTCATTCAGGAATACAGAGGCGGAGCAAACTGCATTCAAATGCTGAAAATGCTTTGACTGCAATATATTTTTATTGTGTTATTATAAAAACGCTCAAAGATTTTGATCGTTACATAAAAATAAACGTGTAGATAAATAGAATAAGGCCCATTGAGACTGGGAATGCTGGTATTGGGAGTAAAAGAAGTTCTCATAATTTCCTGTAGTCCTGCATTCAAGTTTTTACTTAAAAGTGGAGAGTAAAAGAGAGGTGTTATCAGCACAATGTACTTAAATTTACTTAACGTCTGTTCAAGGTGGAGCTTTTAATTCTAACTATTTTATATAATGCTGCATAGTTTCATGAATAATAATGCATCATATTTAAATTGTTATATTTTGTGAGTAAAATCTGAATCTGCAACATAACCGGTAACATTTATCTGTCAGGTAAATGCAGTGGTACAATGTTTTCCTCTGAAGTAGAAGTATACAGTTGCATATTTAATTTTAAGTGCTTTATTGGGGCCTTTTGTAAGTTATTTTGGGGGTATAATGAGTTAGAATAGTAACATAATACAATCATATCTAAACATCATAATAAATCTATAGCTGTTTAAGGCCCTTTTAGTCGGTTGGGCCCCAGGCAATTTGTCTTATACACTTGAATCTCAATAAAGACGTGTTGGGCAGTTCCTCTTTTTCACCACTAGATGTCGGAGGTCTGTGTGTGCTGCCATCAAGCTGCCACAGAAGAAGAAGAAGAAGAAATTACGGAAGTACGGCTTCCAAACAGATTCCCGTTGGAAGAGGAAAATACAGTATCGCCTCCCTGTCATTAAAACTAATTAAATCTTGGGCTAACCATTACTCAAAAAGACGATGGGCACTAGAGATGACGAATATGATTATTTGTTCAAAGGTAAAAGCTTTTTTCTCCTCATTATTAGCTGTCAGGCGAAACGGGCCAGCTGATTAACTGTCAGGCTATGCTAACTTAGCCGCCGCTAACCTTTGTGCTCTGCTCGGTTTTCACCGAGCTTTCTGGAAAATGTCAGCAGGTTTAATTAATTTCCACGGCACGGAACAACCCTTCTCTAAACATGTGAGCTAAAGATATGTGTTAGTTCATCACCTCATGTTAGTTATCGTTAAACGACCGGGCCTCCTGACCGTTAGCTCGCACTTAGCGTGTTAGCAGTGGGCGCGGAGCAGCTCAGCGGCGGACACACCTAACCGTTAACCGTTAACACGTCATCTTCACGGGGTACCACCGGCCCAGCGGGCAGGACCGATAAAGGATAGGTTCACAGCGGTCCAAGTTTGTCTTTAAACAGCATTCAGGTGTCTATATGAACAGTGAAAGAGGTTTTCCTCGCTGTAATCAAACCTCCTGTTCATACTGGCTATTAAAAGCTCCTCTTCAAATGTGCTTTCAGTACAAATGATGGGGGCCAAAATCCACATTAAAAGTTGATGTGAAGCTTATATTCAGCTTCAGCAGTTTGAGTTAGTCATATCAAGTGGATATCTGACACATTTACAATATTTTTAGCATGAAATTCCCTCTTTGTGTTTCCTCGGACAATGTTTCCCTGTTGAGCTGCGGTGGAAGTATAGTAACAAAAAGAGGGACTTTGGCACTAAAAAGACTGTAACGTTGAAAGATATCTACTTGATTTGACTCATTTGGACGCTGAAGCTTCATATTCGCTTCAGATAAACTTTTAAATACATTTTTGCACGGAAGGAGGACTGTGGATTTTGTCCTCCATCACTTCCATTGTAAATGCATTATGAAGGGATCTTCTAATGGTCAGTATGAACAGGAGGAATGATGTATTTTAAAAAAAATATTGTAATTAAACCTTTATGTTACAATTTAAAACCTCATTAATATTAAAAATATCTTTTGAAAGAGTGTCCTGGCCAAGACAGGCAGCAACTTAACAACGTAAAAACAAATAATACAGACAGATCAATCACAACCTCTTGTTAGTTAATATAAAATAATGAAATCATGAATAAAATAACAATGAAGAGAAATTAAAAATACAACCTTAAAGGTCCCATATTGTAGAAAGGGAGATTTCCAGTTCTTTTTTTGATTATAAAGCTGGTCTAGATGCTATAGAAATACTGTGAAAGTATCAAAACGCTCAGTCCAGGGAGAAATGCACACAGCCTGTATTCAGAAACTGTGGACTTCTGTAAGGCTGTGATGTCACAACTATACGCTCAGCATTTGTCTTGGAGGGGTCGCTCGCCCCTCCTGAAAGAAATAAAGTATATTTATTCATGTTATTAACCTAATTTATGTGCACTCGTTTCATGTCAGCTCAGTGTGAGAGTCTTTTCTGTGTCTTACGGTCATTTATGTTCGCACTGGTTTCTCCCCTCTGCTCTGCTCTCTGTGTTTCACTGAGGGCGGGGCTCGCCCCCCCCCCCCCACACACAGGGAGCAGAGCAGAGGAGAGACGGTAGTGGAGGAAACACTGCATAGTTGTTGGATGTCAGGAAGCAAGTTTGTCTTTACACAGCCGTCCAAAGGTTGGTTAACATTATCCTCAGTGGTGGCCATCGCAATTTACTGGTGAGTTTTACCTAGCTAAAGGCTAGGCTACAATCTGTTACCTGTGGATGGCCTGGGCGAGCGTCTGAAAACAGTTAGCCAATCAGAAGAGAGGAGCATTGAGCAGACATCAAACAGCCTGTTTTAAGTGGAGCTCCAGAGAGAAGCTTAAGAGAGGAGATGATGATATCTTTTTGATATCAAGACTTCAAATAAAACACCGGAAAAGTATAAAATAAGGGACCTTTAATCCTAGAATTGGACTGAGAAACAGCAGCAGTCTGAGGCATTAAAAACCTTCCAGCAACCACACTGACGCTGGCAGATGATGCACAGAGTTCCTGCAGCTTTAAACCTTCCCAAAGAAACAAGTGACTGTAAATTATGGCAAGAAAATCCGATTTCAATGTTCATTTGGTTAACTGACTCTTGTTTGAAGAAAGACTTGAAAAATTGTGAACTCGCCCTTTAACGATACCAAACTGTATAATATAAATTTAAGGAAGATACAGTGCCGCATATAGCTAACTGACTAGGCTAAGTGTTAGATAGTTGTTGATAGCTTGGTTTAGTAAACAATAAGGTTACTGAAATGTCAAAGTAAACAAACTACTGGTGTCTGTCTACATTTTAATATAACTAACATATATATACCTTCTATCTCAGACTGGCAGATTCAGTATCTTCTTTTAAGTCGCTTCTGAAAACTCACTTTTATCGTACGGCTTTCTTGTAATCTTTATTCATGGATTTATTTATGTTTGTTTGTAATGATATATATGTGGGACTGTTTGTGTATTTGGCATTCTATTCTATCCTTTTGTCTTTTTATGTCTGCCATGTCATTTAATTTGATTATTTTGATACGTACTATGTAAATAAACTTTATTATTAATACCTAGGTGTTAGCTATAATGTTAAGATATGTAGAATAACTTGTAATTATCATGTAACACTAGGTAAGATGTAGGGCTGCAACAAATGATTATTTTCATAAACGATTATTTTCTCGATTGATGGATTAGTTGTTCAGTCGTACATAAACAATCTGCTGATACTGTAACACACATGTTAAACATTTAGATATCAGTCCTGTGATAAACTGCTGAGCTTCTCATCTAACGTGAGCTCAGATTGACTTCAACCCTCCTGCAGGATAAGCTCATATTGATAACGGCTGGAAGTCAATAAATAAATGAGAACTATGAACTGGTTCATAGCAGGACTGCGACTAACGAGTACTTTCATTATTGTTTCCCAATTATTTTCTTGACTAATTGTGACGTCTTCAGTTTGCTTGTTTGTCTGACTAACCGTCCAAAACGTTAAGATCTAACATTTACTGTCACGTATGACAAAGAAAAACTGCAAATCGTTGCATTTGAGAAGCTTGAAACAAAGAACATTTGGCATTTTTGTTGAATAATAACTGAGATGATTTATTATCAAAATCGTTGCAGCTCTGGTTCTAAGCTGATGAGTCAATCTGAGCAATTAAATTCTCGGAACAAGCCTATTTAAGGAGCTGCCAGGCATTACTCAAAGATGGTATTTTATAAGAACTATGAAAATGAAAATCTAGAGAAAAAAAATGTGTAAATTTGAAATAATAAAAAGTATAAATAAGCACCAGGTATAAAAAATAGATGCATGCGGGTACTGATACTGCTCTGAACAGTAAGTAGGTAATATTGTCACTAATTAAATGTGACATCAATAATAGAACATTAATGTCATCCATTAATCTGCTGATTAATTTCACCATTAATCAAATCACATCACACATCATTTCCCAGAGTGAGTCTTCAGCAAATCAACAAGCTGCTTGTTTATCGACCAACAGTCCAAAAAAGATTTTCAAAACAAAAGATATTCAAAACAAAAGATTTTCAAAATAAAAGATGTTCAATTTACTATCACATAGGACAAAGAAAAGAAGCTGGAACCAGAGAATGTTTGGTATTTTTTCTTGAAAAATGACTTAAAACATTGACATTAATATCAAAATAATTGTTAAAAAAAAGCATTAATCAACTAATTTTTTAATCAGATAGCTAATTGTCGCACCTCCAAGAGCAGCAAATTACACACAATATGTCGTACGTAATGTAAATAATGATCATATGTAGCGATAAAGTTCTCAATGTCAAATTAAGTGATCAGAAAGTGAGATCAGTACGTACATGTGTAATATAATAACATGTATGAACAGTAAATAAGCTATAATATCTAATGGGTATCATTTTTTTTATGAAATTGATTAGATAGTGGACATTTAAGGAATGTTTTGACGTGATTGTTGAAGGTGGTGTTTCTTATCTCTGTCTCCTCAGTGGTCCTCATCGGTGACTCAGGCGTGGGGAAGAGTAACCTGCTGTCCCGTTTCACCCGCAATGAGTTCAACCTGGAGAGTAAGAGCACCATCGGAGTCGAGTTCGCCACACGCAGCATCCAGGTGGACGGCAAGACGGTGAAGGCTCAGATCTGGGATACAGCCGGCCAGGAGCGTTACCGCGCCATCACATCAGCGTGAGTGTTGTACAGCCACAATACACTAATTCACTAACACGTGTCATAAATCACAGTAGAGCTGAAATGTTTAGTCAATTCATTGATCACCGGCTCTGATGAGAATTGTGTGACGATGATGATGATGATGATGATGATGAAAGGAAACGTTTCCTGCAGGTACTACCGCGGGGCGGTGGGGGCTCTCCTGGTTTACGACATCGCCAAGCATCTAACTTACGAGAACGTGGAGCGCTGGCTGAAGGAGCTGAGAGATCACGCCGACAGCAACATCGTCATCATGCTGGTGGGCAACAAGAGCGACCTGCGTCACCTCCGAGCCGTTCCCACCGACGAGGCCCGGGCTTTCGCTGGTAAGATTCAGTTCTTCCTTTAATTATTTATCCTTTTAATTAATGAGAAAACTTCCCAGCGTCCTGGCTAAGACAGGCAGCGACAATCAGTTACAGAAAAACAACGTAAAACAGATTAACATAAAATCAGAATTAAAAAGAAATGTGATGACAAAACCCATGAATGTCATTTCTAATAGTTTTTAAAAATATTTCATCTTAAAAACAACTTAAAAAACTTGTCAAAACAACTTTAGAGTGTCTAAAACCACAAAACTGACACTTCTCAAAACAAATGTTAAGGTACAGGAAGAAAAGCGAAGGCTGAAAATCAAAAGAACAGACTATAAGAATCAATAGATATCAAACATAAGAAACATACAAATGATTAATAGGCCAGCTGATAAAAATGAGTTTAAAGAAGCGATTTAAAGGAAAAAGGTGAATCATCAGGTGTTTCTAGTGTCTTGACGTCTTCAGTAAAGTAAAGAAATTGAATTAATTTGAATGATTTGTAATAATGCATAGAAGTGATTGTTGTAGTGAGATGTTTTCGTGTAACACGCTGTGGTTGAGATGTTTGTGTGCAGCGGGTCAGACCGGCCTGTTATCTGAGGAATGCCACATATTTGATATACGCGCTCTGTTGCTCAACTTTACCCCGCAGAGAAGAACGGTTTATCTTTCCTGGAGACATCGGCTCTGGATTCCACCAACGTTGAGACAGCCTTCCAGACCATTCTGACAGGTGTGTACTCTCTGTGTGTTTGTGTGTGTGTGTGTGTGTGTGTGTGTGTGTGTGTGTGTGTGTGTGTAAAAATTCCTGTTAGTAGTGTTGGGCTGATGGACAGTCATCAACCACTGAGCCTTTAGCATCGTAACGTCGTCTATCCATCTTATGCGTAGATTAAATTATTCTTATTGGCTTTTTACTCACAAAGCTTTTATTGCACCTACAGTAAGGCAGTTAGATGTTAGTTAGTTATTAGTTGCCCTCAGAGTTGTTGCCGAAAACGAGCACAGAGACCCGGAGACATGAGAGTAGCTGCAAGCTAACAGCTAGCGCTACGTTCATTTACAGCAGAGAGCAGGACGGAGAACAGACGTCTCACTCTGCTGCTTTTTGCAGCGACTCTGCTGCTGCTGCTGCAGACAGTCAGTTTATAATCGTAGCGTCTCTCATCAGAATAATTATCGACTGTTACTGTAAGTGCAATAAAAGCTTTGTGAGTAATTTATCCCCCTTATGATGTTTCACCGTGGACATCGTCACATCCCAACCCGAGTTCTCACAGCAAGACGTGCGCTCATTTATAAGAGCAACTGCTGCCTCGGCTCTAAACACAAGTTTATTGAGGAAACGATACACAGGTGTCGTTGTCACAGGTGTCTTTGTTATCAGAGAGCTTTTGGTTTTTATGAGGGTGATTACAGTGAGAGGAAAGTCAGGTGAGTGAACTTGAGTTGCTGGGAGAGAAACAAACAGAAACACAGCAGCACTGGATTAACCTCATTACATAATGTAATGTATGAACAGCTTATCTTTGTAGGAGTGGCAAAAAAAAAACAACCTTTTGTTATCAGGAGTGAAGAGATGAACAACTGCAAAGATAATGCTGTTGTATGTTTTTGAGTGCTAATGGTCCTGCTAGTGTCTCTACATTATCTCTGTCCACAGAGTCAGATAGTGAAGTTGAGTGAACTCGACGCCCTCGTTTAGTTCAACTGATTACTGAGTCAGTTTAGAACAAGAAACAGGTTTATTACCAAGAACTGCCTTTGTGTTGCGGTGCATAACAATCAAAAAAGCAATGAAAATAGTAAAAACTTATTCTAAGTGAAAATAGATGTTACAGTTTTAAGAATCTTGACCAGGAAGTGACATTTACTTCTCAAAAACATGTTTTTCTTCTTGTTCTTTGTACGTAAATCTTTAATAAAAAAGGCCACAAATTTATAGCTTCATCTTTTTTAAAAAGACTCAGTAATTTCCTAGAACAGCTGGACACTCTTAGTTTTTAGTGAATGTTATTCAACCTGGTCCATTTGTGAAGGACTATTTTCAGCTGTGGATTAATTGGTGCCGGTGAGTCATGCTGCTCTGCTCTGCATGTTTAGAGAGTGTTTGTGGAGAACAGCGGCTTTGACAGAAGGCAGCTATATTAAACTCCAGGAAAAAAAACTAATCACTTATCTTCTGCCTCTTCTCGAAACCGTTTGTGCTTCACGTTCAGGCTTTCCTCCGTCTACGCACAATAACTGATGGTGTGAGTGAACTGGAACTCGATGTATTTATAAGTATGTTGAATGTCCAGATGTGTTTTTTTGTACCTTTCTGTTAAATTATTTGGAATTAACTAAATTAAAGAAAATGGAAACAAGTGAAATAGCCTAATAATCCAATTTTGATGCTCTAATAAAGTCCGTTTGTTCAATAAAGTTAATTTGTATTCACATTTAACAGTAAACTCATCATCTGGATCTGAGCTCAGCTGTTAGTCTGACGTTCCTGCTTTAATGGTTTTTGATATTTTGCATAATTAGAAAACGTTCACTGTGACTCTTTTGTCATCAACATCACAATCTGCTTCCTGTCAGTCACCGGGCAGCCGCGGAGAGAAACAGAAATCATCTCTACACACGACCTCGTCGTTTGTGAACCGGGACGGCGCTTCGTTTCAAGCTAAATAGAGAGCTGAAGTCATGACGTCACTTCCTGTCTGGCCTCTAGCTCTCATCCAGCGTCTCTTTCATCTGTCTTGCTGAAATAAATGAAGCGTGTTTCCATATTCTCCTCAGAGCGCTCGGCTCCACTCCAGCAGCTGCTGTTAAAGGTTCAGTATGTAGAATTTAGTGGCTTTATAAGTATGTTATAATTAGTTTATAATCACCTGAAAATAAGAATTGTTGTATTTTCATTACCTTAGAATGAGCCCTTTATATCTACATAGGGAGTGGGTCCCCGTCCATGGAGCTGCCATGTTTCTACAGTAGCCCAGAATGGACAAACCAAACACTGGCTCTAGAGAGGGACTTTCATGTTTGTTGCGAGTTTCGCGGCCACCGTGGGTGAAGGGAGGGCTGTTCAGTTGTTTGCAATCTGCAACCTCACCACTAGATGCCACTAAATCCTACACACACTGCACCTTTAAAAGCTCAAACTTTTTTACGATTTTAACAAATTTAAACAACAATTATTTGCTGGTATTTACATCATCAGACTTTGGTTTCGTCCATATTCATAAAATTCCTCAACGCTTTATTTAAAGTCATTTTTCAGTGTTTCTAGTTGAAATCTGTGCAGTTAGTCCTCTCTATCAGCAGATTAATCACTAAGTAGCGAATACAAGGAATTCAACGTGGTCCAGTAAAGACGGTGTGTGGCGGGGCTGGACTATGAGTTTACATGTTGACATTAAACTATGTGTGTGCAAAGAAGCAGCATATAAATAGAAGTATAAATATACATGAGTTTTAATAAAGCATGTGTATTAACAGGATATATAATGTACAGTTAACACATCTGTTCTCGCTCATGATCTCGTCTCCTTCGTCCAGCTGATATGTGGAGCTTCTGAACGTCCAGGGCCGCTAAAAACATAAATACTGAATAAACAACGATATTTGGATGTTTTTGAAAAATTTGCCGTCCTCATCTAAACATATAATGTAGACAAAGACTCTGTTCTAAAGCTGCATTCTGACTTATTAGTACAGTTACAAATGTCAGCGGGATTTAAATAAGATTTTCTTACTTCTGGAACAGAACGCAGAGGTTCAGGTTTGAGTTTGGCTATTTCTTTATCAATCGATCAGTTGTTTGATCCATAAAATGTCAAAAAAAACTGTCCTCAAATGTCTCGTTCTGTCCACAACCCAAAGACATTCAGCTTACTGTCATAAAGGACTAAAGAAACCAGAAAATATTCACATTTAAGAGGCTGGAATCAAAGAATTTGCACATTATTTTTCTTAAAAAATGACTCCAAACAATTAATTGATTATGAAAATAGCTGGCAATTAATTTAATAGTTGACAGCTAATCGATTAATCAACTAATCGTGGCAGAAAGAATATAAAGTACATGACGTTTCTTCTGGTCTCCTCCGTCTCTCCCCTCAGAGATCTACCGTATCGTCTCCCAGAAGCAGATGTCGGAGCGCCAGGAGAGCGACATGTCACCCAGCAACAACGTGGTCAACATCCAGGTGCAGCCCACCGAGAACAAACCAAAGATGCAGTGCTGTCAGAACATCTAGCCCAGTCCTGGATCTGCTGCTATCCCTCCTCCTCCTCCTCCTCCTCCCTGTCTCCCCCTCCTCTCTCTCTCCACAGTCCTGCCTCCCTCCCTCCCTCCTCCTCCTCCTCCTCCTCCTCCTCTACCCAGCTCCCAGCTGCCTGACTCACCACTCACCCTCCTTCTTCCTCCCCCTCCTCAGAAAATAGACTGCCTCGGTGTACTGCGTGGAGTGGGAGGGACGAGCCACAGCTTCAAGGCTGTGACCCGAACTCTGCACCTACCTGTACCTGCCTCCCCCCCCACCCAGCCCCCTCCTCCTCCTGCTCCTCCTCCTCCTCCTCCTCCCCTCCCTACCCCAGGTAAATAAACCCCGTTATAAGAAGTCACCGCGTGGGGTGGCCCCCCAAGCAGAGCCCCTCTGTCTTTAGGCTACTGCAGGACAGCAGGCAGCAGGCATTTCATATCACTTTAGATTTCATTACTGTAGATGCGCTGACATGTCACAAAAATGTCTTAATATATGAATGTGATTTGTTTTCTTCTTCTTCTCTTTTTTTTTCTTCATACTTTGTGCTCCTGTTGATTTCTCACTTTTTTATGATCTTTCTCTGTATTGTATCATATATCTACTATTAGGTATATATGAATTTAAAGCACATCAAAGTTGCTCTGAAGTGTATTCCTCTATACAAGCTGTCTGTCATTTTTAGGCTTCCCCCCCCTCCCTCCTCCTCCTCCTCCTCTTCCTCCTCCTCCTCCTCCTCTTCCTCTCCTCCTCTTTAGTGCAATGTACTGTTTGGAAACCATGTGGATGTATCGGGCACAGTGTAGACGCGTGTGCTCCGTCGTCGCGGTAGTGTCATGCCATTCTGATCTGATTGCTGTGAATATGACGCTAGTGAAACGTAGAACCTTTCGCATTTGCAGAGCTTCAGTTTGCGCCGTTGGGGGTGTGGGGGGGAGGGGGGGGGGGGGGGGGGAGGAGAAAAAAAAGGGCCAGGTGTGAGCTAGCATTAGCATGTAGCGCGCAGCCTCGTGAAGTTGTTGTCGCCGTGTTTACAGCAGGCGGCGGGTTCGGGGGGGGGGCAGCTTTTCTGCATGTTTTTTTTTTTTTTTTTTAAAAGATGGAACTCTGCTGCGCTGCATGTTTTTATCAGGCGAGAGAGACTCGATCTGGACTCTATACGGAACACTATCATTGCCTCCAAGGGGTGTGTGTGTTATATATATATATTTTTTTTTTTTATAAAGGCTGTCATCATGAAAGCTGAACACGACTCCCGCACGTTCGGATTTTCACATCGCGCTACTTTTAAAGTCTCGGCGCGGCGTCACGCAGAGACGCTGACGCTCATGCTGAGAAGGATGTTCAGATTGAAGTTCAGCGTTAATCCATCGGGCTTTTCCCCCCGCTCCAACATTAGGAACACAGTATGCATTCATTATTATAAACATATTTGACTACAACTATGCAGAAACTAGTACATGGCTGTTTGGATTTTTTTTTTTTTTCCTCTTAGTGCACTTCTTATAGCAAATGAAGGAATTTAAAAAAAAACAGCAAAGGTAACTGAGGTAGTATTCTCATGTGACATTTCTATGATACTCAATAATATTATAATCAGAAAAAATTATGCTTTGCATGTAACCACAGAACCGTAGTTAAGACGCACTGAGAAAGTAAGAAAAAGTCTTTCACTCACTAAGTTAGATTTCATGAGCGTGAAATTGTCAAAAATCTTGCACTGAACCCTCAATAGTTGCTCTAGTAAACATGCTTTCTTGTCTGGGATTAGATTTTTTTTTTTACTGCACATGGAGAATCTGGACCTCTTCTGTCATATTTGACTGTTTCAAAAAACCAAAATATATAACGTTCAACACTGCAGAACATACGCCGAGTCTCCAAAGTCTTTCCTTTAAATCCTCAGTATTCCAACTGGCAGGAATAAAAAGGTTTGACGGCGTGTGTTTTGTTCAGCTTTATTAAAAAAGCCAAACACATTCCTGCTAACGTCTGGTCACAGTGCCTCCTTCACCGCCTCCCATTCACCCGCTAACAACTTAACCACCATAATCCGCCTCCTCCTCCTTAACCAAACACCCAAGCTTCGTCGTCTGCCCCCCTTCCCGTCGGGGGAGAAGAGCAGACGTCTGTGTCGTCCCTGTCACATAAAGCCTACGTACACCGAGCTGCCTCTGACTTCAACACAATGCATGGCTTTTCTGTACGACCGCAACGTCAACGTCGTATCCCGCCTTACGTAGCTTACATTGTCTCATTACTGTCCATGAAATCTGCCGAGGGTCAGGCTTGGCTAGCTAGGAACGACGACATGCTTTATTAACAAGCTAATTCTGTGTCCAGTGCAGCGTGTAAACCGGCAGACGCCTCGCTAACAACCTCCCAGCTAATTAAAAAAAAAACTCCAGAGTGTGTAGTCTGTTGAATTTCCAGGTTATAGTTGTGTCAGTGTGTGACGGTGTTAGCGGACATATACAATGCCTGAAGTTGGTGTGTGTGCGTGTGTGTGTGTGTGTTTGTATGTATGTGTGTGTGTGTGTGTGTGTTTAGAGGCAGAGGGTAGATTGGTAGCTCTGGAGTGTGTGTATGAGCCTGGCTGGCAGTGCCAATGGCGTTTCTTCGAACAGACGGCGCCGCCAGCCGAGCTTCTCCAGACTCACTAGCTGGCAATCCGGACAAGTCGAAGTGATTCCTTTTTATTCTGAAACTATGATTTCTGATCCTGTTTCATGTACCTCCATTGTTCTGTTTGTTTTTTTTTTTTTTTAAGAAGTGTGTTTTGATTTCTTTTTTTTTTTTTTTTTTACATATTTTTATTACAATTCTATAACTGACTGTAATTCCAGTGTAAACGTGTAAGAGTGAAATGATGTCATTTCAATGAATTTGGAGGGTTAAATGTGAGAGGGGGGTCAAAATGAATGGTTTTATGTTTTGTACAGATTGATAAATTGTACAATTGTGTCTATATCTTAAGTTATCAGTTCATCTTAATAAAGCGCACCAGTCATAAACCTTTATATGAGCTTGTATCTTACTTGTAATGTTGGTGATGTCATGCAGCTGACACATGGTTTATATAAACAGTATTTACATATATATATACACACTACCGGTCAAATGTTTTAGAATACCTCAATTTTTATTGAAATTTACAGTTTAATGTCTCAATGTACAAATAATTGGAGATAATAAAAGAAATTACGGAATCTTTTTGTTTAATATTCACAGTCGACACCTTTTACAGTGTTTCACTCGCAGGTTTCTTTCACCCTTTTGTCCAGTTCATCCCAAACCAGCTCGACGTCTGTACTGGTTCCATGATCTGAAGCAGACCGTCTTTTCTTTTCTTCTAAGATAGTTCTGATGTAGATGTAGACCAGAGGGGGGACTGTGTGGGTCACCAGTCTGCTCTGTGCAAGACACCGACTCTGGATCTAAGCAAAAGAGCCGCAGACCGTCACGCTTCCTCCACCGTGATTTACACAGACAGACGGTTTGGAAGTTAAAGTTGGGACACTTGTAGGAATTGTTTGTCCGTTGCTGCAGAAAAGCTGTGAGATGTTTACCCATTACTTCATCCCTAAAAGATGTATAACGCTGGAATTTACAGTGTATTTCAGGTTTTGGTAACCTAAACTTTTTTTACCTTTTGCAGTTCACTGCTTACCTTCACATCCTGTAACGTTAATCACTGGACTTGAACTGCTTAAATTTCAATAAAAATGTGAAAAAAGGGGGGATTGTTCTAAAACCTTTGACCAGCAGAGTGTTTACTGTATGTTCATTTCACCAGATCACAGCTCTCGATACCAGAAGCTGCTTCTCTGCATAAAATATGTAAATTATTATTAACAGTAGTGGAAGTTTTTTAGTTAACATTAACTCAATTACAATTTTGAGGTACTTGTACTTAAATTGAGTATTTCCATTTGATGCTACTTTATATTTCTACTCCACTACATTTATCTGACAGTTTTACTTCTCAGATGAAGATTTTACATGAAATAACATAATGATAATCTTATAAATTACACTGTATTATTTAAGATTAAACCAGTTGTTACCAAACTTTTGGTAACAACTGCTTTACAAAAAAACCTGTTTATTTGTGTCTCATTATCTGAGTTGACATTTCTCGTCTTCTCAAATGGTTTTAAATAAATAACTGTTTGAGGCCCAAAGAGTTAAAAAAAACAACAACTAATATTTCACAGAAAAAGCAAAGATTCTGAAGAAGAAGTTACATAAATTCTGAAAAAAGTTATGTAACTTCTTTCCTCTTATTAATCATCTCACAACCTCCCAGATTTATTTGTGATTCTTATAAAGTTCTGTACCAGCAACAATAAAATGCTGCTTATGCATTGATTCTTCAGTATTAATTATGTACTTTATTTAAGTATTTAATGCAAAATGAGTACTTCTATAACTTTATGTATATTTAGCCAATAGTAAATTGTAAATTGTAAAATTATACAATTATAAATTGTACTTGTAATGCAGTATTTTTACATTGTGGTATTTCTACTTGTGCGTATTTGTGTAACCAGACATGACACCACTCCCCTGAGCTATGACGACTTTATTAAGCTTAAGAGCTTGAAACAAACAAAAAAACAAAAAACACAAGTAGCACTGGATACATCTACTATAGCTGAAACTATTTTCTGGATCAAAGATGAGAAAATGACATACGAGCAAGATATAAAGTCGGAGCAAAAAAAAAAAGGAACAAAAGCAGGAAAACAAATACGTTGAGAAAACAAAGCTGATAACATCTGATTGTCAACATGTCCTGTTATTGCTATTTGCCAAAGTTTTAGAATATTTAAAAAAAACTGGAAAATTAAGCAAAATTTCATCCATTTACGGCTCAATTTCATCTGGATTATAAGAGATAGTTGCCACAAGGAGATGAGAAATATTTTCTTTGTTTTTAGGAGCTTTTATGTGAAGTAAATAAAAAATTTTAACTTTCATTGGCCTTTTTTTCCTCACTATACCAAATACATCACTGCATATCCTTAAAACACATGTTCCAGATGTTTTTGGTTCTCATGTTGAGTCAGTCAGATGACAATAATTTGCACCAAAGGACATAATAAGGGTTTTTTCCTGACTAACTATTAATATCTTGAATAATCTTTGGCATGCATGTGTATTAAGCTCGACACAACAAAAGAAAAAATCACAATAATAACCACTACAATGTACAGCGAGTGTACATCCGATACACCACTTAGTCTACAGTACATACAAAAAGAGAGAAAATATGGATCCCGTCAGGATCTTTAAATATGTAAACAGGAAATAAGAAACAATGTGTAAAAATACCAGAACTATACAGGTAGTGTAAACCTGACCAGCATTCCTCAGTTCCTTTTTTTTTTTTTTTTTTTTTTTTTTTGGGAAGGAACATCTTTTTCTTGTACAAGTTTGTACAAGTTTGTTTGCACTGCGAGCAACAATGTTCATATGATGCTTGTTCAGGTGTGAAGTCGGCGTCTCTCTTGTCTTTGGCACATTTACAGTTCAACTCCGCTAATTTTACACGAGTAACTCAGTCAGTTTTTTTCCCGTCGTCCTCCGGTTTCCGTCTTCTGACTCAGGATGTATCAAAAATGACAAAGACACCAGCATACCAGAAAAAAAAGGTATACTCGTGCGCGTATGTACGTGTATATTCCCTCTGTTGACGTTTCTGTTGATGAGGGGGAAATTTACAATACGACACAAATATGTAGTATTGACTGGCACGAAACAGCTCGAACAGTTTGGATATAATACAGTGATAAGATATCAAACAGCAGTGCAACGGTGTGAGCACTGCGAGAGGGAGATTCACACACACGCAGAAATAAATATTAGTCTCAACAAATCATATCTTTGTCCTCCTCCTGCGCTCATCAATCAAAAACACATCCCTCCAACGTTGTGTCCCAGTTCACAGTTTCTGGATGAACTGGGTGTGCACTGGGTTCCCCCCCCCCAAAGGCGTCCAGTCTGTTGGGGTGTCGGGGGTCTAGAGCAGCGAGCTGGTGGGGCTGCCGGGCAGCGGGGGGCTGTGGCTGTGGAAGGTGAGGCTGTGGCTGTGAGACGGGCTCGGGCGTACGGGCAGCAGGTCATAGTGGCTGGGGATGTGGCTGTTCCTGGGAAGGTCGTACGGGTTCTGAGGGTAACTGGGAACCACCATGCCGCCGGCTCCCTGGACGATACTGATGGTTGGTTCTGGGAGAGAGAGAGAGAAGAGAGGAGATGACTAAGAGTCTGCAGCCATGCTGGTGGTAGAAAACAGATTTTGACCAGATTAGAGCTGCAACAATTAGTCGAATGACTGATTTTGATGATCGATTAATCGTATAAGAGAACAAGTTCAACTTCTCTGATTCCAGCTTCTCAAATGTGATTTTTTAAAAATGTATTTAGTCTTCTATGATCGTAAAGTAGAAGTAAAGAACATCAAACAGGGGTGCTGAAACCAAAGTCAAAGTTCAAAGCACAAAAAAAAAGTTCACACATCCAAATCAGTTAAATTGTTCCTTTTATTCCGCTTTCTCCGTCAAACTTGAGCGCAGCAGAAAAAATGCACAGATGTCTCTTCTTCTTCTTCTTCAGTATGAAATCTATTTATTCTATGACAGTAAACTGAATATCTGTGGATTTATGGACTGTTAGTTGGGACAAAATGACATTTAAGGTGTCAAGTTCAGCTTTGACAAACAGTGGTCAACATTTTTGTAACATTTTTGTATTGTTATTGTAATTGTTATTTGCAGCTGTAGACGGGATGACGGCACTAGAGGAAGAGTCAGGAGAACCAATCCATCCAACAGCTGTAGAGATATTTCAATAAAAAACTAAAAAGTCAGCCTCACGGTGGCGCCAGAGGAACAGTCAGAGGATCACTTAAGTCAGGAGGGTTCATCCTCTGGAGGCCGTGAACGTTTGTACAAAATTTCATGGCGATCCATCAAATAGTTGTGAGGATATTTCAATCTATTTGTTTATCCCCCTTTTTACTCTAATAAAACAGAATGAAAATGAAAATTATAAAGTGAACAAACGTACCCATGTCGTAGACGTTCTTGGCTGGCGCCGTGGTGGTGGTGGTCGTGGTGATGATGGCGGCGGAGCAGCAGTGCGTCATGTGTTCATGGTGAGCCGGCGATTTCATCTCCACGTAGCTGCTCTCCAAGTGTTTGCAGGCCAGAGCAGGCGGGTCGTTGATGGTGGCGTACGGGTTTTCACTGTTGAGGGAGCAGGTGCTGGACAGGGAGCCCTTCATGTAGTCTGACGGAACAAAACCGACACAAGCAGAGCGGAAGAATTTATTAACCTGAGTGGTTGAAGAGGTTCTTAACTGTCACTGAACGTCTGCTGGTGATGCTATATGAAAATAATGCTCTGCTACTATTGGATAGAACCTCATATTTCCACTTTCACCTTTTATATCGATTAAAAAATGATATTCTGCTCTATAAAACAATACTATAAACCTTTTGAAATGCTTTTAAAACCTAAGAAAGACACTGAGAGCAGCACAGCGGCTGAACAAAACCGTCCTGCTATTCAGCTTCAATAAAACAATCATGTCTGAAACATTTGCTGCAAAGTAGGAATAAAGAACAGGCTGCTTGGTTATTGCAAGAGTTACCATGGTGACCAATTTCATCCCTGATAAAAAGGACTGGGCAATCGGACGTCATGTCAGGGATTACATTTCAACATGTATGTTAGAGGAAACATTACATCACAGGACAAATAGAAGATGAAAACATGGCAGTAGTAGTTTTAGTGGAGGAGAGATTCTCCGGGTGAGTTTTGGGAGTGAAAGCAGGAGGAGAGGATCCCGGCAGAGAGAGGGGGAAACACACAGAGGAGAGGAGTCAGATTCATCCTGCAAAGACACAAACACACCTGTAACACAGAATCACGGAAATCTGTTAAAAATGATATGTTATCACTACAGGGAAGCAGAGCGTTCAGGTTCATACTTGGAGTTTTTCATGCTGCACCTGAAGAAACCACTGAGCTGCTGTTCTTCTCATCTCACCCACTTCTCCTCCCGCTGCCTCGTCCGCATGTTGTTTTGTTTTATTTTGGCAGGAATTTTCTCATAAAACAAAGTATCGGACAAACAGAGTGTTTGATCCGATGATGGAAAGTCAATGAACATGAATGACAAAGGCGATATTTTACTAAAAAACTAAAATGACGCTACAGCAGCGGCTCCATATTTACCATAAACTACTGATGAACTGATGTATTTTATGGACATTTCATATTATATTCAACTCATAACAATAACAGTACAGAACAATTAATAACTGTACAATGAACCCAAACATAAATTCCTGCAGGGAGTTTGGATCAAATTTTTAATGGATTATTTCCAGCGAATCAGAGACTAATTTTCCTTTTTTTATACAATTCTATGTTTGCATTTTTATTACTTTACTCTTATACTACCTACAGTACTGTGCAAAAGTTTTAGGCACTAAAAGTAAAGTGAGAATGCTACAAAAATATTGCTATAAATTGTTTTAATTTATCAATGAACTTCTTATAAAAGTTGAGTAAACAGCAGAAACCTAAATGAAATCAACATTTACTGTGAGCAGCTTCGCCTTTAAAACAGCAGCAGTTTTTCATGGTAACTTGCAGGTTGTTGGTTGTTTTTTATTTTTCTTCTATGGATTTATTATTTAGTCCATCTCAGGTGCTTCTTCATGTTAATCCCAGATTGACTCCATGATGTTGAGATCAGGGCTCTGTGGGGGCCAAACCGTCCCATCTGTTGCAGGACTCATCATTCTTCTTCTTCTTTATGACTCTAGCTGTTTGCTCGGGGTCGTTGTCATGTCATGAATAAATTTGGGACCAATCAGACGCCTCCCTGATGGTATTGCATAATGGATAAGAATCTAAACATCTTGCACAGTACTGTAGATCATATTTAATAGGCTTCTTTTTGACACATTCAGTCATTTTTCACTATATTCTCATCATCACTGCTGCCAGTTTACTGAGGGCTTTTTTTTTTTTTTTTTAGATTTTATGATTTTTATCATCATATTTTGGCGCAGCAGCAGTTTCTGCTACTGTGAGTAGTTGTTGTAAACAGCAGCCTCAGGCTGTTTTCTGCAGCTCTCTGTCCAGCGTCATGTTGTGTTGCAGCTGACAGTGTGACATCACCTGCTGTAGGCTGTAATATTCCCTCCTCTAATGTCTCTGTGACGGTCACATGACACCTCTCATGTTAGTCGTGGAGCGCTTTGCTTCAGAAAGATGTTTTTTTAGCATCTAACTTAATGTCAAAGCGTTTCCTCTTTATTTCTGCTCTGATGGATTCATATTTTTTTAATTGTTTTTGTGTTTCTGACAGTAGGAATTGGACTTTTTAGGAATATTTTTGTGAATGAAACTCATCCACAAACACAGCTGAACAGGTCGAGTGACAAAGGTTGAACTCCTCATGAACAGGTGACGTTCATCAGGCTGAAACGAGCGAGAGTTTGTTGAATCTGACTTGTAACAAACCTCACAGAATAAAGTCAGAGAGAGATTTAGAAGAAGCACATGAAACTGTTCTTGCATGAGAGCCAGTGTGTCTGGCAGCCATGAATATATGTACAAAAGCGATGAGGTGACATGACGTGAGATAAAACCTCCAAATTCTTTCTCTTTGGTGAATGTAATGCACATCCATGGATATTTATGAACACAGAGAGAAGAAAAGAATGACTGATCACAGCCGTAAATCTCTTCTTCATATCTTCAGTGGTTATAACTGCATGAGGCTGCAGTATCTGCACAGTGTGGACGGTCAGGGCTGCCGTTACATGCGACATGCAGCGATCAGCATCCAGCAGGACTTTAAAACACAGAAAAAACTGAGGGTTCAAGGTTCAAAATGCAAGAGAGGCAGTCATTGGTTGAGGGGGGGAGGGCTGTTCGAGCAAGAGGATTGGTCCGGGGGAGTCGGGCGTGTGATAAGGTCACATGGGGCTCAGTCCACCTCACACTGTACCTCTGTAGCGCGGCTCCATGTGGTAACTGTAACGCCGGTCGATGCAGTAAACACCTGAAACCAGAGAGACGTTTATATACCAGTTATTAATATGAAGATTAAAAGGAGAATTCACATGTATTCATGAACTACTGTTATGATTATTACCAGTTTGCATATGCATGAACCAGTGAAATGAAGTCATGTGTCCCTGTGTTCAGTTGTTCACTTGTTACACGTCAAATATAAATAAAAGCATTTTTTGTGTATTTCTATATTAAAATCCCTCTTTTCTCTTCCTTTTTAAAAAAAAAAAAAAAAAAGTCACTTTAAGTCAACATAGAGGGGTAATACAGGGGTAAACAAGACAAATAAGAATATCAAATAAGTATATCAAAAGAGAAAGAGTAAATAAATGTGAATAAATAAATAAATAAATAAAGTTAATGTTCAAAGAAGGAAATAAATAAACAGTTTTAGTTGCTTTTGAATTGGAGGAGGTCCAAAAACATCAATGAATATTTAAATACAGTAAACAAAGGCTTTGTTTATGTGAATTTGCATTTATGTATGTGATATTTGGCAGGAACAAAAAATGTGATTTATTATTTAAAGAATCCTTTATAATTATTGTTAACAACAGAACAAAAGGCGAAAATAAAAACAGTGTAGATGTTGATAAAATATGTGTGTGAAGTTGCAGAAGCAGAATAAGTGAAAGTGTCTTTTTTTACTTCCTGTAAGATGTTTTCATGTTGGCGTTTACAAAAAAAGTACACGCCACCCATCATATAAAACCACACGTGACCGTTTGTGGGTCGTAGCGATATCACGGAGTGTGTGATGTCAGAGGGCAAATTTCTACCTCATCATCCTCCTGATCTAACAACAGGTGAGGAAGATGTTTGTGGAGGCCAACAGTCCTCTACAGCTCAGTATTGTTCTGTATTTGTCACAAACACCTCTTAATGGTCCAATCAGATTCTATTTATTTTATTTTAATTAACCCTTTAACATCCACCCTTCTTATAGAATTTTTGCATATTTGGCATACCCAAATGGAAAAGCTTTTACAGAAGAACTGTAAGGCCGTGACGCATGTATTAGGCTTCATTTGACAAGTGACATCTTCTAGTTTCGGGAAATGTGTTTGTTTAGCATGTGGCTAAAACACAAACAAAACTACATCAGTTCAAATAAGACTCACAAAAGTGCCTCCTCGTTATAGTCAGTGAGTCATGTTTGAATAACAATAATTAGGACATGCTTTATGCCAGAACTATGCAGAACACCATAAACCTTCTACATCTTGTCAACCTGTATAATATTCCAGACCTCTAGGCCTCTAACCTTATGGGAGCACTGGTGTCCCCGAACCTCTCCAGTTATCTCCAACTGGCCAAATTGTGCCAGTTGCTTTTACTCATTACTGCGTGATGCTAAACCGGGTTAAATCCTTCTTGTAACTGCACCATCACTGAGAAATACGTCACAATACAGAAACTAAAGAGACTCTAACTTCCTGTTAGTGATCCCAGCTCGACTTTGCTTCACTTTCATCCTCATTCTATTATGTTTCATATGAAATAAAGATATTACACCTAGACTACAACTACAACATGTTGTTACCATATCAGGCTTAAATTGACCTGCTTGACTTCACCAATACTGAAATTCTGCTACACACTCAAATAAATGAAAACTCATAGATTACATAAAAATCCTCATAATTTTTCTTTTCATAACTTTCATTACAGTCAAATACAATAAAATAAAAAAGGAACTTAATTGATCTGCTAATCATGGAGGTTTAGCCTATTAAAACTGGAGGATGTTTTTAATGTGAGACCAGAATGGACGACATCAGTGAGGAATTTGGCTCGTAGATATTAAGCTGCTGTTTGTTTCCTTTGGTTCAAACAACAACAAAAAAAAAGTTTCCACATCTGTGTCTGTTTGTCTTAAAGTACATCTCTAAGTGCGTCTGACTGAGAACGTTACAGCCGAAAACAAAGTAAGAGACAAAAGAGCAGAAACTCAGACTGACCGAGCTCACCGAGGTTACAGTAGGCTCCCCACTCCGGAGCGCTGTTCCTGTGTCGCTTCTTCCTCTTCATCTGGGAAAATCAAAGCAAGCTGATAAAACATCAGAAAGCACAGACGCCTTCAAAGAAATCAAAAAATGCATTATATGCTTGTAAATATCAATACCGAGAAAAAAAAAAGCATTTTGTAGATGAAACAGAACATGAAGATTTCATCTGAAAGTATAAACAAATGTGAGATAAATGTGAGTTCTATTTGTTTCCAGGTGCAGGCAGCTGTGTATTTACACTTTCTGGTCACCATTAACGACTATTTTCCAGGAAGTAAAGCTGTAACACTATAATGAGGCTACATGATTTAATAAATAGAGTCAAACTGTAGATGTTAAAAGCTTCATCCAAAGATTTAATCAGGAAAATTTCCTCTTTAGAAAACAGTTCCTGTGAAAACTTTGGTGGATTATCAGGTGTAACCAGGATGTTGTTCCTGTATAGAAATGTTATTTTTGAATGTTTTAGTGTAATTTCTTTAAATTTCACTGTAAGCACCATAAACAGACATTCAATCACCTCCGTTGTTTTGGAGTGGAGGCAGAAATTTCAGACACAAAACCTGAGTAAATAAAACCATTTGAGTTAAATGAGAAAATCTGTTTGTTTTTTAACAAATATGTGAGATATGTAATGTCTCTATATAAACTTGACAAAACTTGGCAGCCTTAAATGTGGAATAACTAATTTTTTGGCCACTAGTTTTCAGCAGAAACATGTTATGAACACAACACTGACATATCATCAGCTTTTAAGTTGATATGTTGAACTCCAGCAGTTACGGAGCAACATTATCATTCATTTGGAGTCGTGTTTCTGTCCACCTGGTGAATATAAGTCCAATATTCACTCTCTTTTAGCTCTGTTTTTGTTCTCCACCAACTCCTGAGGGAAATATCTGGCTCTTTAGCTGCTAAATGCTCCACTATGTTCACCAGCTAGTCTACAGCTAACTGTGTTTGCTGTTTGGTGCTGAGCAGGAAGTGTACAGTTGCTTTTTACAGCTTTTTCTCTGAAAACGAGCACTGAGAGTGAAGTGAAACGGTAAAGTTGCAGCTAAGCAATGAGCTGAAACTCACTATAAAGCTCCGTGAAGCCGAGAGGAGCTGCAGAGTCGCTGATAATTCTCTGTATGTTCATCACTACGAGCCACAACCAACACATTACACACCGTCAGCTCAGACATTGTTATAAAAATATCGATTATAGCCGCTTTAATTAACAATAGCTGGTACAATTTACACTACTGTCTTCTGTTAAAGTGTAACACACAAGCTGCTGCTGAGGAAGAGAGAACTTGGACCCACCTTGGCGGAGCTCCTCTTGTCTGGTTTGGCGTAGTGTGCGGAGTAGGTGCAGGGCCCCAGGGTGCAGTAGCTGGGGTTGGAGAAGCAGCGGCCTACGGAGCTGTTACTGGGAGAAGACTCTGCAGAGGAGAGCAGACCTGTGCACTGCAGCCTTTCTGTCACCACATCACATCACAACACTTTCTCATATCCTGCCCTCCACATATCACCTTCATATATACATGCATGTGCACCTGAAGTGACACTGTCGTCCAAAGCTGCAAATTAAAAATGAAGGAGCTTCAACTGGAACCAAGAGGAGGAAATTCACTGCTGATTTTTCCACATTTTATAGACTAAACGATTAATTGAGAGACAATCGTTAATAAAAGTGAGTTGCAGTCTAGTTCAGGTTGTCCAGTTTGTCGGGATGTGTGCGAGGAGAGAAAAGCACCTGGAGGACAAATGAAAAACATCCAGAGATGCGGACGTCTCACCTGAGAGGGAGTAGTCGGTGGAGTTGATGTGCATGGCGGGCGTGTAGGTGACGTTGGGCACGTGGTGACCTTTCTCTCTCTGCCGATAGCGGAACCAGACCACCAGACCCAGCATGGCCATGATGAGCAGCAGCAGGAAGATGATGCCCAGCACGGCGCCGGCTGACTGGCGCTCCGACGCCAGCGCCGGGCTGATCTTGGTGTACGGGTTCAGTTCCTCCATCATCAGGGCCGCTGAGGAAAACAGTCCACAGGTAAACATGAGAAAATATTTAACACCTGAACTCCTACAACGACCATAAAGTACAGCTACAGCTTACATGAATCCTCATAGTAATTTCAAAAAAGTCCTCATGTTTCAAGGTAATTTCTTGAATCTAATGTTGAGAATCACACTAAATTATGATATTTTGCCTCACTGAAATAACCGAAATCCAAAGGGGTTAAACAAAATATCAAACTCTTATTATACTCCTTGTACTATGAAGGTTCACATTCACAAAAACGGATCAAAATCAATGCAGCAGAGCCAGAGATCTCATCGTTTTTTATTAAATACATTCTTCTTCATTGTCAAAACCTGGCGCCTACATTACCCACAATGCAACTAGACTGTGGACAGTTTGGTTGAACATGCATGTGTGTAGCCTCCAGCAGAGACGAGGAGCTACGGAGGTCTGCTAACCTCACTTCTTCAACCTCGACCGACCCTGACTCAGATAACATCATCAGTGACATCATCAACTCCCTCTGCAGACCACAGAAAGGCTTTTAACTACTTTTTCACATATGCAGCATCGCTCCCCAAAAACCTAAAAAACACACTTTGATGTGTAAAAATCGATGGAAGAGACTTCAGCTTTACTACAGACACACAGCTATAAATAATGAGGCCTCATGTCAAATTACAGCATATTTGTCTAATCCCTCATATCCCGGTTGGTTAGTTTTAATTCCTTGTTCCCTGTTCCTCATTTAGTCTTGATTATTACACTCATTCTCCTTAAAGTCTCCCTTAAAAATGTGTTTTTCTTCTTGTGCCTTCAGCTGGATGTTTGTTCTTCTTCTCTGTGCAGAATTTATTGTCACGTTCATCTGCTGAAGGAGGAAAGTTTATCTGAGCTCACCTTAAATCTCAGTTTAGCGTGTGCATCTATTCTCTCAGATCATAGACGACTGCGCTGACTACTGAGCTAAAACTTTACTCATCGACTCATTGCAGACAGACCTCTACCTATTTATACACCCGTAACACGGAGACAGCACAGCGTGTAACATGTAGTAGAACTTCAAAGGTGATTCTTGCTTTGCACTTTTCATTTATCGCCTATTTTTCACAACCTAACTTTGTGGAAAGGAGAAGGGGAACAACAAGTTATGGAGAGTCTCTTTGGACCCCTGATAGAGGAGAGAGACTGAGATAACGATGTAACCAACCTGTGAACTGGTATTTGACATGCTTTTTTTTTTTCTTCCCAAAAACAAATAATATTTAAAATATTTGTATGAAACAAACATTCGTATAAAACCCACAATTTGTACTTTGCTGAATAATGTATTCGGGCACACCCACTAGTATCTATGATCATGATTTGTGATATTACAACTAGTTTGGAGCCAATCATGAAGCCTCCAGTGCACAAACACTGAGAATTTACAGTGAAGGAGGAAACATCACACAATGCTATTACTATACAGTATTACATGGTAATAAATGACAAACTAGTTTGCTAAAAATACAAGAACAAAAAGTTTAAGACAAAAAGTTCTTACAAACTGTAAGATGAAGAACTCCTGCAGACATGTGAGTCCATCAGAGCACTTTCATCTTTATAGGAATATCATCTCACGCAGTTTCTCTGTATTTCAGTCTATCTGTTTACTCGTCATCTCCTGTATTTATGATTCACATGAATCTACATCTAAAGAAAACCAGAAGAAACACCGAACACTCTCGTCCATTAGTTCTCACCCTGGTCACAGCGGATGCCTTTGAAGCCGATGCTGCAGTAGCAGGTTCCCGTCACGTAGTCGCAGGTGGCGTTGTTCATACACTCGCACAGCTGCTGGCAGCCGTAACCGAACGTCCCCGCAGGACACTCTGGACACAAGATACACACATATAACAGTTATCACCTGAAAGCTGTTTGATGTCCACTTGTTTGTGGGTCAAATTTCAGATTATGTGCATTAAATGAATATCATGTGGATGATAAACAGAGGCAGTAGCGCACACACGTTTGTTTTTAGTACAAAAAAATCTAATTTTCATTCTACTGTGACTTCCAGACAAAAGAGACTTTTCTCACCACACAAATTCAATCTCTTAAATGCAGTTTTTTTTTTACAGCCTCTCATGAGTCTTCTGGCACGAGTCTCGTAGTTGTTCAGGACAAAAACGTTTGGCGAGGCAGCTTTTAGTTTTTATGCTCCGAGAGGATCTGAGAGCAAAGTGCTGATGTCTTAAAGTTGTTTCTATTTTTTATTGTTTCTAATCTACTTTATTGTTTTTATTATTCCTCTTTTATAATTTATATTTCCCCCTGATTTAGTGTCCAGTTGTTTTTAATTATCTTATTATCAGCTTGTCAGTCACCTTTGAATCACAATAACCTTTATTAAAGGTGCTTTATATATAAAGTTTGATTGACTGACTGTATTTACTTTATATGTGATTGTGAGGAAGCCTGACTATAGTGGCTAGGAAGGTGGTGGGAGGCAGACTCTTGTTGAATGTGTAAAAACTGATTTATTCAGTCCAGTGTAGCAAAAAACAAACAAAAAGGTCAAAAAATGAAATTAACACAAGCAAAATCAAAGTTAACTAGCTTAACTAAGGCATGATCACATGCACACAGCTACACCGTCATCCCCCTAAACCTACATCTCTCCCCTTAAATAGGCCCTCCAATCTATCAGGCAGAACTACATTTATTGCAGGGGTGTCCTTTCCCTTATGCCACCTGGCATATAACAATGCTACTTGTATCAGTCAACATTGTTTACACAAAACACATCCACAACATTAAACCTCAACCTGAGCCAAACAAGTACAAATCATATCGATACTAAACCAAACATTTAATGAAATAACATAAATGCCCCAATACTTGGTCTAACCCAGTTACATCACTGATGATGTCACCCAGTGTATAAATACAGGAAGTAGTTTGTTTGTTTGTGGAGCACATGGTGGGTACGGTAAATACCAAAAAGGATGATTAACTTATGAAATACAGAAGTTAACCAATAAACAATAACTAAACTTAACAATACTTGTCGGTGTTTTACTTTAACCAAAAATGTTGCTGGTATGTGAAGTGTAACCAAACATAATGCAAACCACAAACAAACCTGGGGTAGTCTGTGTCTGCAAGTTACAGATTAATGCTGGACAATTAATTACAAACAATTAACAAGCATGGTCAAATGAATAAGCTTTCTGGCATTAATGGTGAAAATAGGGACAAATGGTGTGTTCTCACCCACTTTGTCACAGTGATTATTTATGTTTTTAATAATATATAATTGTATACTTACCATTACTACATGTGCAGTGTATTTGTCTACATGTGTACATACATATAGTGCTTCTTATTGTATTTGTAATATACATAATATTCTAGTGTGATTAGGTTACTTCTTTTATCTATACTTGATTGATATATTATTATTACTAGTAACAATTATAATAATGTGAGGTCCTTCATATGAATTGCATAAAAACATTTAATGCAAAAAAATATTTCAGTGATTCAATAAAATAGGCAACAAAAATGTGAACAGTCTCGTTAAAAGTGAAAAAGGTCTTAAAAAGGTCTGAAGATGTTTGTTTTTTTTAATTAATTCACTGCAGCTGGATGTCAGATGTTTATGTTTAGGTTGTTCTGCAGGTTTGATAATAAGAGAAAAGTGACTCTTCACTTCTTTGTTTTGACATCGACAAACAACTATGAAGCTGATAAACTATTCAGGGTAAAGTAAAGTAAAGTAGTGATAGAATTAAAATATCTATTGTAAAAGAGACAGGAAGTCAGTGTAAAGGAGCTGCAGTATGGATGTGAATAAAATACTAACAAGTATATAAATTAATGACTTTATTATGTTATATGTGATTAGATATCCCAATTTTTATACTTATACGTATTTATACATACTCTAACGGTTGAAAGATGTATATTGTTTTATGATATATATTTTATATCTATACTATAAATCTGTTGCTGTGACACTTAATTCCCACATGTGGGATCAATAAAGTTTATCTTATCTCAATATTTACAAAATCATGCTAAAAATTTAATTAATGTTTAGTCCATTAAACTACATTTTCATACAAAGTGTGAAAAGGTTGTATTTTTTATAATTTTTATTATTGTTGAAATATATGAACAGAATTATGTATGATTGTTTTTTTCTAATTTAATGATTCCAATAAAGACAAATATAGATTATTGATCAACCTTCTCAAAGCACTAAAATCTCCCCAAAAATGAAAAACTAAGCTGAGTGGGAGTTTTTAACATAATATTCATAACTATGTGCTGAACATGAACACACTCACTGAGTTCACAGCTCTGTCCTATGAAGCCCGTCCTGCAGGAACACTGTCCGCTGATGTGGTCGCAGTCCGCCCCGTTCTGACAGCGACACACCTCGGCGCACTGGGAGCCGTAGAAACCAGTAGGACAGCCTGGTGGGACACGACACACAACAACTGTTTATGTCTGTGTCATGTGTTCACGACATCTGTCTCCAACATGAGCGAGAAATCTGGAAATGTGTCTGGAAGCAGCTTTTCTGGGATCGGCTAATCTGTTCTGTCTCAGTGGAACCAACACGGATCATCTCTGGAGATTGAACCGAACCCAGTTTTTGCGATTCAGGCGGATTTTAAAGAGTTGAGAAGACTGTTGAGTCTTTGTTTTTCCTCCTTCTTGTTTCTGAGGACGCAGCAACATCGCTACAGCAGACTTCAACAAGTCAACATGATGATCACACAGGTTGTAAACAAACCAGAAATATAGCAAACAAACATTATTCCCAAAACTATCTGTTATAAATATCTGTCTGTCTGGTGAGATGATGTGGGTCATGACATCATCAAAACTGTCCAATCAATGAGTTACCTGTCAGTCCGTATGACTACATGTTTACTGCTGTTGGTTCATATGTAAACAGTTAGTGTGAACTTGAACCGGACAAGAACTAAAAGCCAACAGCATGTGAATGAACTGAACCTAAAGCTGGTTTTATACAGACTGGACATTAATGGATCAGGCAACAATAATAATACAACATGATAGGAAACAGTTTTATTTCCTCAAACAAGGAGTTTTAGAAGTAAAAACCAAGAAGCTGCTTATTTATTGTCAAACTGTATTTGAAGGGTGTCGCTAAAATCAGTTTCCAAGTCACAAAGGAAAGAAGAATTATGTAATCGCTGTATCCCAATTCCACACTACATACTGACTGTATACAGTATATACTGCATAATATAGTACTGACTGTATACAGTATATACTGCATAATATAGTACTGACTGTATAGTTTACTTTTATTTTGCAGTTAGTAGCTGTACAAGAAACATGCTTCTTCATTTTATACCAGCAGGAAATTATATAATATGTGTGATGTGCAAAGCCAATCAAACCTGCTACTGCTAGTTAAATCTGACCAAAAGACAGCTCAATGTTTTCTTTTGAAATGTGTCACTATATCACTATTAATTGTGTCCAGCTGTGAGCTCCTCCACTTCCTTTGAGTGGGCTCTTCTAAAGGCTGATTTATAGCAGGTTGCTCCACACTTTTGTTACGTGTCATTCAACAGAAATGAAAGAGTCAGGCAATGTTTTCAATTTATTGACTAATTAAACAAGGATGTTACAAGTTATCAGTAAGGAAGTTCAGTGAAAACTACAGTCTCCATGGCAACGTTAGCAATACTACTCAATCACATTGCATGATAAAATATGTGTCCACAACATAACAAAATTCTCCAGGTGGGCAACATGAAAGTCTTCCATAAATCAGCCTTATGTCACTGACACTGTGGACCCTTCTCAGACAAAACAAGAACACTGCGCCCCTCACCCAACCTTTTTATTTTGGAGGGAGGTTTGCAGATGAAAACTAGCTGTAAACTGTAAAATCTGGAACATCAAATGGTAGCATTTATGGTTAACACTGTACATGGTCCTTATAAATAAATAAAATTGGCAAACTAAAAAGGTGACGATTCTCAGGAAAGTTCTGGAGTCCAAACTAACTTCTAGTTGTTCTTAGAATACCAGCATGCAGCTTCCTCTTTCACCTGTATCTTTGCCTCACGCCAAACTACACTCATCCTTATTGTTCCAACAGCTACAACAGATCATTCATTGTTTTGTCTCCTCTTGCATCGATATTCTTGTTTAAGCCACGACACAGTTACACAACTACAGGTAGTTCAAGGATCAGTGGCACGACTCCAAAGCGTTCTCATATCACCGCGCTGCTGGCCTCACTTCACCGGCTCCCTGTTAAATTTAGGACTGGATACAAAATCCACTTAATTACTTTTAAGGCCTTAAACAAATTGGCACCAACGTATGTCAGTGATTTACAGACATATAGATCCATCAGGCCTCTCAGTCAATAGAACTAGGGCTTCTAGTGGTGCCAGGCTCAAGGATCAGGACCCGTGATGATCAAGTTCTTGCTGTCCTGGCTCCCAGGCCACATAACGGTCTACCTCCGGGGGTCAGAGCAGTGTTTTAAATCTCATCTTCAGACCTTTTCTCAAAGGCATTTTATTGATGCTTCATCGCCCTGATTTGTTTCTCGTTTCTCATATTATTTTGTTATTGTATGTTTGCACTTTGTAACCTTGGTTCTTCTTCTTCATGTCGCTCCCTCTGCTCCCCCCTCCAACTCTCCCATGCACCTCCACCTTTGAGTTTTGCATTAGAGTAGAATAACAACACATTCAAAATTCAAGACTTTTTAGTGAGTATACTTCATCTGGTCACCTTTCCAGTTTGAACAAACTACATACTAAAAAAAAAACAGTTTAGAATCAGTGTTGGATCTGGGACACAGCTCTGGTCTTCAGGCTTGTAGTTCTACTATCCGCCACTAGATGGAGGTGAAGGTATGAGCTAGTCAAGCAGTGACTCCGGTGCAAAAAGTGAAACTGCATCAATGATCTCACAGCAGCCAGAAAGAGCATCACTGTTTCCCCTCATTGCAACCTTATTCGATCTGTGTGTGCATCTGTGTGTGTGTGTGTGTGTGTGTGTGTGTGTGTGTGTGTGTGTGTGTGTGACACATACGCTGAGTACAGTAGAGTCCCGTCCATCCAGGGCTGCAGTTACACTCTCCATCTGTAGCGCTGCACTGGGCTCCGTTGTGACAGTTACATGTGTGGATGCAGTCTGGACCCCACGAGCCCTGAGGACACGCTGTCATAAACACACACACACAAACACACACACACACACAATTAGAGAAACACACACGTTAATACACACAACCTCTTATCAAAACACACCAGCAAACGTCATCCGCCTGAGGGCCGGAGATCAGGACGGTCTGCGCCTTCGTTTGCCTCACCAGTGATTGAGTGATTGTGTTCTGTTCAATGTAAGATGGATAATTATTGTCAGAGCCGATAAAGTAATTGTCTTGAGGTTGTTGTTTTTTTTCTTTCTTTAAGTCGTCGGCTGGTTCATGGTCAGGCACAAGTGAGTAACAAGATGCAGAGAAAATTAATTTCAGTTGGTTCTCCTTTGGAAAGCAAAGACTTGAAGTCGATAATTGCTGAGTTGAGAAAGAGAAAACAGAGAGAGAGAAAGAGAGAGAGAGTGTGTGTGTGTGTGTGTGTGTGTGTGTGTGTGTGTGTGTGTGTGTGTGTGAAAGAGGAAGAAAGATTATTGGTTACGTCTTACGTTTGGAGCAGTCCTCGCCGATCCATCCAGGGTAGCACTGACAGGAACCGTCGATGGGATTACAAGTGCCGTTGTTGGTGCACAAACATGTCTCGGCGCAGGCTTTACCATACTTTCCACTGGGACACACTGTGGAGATGCACACACACACATATAAAGTTAGATAGATAGTCTGTTAAAACATTGAGAAATATAATAAAAACTATGTGGTCCAGATACATTTCCAAGCAAGTATGCAACATAGAAAAGACCTCCTATATAAGGGGAATTAAGATCATTTGTGCAATTTTTTTTAAAAACCTGCAATAATTGATTTTTTTTGGCCACTTGGGGGCAGCAGATACAAGTTATGAACACAACACTGACATATCATCAGCTTTTAAGTTGATATGTTGAACTCCAGCAGTTACGGAGCAACATTATCATTCATTTGGGGTCGTGTTTCTGTCCACCTGGTGAATGTAAGTCAAATATTCACTCTCTTTTAGCTCTGTTTTTGTTCTCCACCAACTCCTGAGGGAAATATCTGGCTCTTTAGCTGCTAAATGCTCTGCTATGTTCACCAGCTAGTCTACAGCTAACTGTGTCTGTTTGCCGTTTGGTGCTGAGCAAGTAGTGTACAGTGGCTTTTTACAGCTTTTTCTCTGAAAATGAGTGCTAAGAGTGAACCAAAACAGTAAAGTTGCAGCCGGACAGCTAAACAATGAGCTGAAACTCACTTTAAAGCTCCGTAAAGCCGAGAGGAGCTGCAGAGTCGCTGATAATTCTCTGACACACATTACACACTGTCAGCTCATACGCTACTATAAAATATAAAATATCGATTATAGCCACTTTAAGTCCTCATCTCTGCTCGAGACTAGAGGCTCCAGGCTACATTAGCCACTAATAGGATAACACAGCCGAATCGAGTTGTGGGTAATGTAGGTGCCGGGTTTTTAACAAGGAACAAGAATGTGTGGAATAAAAAGATATGTCTGGCTGTCCAAAAAAAACTGTCCATTGTGAGTCTGACAATGTTATAAGAGTGCAAGTCTCAGCTGGTGGAGTAGTCTTATTAGGAAACAGGAGCTAGAAACAGAGCATATGGAGGAGTGAGGCAAGGACATGTGTGCATGTCACAGATAGGATCCAGAGAGGATCTGCTTTAAAAAATATGGTAGAGTATAGTACTTTGAACTGGAGTATAACCCTGGGTATAACAAATTCATCTGTCAATTATTAGTATCAGTATCTTGATGTCTTTAAAGTGTAACTGCACCCACTGCATAATTATAAAAAATGCTAAAAAAGTGGACAAAAAGCTGAAAGGGGGTTGATGTGGATGTGTGAGGCAGGAGATGCTCAGTGACATCCCCTGGCATGAAGAATGGTAATAATAATAATAATAATAATGATAATAATATATGAAGACAGTTTTAGCTTCAGCAGCTAACAGCAGCATTGACCAGCTGCAGAGCTGCGGTCCACAGCTGCTCCACAGCGGGCAGGTTCAGTAACGTTGGAGCTCCGGTTACGCAGCGATCTAACATTTTAAAACATGATTTTAGCAACTGATAACTGCAGGAACAGACAGCTGGAGAGTTGAAGAGCAACAGGATGAAATGCAAAGAGGATTTCTGCTGTTTTTGTGTATTTCAACAGCGTTTCCTCCCGCAGACAGTCACAGACGGAGAGATTTCCTCCAGCAGGTCAGTGCTGCTGTTAGCTGCTGAAGCTAAAACTGTGTCGATCAGCATATATTTGAAATGAACGCAGGGTTTGGGGAAGTAAACATTCTACCATTTATGTAAATTTCATGACGTAAAGACTATGTCAGCAGTGTTTCCGCCTTTTCAGGGCTGATTTTATACATTAGATGACAAGTTGAGCCATTTTCAATCCATGAAATTTTTATAAATTTGGTGTTAATGTCAATATTAACACCAGCACTGATGTGTTTCATCACAGTAGAGTCATATAATTTAGTTTGCAGCTCAAAAAACACGTTTAGGTGTGCAGCACCTCTTTAATCTCCATCAATGTTACTCAATCTATCTTACTCTCACAGCCACTAAAACATTAACAAATGAGTGCCAATCATATTTTATAATTTAATTAGTGTTCAAACAGTAATCAGAGTGGATGGACAGACGAAAATTCTATCAAGAAATGTTGAAAAGAATAAAACAAGCAAATATAATTTGATTAAAATTAGTAAAACCAATTTAAAGACAACTGTAAAAAAGTGAAAAATATAAGTTAAGGAGAATTAAAAATCTTTTTAATTCAATTTTAATAAAAATTAGAAGTTTAATAGCATTTTTTGTGCTTTTTAAACATATTGTGCAGTAAAGTCTGAAATAAATCAACACTATTGACTGTGTCTAATGTGATAAACTCACAGAAAACAAGACGAGGGAGTTAAAAAAGAGAAAAAACTGTTTAAAGTTTCTCTTCCAGACGCCTAAAAAGGGCTGAAAGAAGCTTTATACAAAGTTAGTTTGTTTTGCAGATAATCATTTTAGGGAAATGCACATCCTGTTGCTTAAGGATGTGATATTTCTGTGATATTTTTATATTCAGATTTCACTAAATTTAATAAAATATTGAGACAGATACTGTAGTTTCTGATGAGCCTGATAATATATTAATATGCTCTGGGGTTTTTTTTGATTATTGCCAGTGAACATGAGAGGACATACTGATATTACTGCATGTTATATATCAGCGTAGTGTTTGGTTTCATCTCATATTTATGAAGTTAAAAGACTGCTTATAAAACTTGACATATAGTAACGTCCCCAGTTTTATTCCCTGCAGTAACATCATATTACATTTTAAAGAGCTTAAAGTGTAAAAAGTTATAAATATTATGAGCTGGCATTTAACTTGACCTTAACTCATAACAGCAAATTTTAAAATGTTTAATGGTCCCAGTCTCATTATGCTCCTACTCTCTAGAATTAGGAGTTAGGTTTAAAGTACGTGGTTAATGACTAAAACATTAAGTTTTGAATCAGTATTATTATTATTCCCTTTTTAATAAAATAATTATATCTCCTTCTTGTATTCCCTTGTTATTGTAATACCTTCTTATCTTATATGTTTTGATCTTACCTTATGTGTTTTATATATGTAATACCTTCTTATCTTATATGTTTTGATCTTACCTTATGTGTTTTATATATGTAATACCTTCTTATCTTACGTGTTTTAATCTTAACTTATATGTTTTATATATTTAATACCTTTTAATCTTACGTGTTTTAATATTAATTTATATGTTTTTTATTGTAATACCTTCTTATCTTACGTGTTTTAATCTTACCCTTATGTGTTTTATATATGTAATACCTTCCTATCTTACGTGTTTTAATCTTACCCTTATGTGTTTTATATATGTAATACCTTCCTATCTATATGTTTTTGTCATGTATGATCTCATTTGTCTGTTTTTTGCTTTTATTTTGAAGCACATTGAGTCTATGCTTGCTGTATGAAATGTGCTTTATAATTCAATTCAATTCATATTCATCTGTATAGAACCATTACATACAAAAGCAGTTCAAAGTACTTTACATAAAAAAAGAAACAGCAAAAATGTGCAAATAAACACAAACAACATGTATACACATAAAATCACATACAGAAACATGCGTGCAAACAAACAGACGCTGTGTTCATTTAGAAAAAAATGAATGAAAAGGAAGGTTTGCTTTTACAAGAACAGTGTTGCAGTGAGTCTAAGTTCAGCAGGCACACTGTTCCATTCTTCTGGTGCATAAATACTGAATGTCATCTCACCAGACTGTAAAAAGTGCTCCAGGCACATGGAGGAGATTTCCACCTAGTGACTGCAGAGATCTGCTGGGGTTATACACTGACAGCATGTCTGAGAAGTACTGTGGAGTCAGACCAGCGAGTGCTTTGTAAATCCGAGAGGTAGGATTTTAAAACTGTATTCTGAAAACAACAGCTGGTGACGGATCCAAAGGACTGGAGTTATACAGTTTTTGTCCTGGTTTGGAACTCATGCGGCTGAGTTCTAGATAAATTGCTATCTATGATTGTGTTGTTCGGGAGACCTCATGAACAGAGAGGTGCAATATAATCCAGCCGGCTCATGATAAATACATGCATGAGTTTCTCAGACTGGGGGAAAAAGAAAAAAAACCTCTGATTCTGGAAATGTTTCAGAGTTGGAAAAACTTTTGGTGACGCTGTTATAAATAAACTTGACTTTCATAAGGATTTGCGCTGCATAATAACGACAGTGAGATGCAGTGTGTGCTTATAGTCGGCTTCATAAAACATTACAGCCGTATTAAAATTTTATGAATGAGTGATATTTCTTCCTAATGTTAATGTTCAGGCAGGAGTTGGATAAGATAAATACATTAAACACACATGAGCTATGTAGATATTCATTATTCTTACATTACTCGTCTCCACTCATTTGCATTTTACTGTGTTTTCCACCTGTTACGTAAAATCTATTGTCTTCATTAATAGCTTCTGCCTGTCTGTGCTTATAATGGCCATTAGTCACCACACAAACACACTAAAACCCAGAGGGGCTTTCTTTGGTGTGAATCAGTGCAATAAAGATCATTATGAATGCTTTAATGAAGTCTCTACACTTATGTAACAGTTACCAATGTGTGACTAGTGTCTGTAAAGTTTGGATCAAAGTAATAATATACTGTATATACAGGACACATGAATAAAACCAGGAGGATTTAATGAGCATAATTAACAGAGGAGGGACTGTTCAGTAGCTCCCTGGTGATCTATTATCTTAGCACACAATTAATTTCCAGCCTGTGCTGAGGAAACATCTAGACAACTGTTGGACATTTATTTGACAGCTTTAGTTACTTTTCAGATGAGGATTTGATACAATGGATGATATAACAAGCTTTTAAAATACAACACATTGTTAAAGATGGAACCAGTGGTTTCCAATCTTTTTTGGCTTTTTCACATGTCTATGAGTTGTTAACAGCTCCACCAAATAGTGATTTTTCCCTCTAAACTTCTCACATGCTTTCATTTTAATTAATGTTCAAATGATCCAATATTTCAGCAAAAATCAAAGATTAGAGAAAAAGTCCAAAAACTGAAAACAGATTTGTGTATCAGAACTTTGTTTTTTCTTCTTTCCTCTCCCATTAATCATCTCACCACCCCTCAGATTTATCTGCTGACCCTTTGGAGGGGCCCGACCCCTTGGTTGGGAACCACTGGACTAAACTAGCTAACTGTATATAAAGTAGTGTAAACTAGCTCCACCTCCAGCAGCTACAACAGTAACATGCTGCTCTAACACTGATGCTTCACTATTAATAATCTAATGATGTCATATATAATAATATATCAGTCAGGGGGACCAAACCACTACTTTTACTGCAATACTTTAACTACATCAAGCTCATAATACTTATGTACTTTTACTGCAATACTTTAACTACATCAAGCTCATAATACTTATGTACTTTTACTGTAGTAGGATTTCAATGCAGGACTTTTACTTGTAATGGAGTATTGTTACATTGTTGTATTAGTACTTTTACTGAAGTAAAGGATCTGAATACTTCTTCCACCACTGGAAAGGGATTCATAAAATTAAGTGTTACCGAAATTGTTGATAGTTGCTCACTCATTAGTATTTTCTACCAGTTAAAGAATTTATTAAGAATTTTTACAAATTATCAACTACATATGAACCCAAATATAACAAGTGGGCACTTACCAACTAAAGTAACTTAAAGGAGGTTCACAGTTCTTCAAGTGCGTCTTAAAATAACAGTCAGGTGTCCATATGAGCAGTGAAAGAGGTTTTCCTCGCTGTAATCATTCCTCCTGTTCATACTGGATATTAAAAGCTCCTTCAAATGTGCTTTAATGTAAGTGATGGGGGCCAAATGCATGCATTTTAGTGCAAAAATGCATTTAAAAGTAGATGTGAAGCTTATATGAGGCCTCAGCAGTCTGAGTTAGTCATATCAAGTGGATATCTGACACATTTACAGTCTTTTTAGCATCAAATTCCCTCTTTGTGTTTCCTTGGACAGTGTTTCCCTGTTGAGCTGCGGTGGAAGTATAGTAACAAAAAGAGGAACTTTGGCACTAAAAAGACTGTAACATTGAAAGATATCTACTTGATTTGACTCATTTGGACGCTGAAGCTTCATATTAGCTTCAGATAAACTTTTAAATACATTTTTGTCCTCCATCACTTCCATTGTGAGGTCATTATGAAGGGATCTTCTAATGGTCAGTATGAACAGAGGAGGAGGAGGAGGAGCAATGATTACAGCAAGAAAAACATGTTTTAATGTTCATTTGGGCTCCTGACTGTTGTTTTAGGACAGACTTAAAAGATGATGAACCTGTACTTTATCACTTTTTGCACCACTGAAAATGTCCTAAAAATGAATCATTAAATACCTCAAATTCCCAGGAAATGATTATAAATTTAAAGGACCTGTAAAATAAAGCATTACCAAAATAGAAATTTCTTCATTTAAGTAATGGAAGCTCATTCTGTCTCAGTTAATGGTTCGTTCACAGTGAGATGTTTTCTTTAGGGATGCAGCAGACCATGTGAGAGTTTTCCAGTCAATAACATCATTAGTTTGTACAAAAGGAGAGAACAGGGACGGGAGCAGGACCGGCTCCTCCGGCGGTTAAAAGCCCTCCTGCTGGACATCTGATTTATCAAGCCTCACCCAGTTATGAGCCTGTTAAAAGATGCAGCGGCCAGCAGAATGGCTAATGTAGGACAGGGCAGAACTAAGGCCGTCTTCATGTTTAATGATGATGAATATTTCATGGCACACGCCTCCAGTGTCTCTATTTCGATTTGGCAACGAACCTTGGGCCATCTGCCTTCATCGGAGAGTTAACACCTGTTTAACCTGCAGAGGGGCTAAACCACACTGAAATACTGATGTACAGGAGGAACCCACAAAAAGATTATTCAGATAAAATGAGGTGGTAGACGTTGTATAAAAGGGACGCAGAGCGAGCTCAAGGTTTTTTTATTCTATCGCCTTCAATTCTAATGAAATGTAGACATTGTAGGGCTTCGCTTTGTGCACGGTGCGTCAGATACTTTGAGATATGAGGGTTTTACAAAAGAAAAAGCTGTGTAAATGAAGATGTCAAGAGGATCATTGTGGTGGTTCTATTGTACAGCAGCTGTTCTCTGTCCTGTTTCTAAATAAACAGAGTTGAGTGGCTGCGAAAAGTGTGAGAATGTGAGATAAATCCTCCTTTTTTGGGGGGAAATTTGGGCATTTGATCAACTTAAAAAACTAAATATGGGTCCCTGTGCACAAAGCGTGCAAAACAGTGATCTTGCAGGTCACGCTATGTGAGATGGGTCTAAAAATATTTCGGTCACAATCTGTTGCAGAGTTTACAGTATCGGTTTGAGGCTGTGCGATGAATGGTTGGTCAATCATAGTGAGCATAGAAAAACAAAATGCAAGTAGAGACGCCATCAACTATTATATATTTAAAAATGCAGCAGAACTAAAAAACTTTGCCCAAAGCTCTGGCATTGTTGTTTTTTATAAGCTTGATTAAAAAATGGTGATTACAGTATCACGTCGGCCATTATGGTAAATGATAAATGGACTGTACTGGTATAGGTACAGGTAGGTATAGGTATAGGTAGGGTACCATGCTAGGTCCCAACCGGCCCATCAGAGGAATCTTACCATTCACACACATTCATACATTGATGACACAGTCATCAGGAGCAACTTGGGGTTAAGTATCTTGCCCAAGGACGCATCGGCATGTGGACTGGAGGAGCCGGGAATTGAACCACCATTAGTGGCCACAGCCACCCCATATGTTCTGCATCGTTTCATGTCGTATTGTTTCACAGTTTGGTCTAATATGTAGGCAAATAAGTAAAGAATAATTAATTTAGCAGTTTTAAAAAGTTACAAAGTGCTTCACAATAAAAAACATTTTGTACAGACAGGATAATAACACAAATTAATTCACTCTAAAACAAAGAAACACATACATAAACGCAAAAGTTATATCCTGCTGGTTAGCGACTAACCAGCCGTGAGCAGGAAAGGAATAAATGGTTGTGATTCTCTGAGCAGCATGATGTCACCTCTCTGCTCTCTTATTAGACTTACTAATGTTACCAGCAGCTCTGTGTGTGTGTGTGTGTGTGTGTGTGTGTGAGGCAGTGAGTTAGCCTGATGTTTATACTCGTTGTGGCAGCTGATATATGGAATAAACCTCAGTCTTCCCTGTTACAAGTCCAAGCAGATCCAAGCAGAAAATAAGCTAATTTTGAGCAGAAAAAGTAGTTTTTAACACACAATATATTGTTGTTTTAACATCAAATGCCCAACACAGACCTATGTGATTATGTGTACAGCGTAAAAATGATTTGCTGTGTAGTTACTCTGTTAGAAAAGGCAGAGAACACAATCAGGTCTTGAGTTGGATAGATATTAAAAAGGTTTCTTGATGCAGCACTCCACTGATTTTACACATCAAGATCAATTTAATCATCATGAGACGTATTACTCCGCCTGTGAAAACAGTCGTATAAAGTCCTTTGTGTCTCTGCAGTGAGCTCTCTAAAGTCTGACACCGTGTCCGAACTGAATGTGACTCGAGTGAGCGTCAAAATCAGTTTGATTGCTTTGTTTTCTATCGGAGCGTCCTGACCGGCGGTGAGTGACGCAGCTGTCAGACGTCCTGTTTCTGTTCACTTCCTGTAGCTCGTGTTGAAAGTGCTGTAGGACGTGGTGTCACGGATGAGGAACAGTTAAAGCTAAATCAGGTAGCAGCAAAGAAACATCTAAATATCACAATAAAAAAAAAGTACAAACGTAGAACAGCAAATACTCGCCCATCTTTTACCTGAGTGGTTATATATGATCTTGAATGCACCGCTGATGCGTATGCAGTTACGTAAGTGCATGTGTGTGCACATCCTGCACTTATGTTAATTTTTTTTTTGTATATCTTATAAGGTTCTTATTAGTTTAAATCAGAATTTTAATGTTTTATGCAGTTTTTCTTTTTTTTTTTAATATTTATTAATCATTATTGAATTACCCCTGTGTGCGTATGTGTGCTATAAAAATGAACTTGCCTTGGTGTATGTAACCCCATTAGAAATCTGTGATGTCATGAAGCAATAGTTAAGCAACCACCAAGAATTTTCCAGCTTGAATCTTTGCTATAGTTCCAGTATTTAAAGAGTTTCTGCACATCTTGAAGGTTTTTTTCATTTCATTTCCATTGACGAAAGTTTTTGCAGCAATTTATATATTTTTTAATGTAAGGACATAGAGTAACAATACATGAAAATAAAAACTTGAACTGTTTTGCCCTTAAAAAAAAAAAAAACAGAGCAGCAGCAAATATTTTCTGTAACTGAAGGACTGAAGGAAGCTGGAACTGACCTTGGTTGCAGAGTGAACCGAAGAAACCGGAGAGACACTCGCAGTGGCCGGTGACATGGTGACACGCCCCGTCGCTGTGGATACACTGAGGACAGGACTGGCTGCAGCGGTGGCCGTAGAAACCGGGCGAACATGCTGCAGAGGACACACACACACACACACACTCATTGTTAGAAGGATGTGGGTGAACAGTGTGTGTGTGTGTGTGACAGAGAGAGAAAGATCCATGTCAGAGTCGAGGAGGGGAAACTTCTGATTAGTTCTCTGATTAGTTCTTTGATCATTTTAATAATGAATTTCATGGTCCAGTTAGTCCCAATTTAAACCCCCGTCTATATGAAAGCTTAATATCTGCTACCTATATATTTGTGCGTGCGTGCACATGCAAAAGTGTGTCCAAGAAGCCCTCCGCCTCCTCCCTCGGGCTGCCCCCTTGTTGGCTGTATCAGCTTTGCTTTGTTTTCCTTCCACCACTGATTCCTCCCTCCTACGTCTTCCTCAGGCCTTTAAATTTGTTTTAATTGATGTTCCTCTAAGTGGGAAGACAAGCCGGTGCGGGCTGGCCCAACGCTTCTCTCACGTTACAGGATTTTTCCTAATTAAGATAATTACCTAAACCGTGAACCGAGAGCTTTTAAATTCATCAACCTGATGCAAGGGAAGCAAAGGAAAAGTGGTGTGTGTTATATATATACACACACATATATCAATAGAACAAAGCAGGCTTGACTTTCATACATGTTAAACACACGGTGGATCTTCTCCTGAACTGTCCATTATAAATTAACTAAAGATGAAAAATAAACCATGTAGTTGCAGGATAAAAGCTTTAATGTTCACAGATTTTAACTGTACTGTAATTAAGTGAACAGTCATAATAACTTATTGATTAGTCTGGTGTCTATTTGGTTGTTTTCAGTCTTAAATCTTAAATAGTGAAACATGTTTGGCTTTGCAAAGCTACCAAAACAGAGCAACCAGGAAGTTAGTCATATCAAGTGGATATCTGACACATTTACAGTCTTTTTAGCATCAAATTCCCTCTTTGTGTTTCCTCGGACAGTGTTTCCCTGTTGAGCTGCGGTGGAAATATAGTAACAAAAAGAGGAACTTTGGCACTAAAAAGACTGTAACGTTGAAAGATATCTACTTGATTTGACTCATTTGGACGCTGAAGCTTCATATTAGCTTCAGATTAACTTTTAAATACATTTTTGCACAGAAGGAGGACTGTGGTGCAACTGGTCATAGGTCATCATCCATTATCAGACCTCCACAATTAAATATAAAGTAGAGAAGACGCTGACTGGTGCCATTAAAGGCTTTTAAATAACTACAGGAGATCATGTCTCAACAAGATTAATGGTGCGTTCCAAGTCAGAGGTCAGAAACTGTAAGAGTTTCCTCACAACAAAATGCAAAATGTAAATAATCAACATGGCTGACTGCGAGAAACTCCTCTCCTCACGGCAGGCAGCGTACGACTATCTGCAACGTCAGCAGAGCTTAATGAGAAACATGAACGAAACGGAGGAGGATAGAGAGGTACGAGCCTGTCACAAAATATTTAAATCAATTTTTTTGGGTAGCAATACTGAAGGCAGTGATATTTGGCTTCTTCGAGCTCTGGTTCTATTTGAGTCCAAAATAAATATTTAGAATTGTGAAAAAAAAAAAAAAGAGAGACAGAAAAGAAAGATAAATATTACAGTCAATATTCTACCAAGTATTAGTAATGTTACATGTTTCTGATATTAGTGAGTGACATAAGTAAACATTGTTCATTGTGAGATTTTTATTACTTTAACACCAGTTGAAACGTCTGTGCTCGCTGCCGTATTATGTGCCGTCAGAGCGTCTGCTTCTCAGTGAAGTCGGGATGAAACTGGAGTTTCACAGTTGGAGCTCTGACTTCGAGAGCAGTTCCATCAAACTTTTTCAAGTCGGAGCTCAGAAATTTTCAAGTTCTTCTCGAGTTGTCTGGAATGCATCATACGAGTCTACAGCTTGGATGTATTATAAGAGCTGGATAAGGCGCTGCTGCTCAGCCTTGCAGCCAATTTTTCCCAGTGGTCGCTTGCGGTATTGCAGCAGCCAAAAAGCATTTTCCTTTTAACTGTGCTGCATTCATTTGTTGGCTGGAAAGACGATCAAATGTTCTGCTATGATCAAGCTTTCAGTCATAAACCCTCTAAATCCTGCCTGCAGATCTGAAAGGGTCAGAAATCCATCCACACTTGTAGTATAAAGAACAACTTATGAAACCAACATATTTCAGCTTGTGGTCTTCATCAGAGTCAGTATACAACACAACACCAAGAAACAAAACCTCATTTACAAAGGTTAAAAAATAAATAAAAGACAACCAATCATATACAAACACATACGTGCTAGCCAATGAGGTAGTCACATGTGTTTTTTGTTTCACACTCATCTAATTTAAATGCTCTTTGTAGTGTGTTGTATACTGACCCTGATGAAGAAGTTGAAACACGTTGGTTTCATAATAAACTTGTTCTTTATGCTACTGCTGCCTGAGTCTTTCTTTCTCCATTCACCTTGGAAGTAAGTACCAGAAATCCCTGCTCTGCATATCATAGTGTCCTTTTTATATAGACATTAAGGTAATTTCTGTTAAAAAGCTTGTCCATAAAAGTGAAATTATAACAAACTATAAATCCTTGTTTCAGCTCAGCACACATGTACATCGCAGTACATTGAATGTAGACATTAAAGGGGTTTTAGAGAGATCACATTTCCATGTAAAGGAGCATGTAATCCCAATCTGAAAGCAGGAAGATTATTATCTCATTATCTAGAGGATTTCCATTACTGATGCAAGAGCATGTCTGACCGTTATTCACAATGAGTACTTTGATGCTTGAGTGAATTTGACTTTAACATATGTGTGATGTTACTATGTTTTGGCCTCATCCTTGCTGCAATAAAGAAACTACAGTATATGGGGGATAAAATATGTGTGAGCGTATCTGGTTTCTTTACTTCGTCTGCAGTTGGTGCCGCGGTAACCCGGAGCGCACACACAGGCACCGTCCTCCGGCGAGCACGAGCCTCCGTGCTCGCAGGTGCAGCTGTAGGAGCAGTTGGGTCCCCAGCGTCCCTCCTCACACACGCTGTCACAATGGACACCTGCAGAAAACACACACACACACACACACACAGATTTTAGTCTGAGGTAAAGCAGGAGACTTTGTTCTGAGCTACGTGGCTTTAAAGTGAAGTCAAACTGACTTCTCTAACTCCACTCACAAAGTTTCAGATGTGTCACTTCAACTTGAAAAAAGGAGAGAAAAAGAAGTGCAAAAAGTGGCGGATGAGGGAACATTAGAGGATACCGTTTTTAAGCACCTACTCAGAGATGGAGTTAGCGGGGAAGGAAATAGTGTGAAGGAGACGTAAAGAGTGGAGGGAGGTGACAGATAAGAATGACAAAGATACTCTGCAAACCCCTCGATATTCTTCTCCCTGTTAAAGGATAAAGCTGGTGATAGTCTGCATCTTTTTATTGTCAACAAACCCCATGAAAAGAATTAATCTACTAACAAGTACTGTGGATCTTATTCCTCTGTGCTGTAGAGCTCCGTTGTTGTCCAAAAAACTATTAAAAACACATCAATGAGTCACACAGCTGCAGTGGGTGACATGTTCCTTCATTACTATGAACACACACAAACATTCATCCGCTGCTGAAAATAGTCCCCAACAAATGCACTAATGTTAATTTAAAGTCTCTCAGATCAGCTGACCGGTGTCTCCTGGATGTTTCCAGAGCTTGATTTAAAATGAAGGGAGATGGAGCATAAACTTTGGAATAGTTTTTTCAATCTTGCTTATTTGATATTTAATGTTTTTAATGTTTAATTTAACTGCCAGACTTTGTGCTGAAAACAGACGTCACATAAGTTATTTTATCAACAAGAGCAAACTAAATACTTCCTGCAAACATACTGCAATAACATTAAAGTTTGAAATATAAATAAGTTATTTCATTTAATACTCTCAAACCAAAGCAGGAAAGTCCGCAGCTGTTTATTCTGTATGAAAAGCTTCTTCAGTGCAGCAGCACCTGAAGGCAGCAGGACAGATATGTTGATAAATCTGCAGCCGCGGCGCCATTACGCACGGCTGTTCACTGTTATTACCTCCATTAAACCACCCGATGTCACCAGGCTGCTATAAGGTGAACACTCACACCTGTACGCACGTCAGGCTGGTCGGTTATAACTCCGTAATCTGCATTTTTATGCAGGAGACGTCGGGTTATCAGAGCTCCTCACTGCCTCCTTTCCAACTTTCTTTTTAGCAGAAGTAGCGTCTCATGTTTTATCCTTGAAACACACTGCAGTGCAAACACTGAGTGTAACATTAATTACTAAACTATGTTAACGAGGTGAGATACATTAGAATTATGGCTATAACAGTGTCGGCGTCAACAAATTTATTTTTTATTTCTAGTTGTTATATTAACTAACTGATGATGACAAAACCTGCTCCGTCTGTCTTTGACTGCAGATTTTGGTGATGTGTGTTCATGTCGTGATGCTCAGACGTTTCCTGAAGAAAAGCCATCATGCTTAACTGTGATTGGTTAAAACAAGTAAGGATCCTTTAGATTTGGTTATTAAAGAATTGTGTCCCAGATAAGTTCTGAGCAGGACATTTGACTTCCTGGTAGACAAACTATGTAACACACACAGTTTCTAAATGACCTCGGACATATCTGAGTTTTTTTGTTACTTATCAGCCAACACATGCACTGACACTGATACATCTTCCACCTGTTGTCACCAGAAAGAACTGTGCAAACAAATGATGTAATTATTAATTCTCAAATTATTATCTGCTATAATGTATTATCTATGAATATAGCATCTTCCTGAATTGCATTTTATCATTTGTGTGGATTTTACTTCATGTTTATTGGTCCCTGCCTGCTGCTACAGACTACATTTTCCAGACTCGCGTCCACAGTACACCTACAGTGGCTGGCATGAAGGTGGGTCTAGCCCCTCTCTCACAATGCTTATGTGGGAAGATATGAATACAGATGCTCTGACTGTTAGTGAATTCAATGTAGATCCCATGAAATTGATGACAAGTGGGGCAGACTGTCTGACAGATCAAGTGTGAAATATTTCAAATGATGCTATAGCACGGCTACGGCACTAGACTTTCTTAGCAAACACCAGCTCACTTGAGAAAATTAACGAAGAGGATTTCATACTCGTTATGGAATTTTCCATCTTTAGAGGTTACAAATTGGGTTACATTGGGTCAAACTTGGCTTTGAGGTCACACTGTTCATTCTTCTCCTTGAGACTTCAGCTGTCTGTGATGTTTTGGGGGAGGCGGGAACCTCTCTGATAGAGGGTATATCAGCATTTCCATGGTTACCAAGGTCAGAGGAGGCTTCCCTAAACAACACAGATGGGTGGATGACACAGTCAGACGCTCAAACCAAAACTGCTGAAACTGCACGCATCATGACTTAAATGGTCCCTTGTTTAGAAACTAGTGAACCAATCAGACTAATTTTTCATATTGTAGGCTGATAAAAACGAGGACTCGGACCTTCAGGGGGCAGAACGGAAACTTGGCCGAGTGCTTCCATAAACATTTTCAGCATTAAGACATCAAAAGTCTCATGTGCGCCTTTCTCCACTGCTGACCATCACTCAAAATATCCACAACAACACTAGTTTGGATGAGAAATTGGAATTAAAATGCCTTAAAGCCCACCAGCCAGGGGATATCATCATCACTCATCAAACTGAGAGAGGATTGCAAAACATGAGAGCAGCATGAGACCATCTGGACAATGGGCGTACTGGTCCAAATTGACAGTTCATACAGGAGCTCAAGTGAGCATCATAACAAACAAGTCACATGTATTAAACTGTGTGGAAAGCGTCTCTCTTTTGGAGACTATGTGTGCATGAGACACAGTGATCTCTCAGGCGGAACAGAGGTTTTCACACAGTGACCCACCTGATCGCTGCAAAGCTGGTTGACAGCTCGCTCTCCCTGCAATTTGTCCTGTCGTTCCCTACGTCTGACTGTGCTGTGAAACTAATGAGGCCGTAGGAAAAAAAGCCTGTAGGAGAAGTCTGATCTGACCACACTGAGCTTCATACTGCTCTGCTCTGTTCAGTAAAAGGAGGCTTTTACTGAAACCCGTCACTCTGCTGGGAAATTATCATAACAACTCCCATGACGACATCTGAGTCAGAGGGGAACTTTTTCCACCTTGAAGAGGATGAAATCTTTCGCTTCTAATACCACGGGACAGCCGCGACTCAACTTATTGGCCACGCTGTCCATCGAGAACCAGCTGATTCAGCAGCTACATGACTTCATCCCCAAAGTCATCAAGAAGTTACCCAGAGGAAGAACTGCTGCGGCCTGCCTTTCTCTTCAAGTGAGCCGTCAGCTTCGGTGAATGAAAACATATTTTATGATCCTGCCTTTTGTGGTGCTGGTCTGTATTTTTGCGCTGGATTGATTGATATTGATGGTGATGAGCGTCAGTGTGTCCATGCGTATCTATTAAAGTTGTTGTATTAATGGATCTGTATCCCTAAAAAAAAAAGTTGTCTTGTGTGCTTTGTTATGTGGCCTTCGGTGGTGTTGAGCTCTTTGCTGTTCGCTTATGGTCCTGTAGGCTCATTTGTTCTGAGCTTCTCTCTCTCAATCACTCGCTCGCTCTCTGTCACACACACACACACACACACACACACACACACTTCCTCTGTGTGTGTGTACAAGACCTGCTAGAAGCAAGTTGTTGTTGTTAAAAGTGTTTTGTGGAGTCATTCATGGACCCATGACGTGTTAAAAAAAAGCACATCTGTAGTGAGAGATAGTACTGTAGTTCTCCTGGTATCTGTTGAAGTGGTTGGCGCCCCACCAATTTTTTTACATATAAAAAAGCCACTGAATCTGTCGCTGACATTAACATTCAAAACTATGCAAAGTAGCTCATACAGAACCAGTTTTACACAGACGCTTCTTCTGCTTCTGTGAGAGTAAATGTCAAATTTTAGGGCCCTTTCACACCTGAAAGTCCGAACCAAGCTTCATGTTTTTGTTGCATTGTAAACATTTGATCCGGTCAGTTTTGGTTTCTTATTGCACTAAAGAACTTTCCATCTACATCCTGTCGTCATCACCTATGCAGGCTGCGTCTCCCTATACATGATATTGATTTGTAGACAACATGTGTCTGATGTATCCTTGTCGTAGCCTTATTACCATTTGAATTAAAGGAGAAAAATGAATGAACAGATTCATTTCATTGCCACTATACTATATTATTATATGATTATACTATATATACTAGTTTCTTTATCTTCAGGTAGCTTTGCGCTCTCGTCCTCTCATCCTCTCTGAAAATACCTAAAAGTGTCGACGTTTTTATGATTTTTTTTCCAGTTGACTTTTTGTAACGTCATCAGAATATATTTCAATTAAAACCTCGGTCTCCTCCTCTCCCCATGTGCTTTTCTGGTCCTATCAGAAGTTCCTGTAATCACTCTGAAAGTCTGCTGAACCATCCAAGAAATTGTCAGGATGTAGCATTTATTTTTTGACGCAAGCATACAAACAAAAAGTGACAGGACAGGCTTGACAAAACAAAAAACAGACGATCCAGCAAACTGAAAAGCAGACCTTAAATACAAACTAAACTAATCAGGGAACGAGGAACAGGTGACTAGACACAAGGGTAGGCTGGGAGTGATTGGCTGAGGAAACGCAGGACTAACGAGGGTGATGCAGGGCAGGTGAGGGAAGGAGCACACGATCACAGGAAGAGGAAACACAGGGGAAACCAGGAAACCAAAACACACAATACTCTAAGCTACCGGAAACCCAAAAGAACACAAAAAGTCCAAAAACCAAACAAAGTCCAGGTAGGATGTGACAGAAATGTTTTCACACTAGAAAAGAACCAAACCATGGTTCAGTTTGATCCGGACCAAGATCACCTCTTTCTGTCGGTCTAAGGTTCGGCTGTTTGGTCTGGATCGTGATCCGGGGGAAGTTTCACACCTGTAATGTTGGTTCGGATCAAACTGAAAAGCTTGAAAGTCCACATCGAACAAGGTACGTGTGAAAAGACCTTAAGACAAAAATCTTAATTCCCTAAATTCTGCCCGGGACTTTATGCCCTTTAATCATTTGCTGAAGTGTCTTCTTCTTTCATCAGTCTTGCATTTGTGTGTGTGTGTGTGTGTGTGTATGTGTGTGTGTGTGTGTGTGTGTGTGTGTGTGTGTGTGTGTGTGTGCATGTGTGTGTGTGTGTGTGTGTGTGTGTGTGTGTGTCCTAAGAGGCAGGAGTCTGTCTACACAAAAACTGGCTTGCAGAACGGATCAGAGCCCTCGCTGCTCGCAGGGGGACGGTCTGGAGACTGCAACGCCCGAGAGACTGACGTTACATTCATTCTTAGTTACACTCACCCACACACACACACACACACACACACACACACACACACACACACACACACACACACATCTAAATATAGAAACAGACAGACAGCAGGACACACAGACAGAGTAAGTATCGAGTATGTGCAAATACAGTATTTCTCTCTCTCTCTCTCTCCGTCTTTCTGCAGCCTGGCGTATCTGCAGCTCATTAGAAACTTCCTTTGACATAGAATATGAGAGAATATGAGAGTGGAGCGCAGGCAGCCATTATTACTCAATTAATAAACTACCTCTGAGCCATAAAGTGAATGAAAATCAGAAGCTCTCTTCCTAAGGCTGTGGAGTTAAAACAAAAGGGAAAATGGAGGAGAAGATACGGAGCAGAAAAAAGGCCAGATGTTAATCCCTTCTATCACCTCATCACATCCTAAAGTTTTTGGAGAGTATGTTGCTACTGGAATAATCATTTCCCATGTGACAGCAGCGTTGAGAGAAAATTCGGAAAGCAGATTTGACACAAATCATATGAATGTTTCTGACCTAATTCAGTTGACGAGACACTTAATGTAGGAGAAGATAGTCTAAAACAAAGGAAAGCAAACACTTGGAAGTAACTTCTTTGTGTCTGGCGCTGCTGCATGTATATAATATATGTACTATGTCTTATTTCTGCTCACAAACAAGTGCTGTGTCAAAGTTTCATTCACTTCTATTAAATCTGAGTATGTACAGTAGTGTGTGCACACTGGGAGATTTATGGGATTTTCTTCCTATCTTTATTCGAGAACGTGGTTTCTTGATTTCCCTCAAAACTCTGCCCTCATACTCAGACGGTCTCACACAGATTTGCTCTGCTCCTGCTCGAAACTGTACGTCTGCACTCAGATATACTGGTTAAGTCCTCCTGCTTAAACCCTTCATCTTACATCCAGGCTGCTTCTATGAACTCCTGAAACGTCTCCTCTCAGATTTCTGCTCTTGCTTTCGGATTTTCGTGCAAATTTACCAACAGAATGCCGGTTATGGTGAAATGATCACTGCAACCTCGCAGGTGTGTCTGCTTTACTACTTAGAGTGTCCCTTTAATCATGCTCATACACTCCCTCCCTCCAGGGTTTTATTATATTTACTTCCCTTCATTGCACGACTTTTGGAATGAAGGAATGGTTGATATAAACATTAGTTCCCCAATTTTTTTGCACTTCAACAACCTTTAAAATACTTTTCAAAGTTTCACTGTGCAGTACATCTCTGCATGTTCTGTTTTTAACAAAGTTCAGTACTTCATACTCAATGCAATGCAATTCCCACAATGCAATGCACGAAATAAATAATAATAGTGAGACAGCTTGAGGGACATCTCTGATGCACATTTCATATACTTTCCTGTTATTATCAAGTGCATAAATGTCTTTTATACTAACTGTATAAACAGTACAATATACAGTTAATACTGCTTCAGTGCACAGCTGTGCACCAGGGGTGTAATCACCCACCTGCCTCCTCTCTGCTTAATTAAACAAATGGTCTTTTTTTTGGTCATTAGATTCTTTTATTCTTGACATAAAGTTCTCAAAGATTTATTACGCTGTTGGGAGTGAAAGTAGGGAGACAGCACATTTATTAAGGTTCAGGTATCTCCTCTGCAGTGAATTGTGCCTTTTTTTACGACAGGATGTTCCTTTTTGAAAATGACTGCAATGAACAAAAAGACGAGTCTCATCTATCGACACGTACGTTACACACTCATATTCATGTTACTTCTCATCGTATTTGCAGTCTGTCAAAGTGCTGTCTAATGCTAGCATCCCATAAAATGTTAAGGCACTACAGTGGTATGACTATATGACCACACATTCATTCAAATGTTACATGTGTATCCTCTAAAAATGGGTTTTCCTTGTCCCTTTCCTCGGCACAGCCATGTATGTTTTACAAATACCTAAAATACTAATGAGTCTGATAGTATTATAAACTGCTGCACAGTGTTTTGGCATCTGATACGCCTTTAAACACATGTAAATTTATCTTGTAATGTCTCATCTGTACCTGAAGCAACACACCAACACAGCTGTTCTCCATCTGAAGGCCCGGCGGCACAATCTAAAGTTTATTGTTCTCTGTATGTATCTAAATTAGCCTTTCTAGCTCAACGGATCAATATTTGAAAAGAGATACAAGACAGAAACAGCTCAGGTGAATCAAAAAGAAAACAAATCATAATTTTCTCTCTTTGCAATTTCTTGTATAGTTATATTGAGATTAAAATGAATAACAAACGGTCTAATGAAGCCTTATTGTTTTCTGTTTTCACCCACTAGGAGCATAAAGGATCATGGGAAAAGACTCACAGGACTAATCTTCATCCACGGTCATCATCACCCAAACTGTAATTACATGGATTTATCTGTTTCAGATTAGCATATACACACCATGTTTCTTTATTTCTTCAAACCAGACTACTAACCTTTGATCTAAACTTTGATCCAAATATATTAATCAATACATTGAAGTTTCTCATAATATCATTTCATAACTAGTTCTCCCTTCTGGCAAAACACCCTTTACATGTTAATCAGTGTATCAATCATTGCTCATCACGACTCTACTGATTGACAATTAGTGGGTAAAATAAGCAGAGCTACATCTAGAACATGGCAATTAATACCGCTGCTGAGGATGTTAATAAAAAAAGGTCTCGCCTAAAAAACACGTAAGACACACGTGTCTGAGAGGAAAGCCGAGTTTCACTTGAAAGAGGCTTTATCCACAGGGAACCTTTGAGAAGTTGAATTATTGAAGAGAGCTGGGCTGTCAGAGTCATTCAAGCTTGAATCTCCATCAGTTTTAGAATTATAGGTTTGAGTTTCGGCGTGTGTCACATTGATTAGTTGTCTCAGTTCATGTCATGGTGTCGCCTGAACCGCCTCCCCTCTTCCATCGGTTCGGCCTCAGACTCTTTTGTCTTCTCTCTCTCTCGTTCCTGCTTCACCTGCCCTCTAATCTGTGTCCCAGTGCAGCGACTGGAAGTGGATCACAAAGGTGTGTCCTTCAAAGGACCTAAAGGCCAGACTGCCAGCATTTATTGATGTCCATCACTCACAGCTTCATGGAACACAAACATTTCAATTTTAAACCTGCATTAACTGATTTTTTTGGACACTTGGCGGCATCAGAAACAAGTTATGAACACAACACTGACATATCATCAGCTTTTAAGTCAATATGCTGAACTCGCTTATTTCCACATCCAGCAGTTACGGAGCAACATTCTCATTAATCTGGAGTCGTGTTTCTGTCCACCTGGTGAATGTAAGTCCAATATTCACTCTCTTTTAGCTCTGTTTTTGTTCTCCACCAACTCCTGAGGGAAATATCTGGCTCTTTAGCTGCTAAATGCTCCACTATGTTCACCAGCTAGTCTACAGCTAACTGTGTCTGTTTGCCGTTTGGTGCTGAGCAGGTAGTGTACAGCGGCTTTTTACAGCTTTTTCTCTGAAAACAGCTGCCTGCTGCGGCTAAAAACGACGCTATGAGAGCGCTGAGAGTGAACCAGAACGGTAAAGTTGCAGCCGGACAGATAAACAACGAGCTGAAACTCACTATAAAGCTCCGTAAAGCCGAGAGGAGCTGCAGAGTCACTGATAATTCTCTGTAGGTTCATCACTACGAGCCAAACACATTACACACTGACAGATCAGACATTATTATTATAAAAATGTTGATTAAAGCTGCCTTAAGAAATTAGTTTAGATATCCAACCCACTGACTAAGTGATGCACATCTAAAAGTAACCCCAAGTGTTTTTATATTGAGTCTATATTCATAACCTTACTGTATCAATAATGATTGAAGGACCTTTCCAGTTCAATTACAGATATATCAGGTGACACAGGTCAGGTGGTTCTGAGGAGAGAGATGCTCTAATGAAGGTTTGTGTGGATTTAATGGATAGATGCTTCAGTAACGTTTATGCTCCACTGATGTCTCATTTTGTGAGTAAATTTGGCTTAAACCTGCATTTTCCAGAATGTTCTTCAATATAGCTGTGTTATTGTTAAAACAAGTTCTATTTGAACTGTGTGTACTTGGATTTTACCCAGAAGTTGTTGTTCTTCTGCAGCAATCATTGCTTATCGACTTTGGACTCCGGCAGGCCCAGAGGATAATTCTACTCTTCTGGAAAAATGTGGACTTACTTTCTGAAGGAACGTGGACAAAGGAACTTGCAGCCTGCGTCGCTCTGGAGAGACTGACTTACAATATATTGTTAAAGTTAGAGACAAGAACTTTTGGAAAATCACACTTTGCTGTCTTGTTTTTTGTTTAGTTGTGTGTTTTTTTGTTTTGGGAGTGGGAATGTAACACTGTACAATGTCTATAACTTAAAAACATAAGAACAATATATTTTTTAAACTACGGTGCATTTGAGCGCTCCTTATCAATCATTTCCTCACTGTGATGCTTCTTTCAAATGATCAATGAAGTATCAAAACAGAGACAACTTTCATTATACACAATTATAGAGTATGATTTGTAATTTTTCACTTTCATGCAGGCACATGAAGGAACATGACATGGACAACTGGTAATAGTGTGAAAGATTAGTGATAAATAAATCCATTTAACTTTCCTTTTAACGCCGGGTTTCAATCATCTACCTCCTGCGGCATCTTTTCATTAATTAGTCTGGTTTGTGTAACATGTATATTTAGCTGTGACGGATAATCACAGGAATGCAAATACCTGGTAAATGTGTTATTTCTTGATTATCTGAGTTGATGAGGATCCACTAAGAATTGATTGGTGCATAATGGATTGTGGGATACTGAGCGCTGCAGGGGACCCATTACTTATCTTTTTCAAAGTTCAGAGCCTTTACAAATTTAACAGCCTTGTCAGCCTTTTATCACCTACTTGGTTGGATTGGTTGGATGCTTGGTGATGTAGTGACCACTCAGAGGGTTAGTTGGTGACCTGTTGTAGGTAGCAAGCTAACCACTAATTCACTAGCTGGCCCAGCTGGGCTAATGCTAGTCTGTTTTCTCTCTGCTGTTGTGTTTACTTCCCTCTGGCATTTTGTTCAGTAGAAGGTTATAATAAAGTTATTCAAGCTACTGAGCTTGCTAACAGTCGGTTATGATGTGATATGATTTACTCAGACATAAAACAAAATCCGAGGGATAACATGTTAAAGTGAAAACATTTCTTTCCAACATGGTCCCAAAAAACATTTGGACCAAAAGTTAGCAAACTTGTTTTCTCGTTAGCTTATATTGGTCATTAATGGAACAATAACTTCACACAGTTTATTCAAAAGACGTATTTGTAACATCGACTCCTGTCTTATAACACACTGCAAACTGTTGCTCTTTTGTGGAGAAGTTTTCACTCTGACAGAGGAGATTATATAAGAGTGAATGGTGCAATACAGTTGATAAGCTGTGATAGCTTCCTCTACTTTTAATGGAGTCCTGTTCCCTCAAAAGGTCAGAACTGTCAGGACGGTTTGCTGTTGTTCAAACGCACAAATTTGCAGGTTCACTAGAATTTAACTCAACAAGAAAAATCTGATTTACTGTACTTCACCCCTCTAGCAAATTCACTGATTGGGATTTCACTGTAATTAATTATATTTGCTGGTGTATCCAAGGTTTTCTAAATGTTTTTTTGTTTGTTTTTCATGTTTGTACTGTTACCTGTTCTCATTACATTTTATCTATGCTGATTTTTTTGGACTTGTTCACCTGATCTGACTGCCTGTCAATTATGAGGTGGTTTATTTGACCTCTAAACCTTGTTGTAAACTGACTGAGACTCCACCACTGTGGTCTCTGTGTCTGCATTTGGAAAATCAATTCAGTGCCAATCGGTCCCGAACTCTGGCTGCACCACTGACCTGTCCAACCTGCGAGACAGCGACATAAGCCGGTCACTGGATCGCAGCCATCGGCGTTGACACAGTCACATCTCTCTCTGCAGTCCAGTCCGTATGATCCCTCCTAACGACAGCAAGAACACACCAGACAAATAAAATATAAATGCAAATAAACTGTGTTGTCTATACGAGGCATTAATGTTCTCATTAATTGTAACATACTAGAGAATTGGTGTTTTATTAATTCAGTTAAAACTAAACAAAGATTAATGAGCCTCCACCTCTTTGAACTACAGCGCTTTCCTGCATGTGCCCAAGCGGGTGACTGAACAATAAATTCATATTTAAATGAAAGAAATAATGACTGTTCAGACCACTCACAGGACACGGTAAGTCGCAGTATTCATCCCTCCAGCCCGGGGAGCAGGTGCAGGTTCCATTGACCGGGTCGCAGGCCGCCCCGTTGGCACACTGACACGTCTGATTGCAGCTCAGTCCCCAGGTACCACTGGAGCACGGGATGGAGCAGTCCACGCCCTGCCAACCTGGACAGAAACACACAGACGAGACGGACCATCAGCACATAGCAAGGCTGGAATGCTATTGTGAATATCAGTGAAATTGTAATTCCGGTTTGTTACAATTTTCATAGTTTTGTTCATAATTTATATCGGGTATGATAACATTGTGCTCACCAAACTAGATCTGGAAACGCGGTGACATCCAGAGAATAATGTGATTACTTTTTTCAGTTACAGTAGTTTAAGGGATTACAGTTTGTTACAGTTTGTTTGCCGTCTTACTGCTAGTTTGATGGAGTATACAGAACATCATCCCTCTAAGATTCCCAGAGATATCCTGTTTGATTTGTTTGATATCCTGTCCTCTTCCTCCTCTCCATCTGTATGCATTCATGTCACATCAATGCATGTCACTAACTTGGCTTCTTCCCCGGAGTTTTTTGTGCTTTCTCATCTCGCAGGAAACCCTGGGTTGCAGGCCGAGCCTTCGCAGTCCTCTTGGCGTCCTTCCCTGGCTGTTGCTACTGCTATTGTTCTTGTTATGATTGTTTGATTGCTGTTATTCTGTCCCCCCCCCCCCACCCCCCCACCCCACCACCCTTTCTTTCTCTCTCTCAACCCAACCGGTCGAGGCAGATGGCCGCCCACCAAGAGCCGGGTTCTGCTTGAGGTTTCTACCTGTTACAGGGGAGTTTTTCCTTACCGCTGTCGCCAAGTGCCGCTCATGGGGGAATTGTTGGGTCTCTGTAAATTAAAGAGCACAGTCTTGACCTGCTCTATGTGAAAAGTGCCCTAAGATGACTTTTGTTGTGATTTGGCGCTATATAAATAAAAACTGATTGATTGATTTGCAAAGACCAGACCTTCTTATGCTTCTTTCTTTCATGCTTTGCTGATTAATTTCTCACCCTCTTCTGCTACTGTCTCCTGTGGTGTACCCCAAGGCTCCATCTTAGGCCCGATTTTATTTTCATTATGCTTCCACTGGGGCCAGATAGAAGAATAAACATCCATTATCACTGCTACGCTGATGATACGCAGCTGTACTTAACTAAGTTAAACATACATTCTTTAGTCTCTGTTAAGTTGTCTTAAGGATGTGAAATGCTGGAATTCCCAGCTAAGAGGTCCTTCTTATGGGTTCCAAATATTTCAATATAGCCAGTTCTCTGTGGTCTCTGTCCTCAAATCTCAGTAGACATGCCAGAAATCTGCGAATATCAAATTAAATATTAAATTAAGACTTTAAAATTAAATAAATTTGGTAATTAGCTATATCTTTTTCCACATTATGTTGATAGCAACAGCAAGACCTTTTCTTTCTTTTGTAGATCTGGAGACCGTCTTACATGCTTTTTTTACCTCATATCTTGAATACTGCACCTCTCTTTCTGTGAGAGTCTTCCAGAGCCTGCAGCCAGTTCAAAATACAACAGCAAGGCTCACATCTTGATTTTACATCTTGCATTTTGCATATAATGGTACGCACCTTAATGTGAACATTTTTGTATTTATTATGTATAATGGGAACATTTTGGTATTTTTGTATTTATTGTTATGTATATTTTATTCTCTATTTATTGTGCAAACTTGTCTCTTGCACCTGCGTTGTGTAGACAAGCACAGTCCCGCACTGGACTCGACTCACGACCTCGGACATGGGAGGCCGGTGCACCAGCAAGGAGGCTAAAACCCATGGGCGCTAGTGTCTGTCACCAGCACGTCTCTTGAGGTGTCGGGGAGTGAGGTTTACTCGCTGCATAGCACTGTACCCGCTGGCTACCGTCACATTGGTGCCAGCGTCAGTCCTCAGATCCCCTGATCAGTTACTCCTCATTATTCCATGTTCTCTCTAGACAAAATCTAAGGGTAATTGAGCTTTTTCCATTAATTTATTTTTGTTTTAATTATCTAATTGTATTTTGAACTTCTCTGCAAGGCACACCTGACTTGACTTGACTTTTGACAGTATATTGAACTGCATAGTGCTTTAAGTCCAGCCTAGTTTTGTGACTCAGGTGTTTATTCAGACATGAGTCATACATGAACATCTAAAATCACATTTATGCAGCAAGGTGCACTTTGCAGCATCTTATCATACACAAAGTTTTAATATACACTAGTAACACAGCCAACACATGTTTGATAACCCTTTACACTCGGATTGAACTTCTCCCTGTTAAGTTTTCCCCTCAGTAGCTTTAAATGAAAAAAAAAAGAAATGAGGGTTTTTACAAGGTGAAGACAGACACCCACTTGGTTTAGCCAAAGCTCTCAGGCCCCTGGCTCCGCGCTCTGCTTCAGATGTCTCTCCACTTAATTACCCATGTTCCCAACGAGGTTCTGTGGCCCATAAATATTTAAAGATGCTGATATTGAGAGATATTAAGGAAGTGAAGTGGAGAACAAAATATGAAACGAGATAAAGTTCTGGAGATTGTTAAGGGAGGAACTTTTACACTTTTTTGGAGGGTCAGGAGTTTTCACAGGTGAGTTTAGAGAAGTGTTTGGGAAGAAAATAAGCAACTACTACTAAAATAATGATCAAGAATAACCAAAATTTCTCATTTTAAACATGGCAATGAGTCTAAAAATGAGTAAAACATTGTGAAAGTAAAACTGATGACAATAATGATGAGTTATTCCTCCACAGGAAATGAGAAAAGCAAGAGGCAGCAACGGAGGCGAGAAATGTTTGTGGAACTGAGAGCAAAGCTGTTTATAAAAAACCCCAATTTCAGACACCACAGATGAAGCTGCTGAAAAGTCCTGCCAGAAAATACAAAGTGGAAATCAGTCTGCTGAAAGGAAAAAAAAAAAACACTCCTTAACCACTTAAAAACACCTGTGGGTGTTGTAATCAATAAAAAACGGTGTTATATCACTGTTTGGTGTTTTCAAGTGTAATGGAGTTTTATGGCAAAAAAAGATTTGTAGCATCTGGAGTGTTTACGGTAAAATGTGTGAGTTTTGGTGTGAGATCCTCCAAATTTAAGAGCAAAACAAACTCTGAGACGAGTTTTTCCTTCCACAATAGAAGCAAACAGATCTGAAAGCACTGCGGGTACAAGAGAGATTGTGCTTTGAATTACAGCAGCCGCTGCTGTATTCATACGTCCAACTTTAAAAGAAATGGTCGACAGGCATTCAGAGAAACACGGCCTATCAAAGCGAAGAAGAGGGAGATGAGGAAAAGTATGTGTTGCAACTCTGGGTCATATGTTTGCTGTGCAGGATTTTATTTTTTTTGACACACCTCTCCATCTCCCTGCTTACTGTGTGTGTCATTGTGTGTGAGCCAGATGAGCTCGACATCCAGCCGTCCTGTGAGCCAAAGGATTGCCGGGTGCTGATGTGCTGATTGGCCGGTTGATAACAGCTCTGCCACACATAAAGCATCTGAATGCCGCATTCGTGACGCATCATTTGCATTGTAATTACGAGCAGCAGAGTTGAGGGAAAAAAAAAATTCACATCTGCCTCCTTGTTGTAATTCTGAGCTGGAAATATCAGAAAATTGTGACAGTAGTGACGGTGAAAACTACAAGTGTCAACAGACCGGCGGTAAAATGGCTAAAAAAGCTACCATCTCTGACAGTTACATTTAAATAAAATACAAAAAAGGTTGTTGCTGCTAGTGTAAGAGTGCTCATTCTTACCTGTATGACTGTGTGACTCTCTCTTATCTTGCACAAAAGGGGATATACGCTCTTTGTGATTTTTATACTGTTATGATTGTGGATGTCGATGTTAACGGTCCAAAACTTGAATTGAATGTATGTAAAAATGCTCCCCTGCAAATCAAAATCCAGGGCTTCATCCTTCTTTGAACGCTTTGTTTGCATAGTTACCTCTACTTCCTCCTCGTGATGATGTCAGATTGTTCGCAAATGCCCACAATCGGCCATCCACTCTAGGGATGTGTATTTGTATTTGTATCTGTATTTGTTGAAGCAGTAAAATTATTTGTATTTTTATTCGAATAAAACTAGAAAGAGGCTTAAAAATCCTGTTTTTGTTTTTATTACGCTTTTAATTTTAGAAAGTTACACTAAGTGTTCATGAATAAACTACCTTACGAAGGAGGTCCACACATTGGGTCTCAAGCAAAACTTTACTCATCACCTCATTGCAGATACACCCATAACACAGAGACAGCACACCATGTAACGAATAGGAAAGAACCTCAAAGGTGATTCTTGTTTTGCACTTTTCATTAATTGCCTATTTTTACAACCTAACTTTGTGGTAAGGAGAAGGGGAACAACAAGTTCTGGGGAACACCTCCAACTGCGGGAGTGATGTCCAAATAAGGAAATGCGCGTCATGTAGCAGGTGGATGTGACTCCCCTTGTTGAGACCTGCTGACGGACGTAACAGCGGAGCAGAGGAGAGACACTGACATAGCGATATTTGATGTTTGGTTTTTTCTTCCCAAATACAAATAATTTTTAAAATATTTGTATGAAACAAATATTCGTATAAACCCCACTATTTGTGCTTTGCTGAATAATGTATTTGTATTCAGGCACACCCCTAGTCCATTCTGTAGCCTTTGTTGCTGAGGTTGTTGTTAAGGTTTCTCTATATGTTGTCTGCATTGTCCACTCGCATATTTTGGATCTGATTTTGGGCTCAAACATGCATGTTTGTATTTGAGAAGTTTATATTTAGTTTAAAGAACAAGAAAAATAAGTGAAATCCTGCTGTTTGTTTACAAAATGCTTCCTGAAACTAACCAATCAGAACACAGTGGGCTCATTGTAAATTATGCAAAGATATTCCAGGAGAGCCCCAGAATATAAATATAGACCTGGAAACATGCATGTCCTTTTTAATGTCTGTTCTCTGTTGCACTGTGGCCCATAAGGTAGAAATGACAAGATTGCTGAATTGAACAATATTAACACTGATACAGTAGATGCAGCAAATGTAAAAAGGCTCAATACTTTGTTTGTATCTAGTTTCACTTGTAAATAAACTGCTCCAAACAGGTAACACAGCTCAAGTAGCTACTTTAGGCTAATTAAATGGTGTGACTACAAGGTCAGCAATGATAATGTGTCAAAATCAGAATAACTCTCAACAGATGACACCAGCCATGAGAGAGACTCTCTCATCTGTGTGGAAGTGTGCTAACCCTGTAATTTTGTAAATATTAAATCTAAATAATTACACTTGCTGAGCACTGTGTATTTAGAGTAGAAGCAGTTTTTTCTTTTCTAGGAGTGAGATGTGCTTTTTGTTTAACCCATTTTTACCTTGTATAGAAAGCTGTAATTTATCATAGTTATATTTCTGTTCAGGGAAACTCGTTAAGAGATCTTTTATTTCTTATTTTGTTCATTCGCCACCAGCAAAGTTTTGTCTGTAAAAAACTGCTTTGAACTTCAATTCCAACTGTGCTGGGGGACATAACATATGTTAAAATACATATATGTTACACTAAATAGGGAAATTTCACCACTACATAGATCACCAATATCTCCTGAAATCCCTTGAACATGATAAATAAACGATCTCTAACAGTATAACAGAAGATCACAGAGCTGAACCGCACCTTCTCTGCAGATGCAGGAGCCGTCGATGTGCCAGCAGGAGATCTCGTTGTGACAGGAGCACGAGGAGGTGCAGTTGATCCCGTACAGGCCTGCAGGACAGCTGATAGAGCAGTCGTCACCCTGAACACAATGAAACACACAGACAGACAATGAGAGATGAGGAAACGCTCACACAACTGAGAATGACAAAGGGCTCATTCACTGATAACCAAAGAGTGAATGTGAATGTGTATATTAGTGTATTAGTGTATATGTGGGAGTGTGAGCGGTACATGTGGGTATATGCACCTGAAACTTGTATGGTGGAAAAATATTTTTACTTTTAATACTTTTTTGCATTTACTGTCGTAATGTTTCTTCTATATAAGCGTAAAAAAGGAAGAAAAGTTATGTTGGTACCTTTCATAATGTTTTTCAAACTAGTTCAAGTATTCATTCATATTCTGCTAGACAGTCTGAACATCTTCATCATCTTTATGTCCCGGTAATGTGGTTACATTTTCTTTGTGATTTAGAGGCTGATTTGTGGAATTCAAACTTACATATCGTCACCTTCCTAAAATAGCGGCCTGAGTCATTTTTTCAGGTTTCTCAGAAAACACAACGGGCTTCTATAATACCGGTCAAATGATGTTATGATGACTAATGTTCAAGTGAGATTTTCATGAAATAAAAACACAAAAGCAAAGAGGATCCTTTGTAATTTTTTAGCTGTTAGATTACAATACAGTATTCAAATCTTTCTTAATTAGATCATGTAATGTGGAAAAAACGAGACAAAAACTGTAGATGAAATATTGTTTAAAAGGCAGAAAATAGTTAACAGAAAGCCCTGTAATCACTTGTAGCCTTTCCACTCTTTGCTAAATGCTAGCTTCATTAACTTAGCTATTTAGCTGACTAAACAGACTAAATAACTACGCAATATGACGATTTAGACTTTTTAGACTTTTTTACACTCTTGACATAGGCCGTTATACTACAGGGGTAGAATCACATGATCTGTTCAACTGAGGATGTGGGCCATTATTTTAGGAATGTGACGATATTGTCCATCACTCATCATCTTTGTTTATCTTTGTTTATCTTTAATAACACTGATAACTCTTGTTTATTGTAATTCTGTTCATCTTGTCTTGAGTTTTTGGGAGAGGTCCTTGTATCCTACCTCTCCTGCACAAGTGTTTGTTCTCTTTGAATGTAAGTATAGCTGAGTCGTTATGACGTCTCCCTTTCTGCCCGCAGTGGTTCAACTAGCCACTTCCTGCAGGAGCTGGTAGTCAAAAAGGGTTGTTAAGGTAACGGCTACAACCAAGGCTACAACTACCAGTCTGGTCTCATTGTCTCTCTCTCTCTCCTTGGCTCCACACCTCTCCTGGTTTTGGGTTTGTTTTTTCCTGCATTCAACAGCAGCATTGTACACATTTCTCACTCATTCATACATTCCATTCACTATTGATGCAGGTACTCTCCAAACCTCACGTCTTTTGTAAATAGTTATGTTGTTTTATTTCCCAATAAAACATTTAGTTGATACTTTAACCTGACTTGTCTCTCTTATTTGTCACTCACACTGAGCCGGATTGTGACAAACAATAGTTTTTTATATGTGAGTGTCCTTGTGTAAAAAATCAATAATTTTATTTTTTCAAATTGAAATATATTTATTCCAGCAACATAATGCTGCTAACTAACCATAAATAAATAAATTAAATGATTCAGGTCTGCTTGAACTAATAGGGACTGGATTTCTGTCTTGTCTTGTTTAAAGCTATGAACATGTACCTTTGCGGTCATTTCTACACTCTCACTGCAGTTCTTACAAAACTATGTACGTAACTGTGTGTGTTGAGCTTTCTCTGCCACCATTAACAACATGTCAATGTGACATTTCATGAGGACTGTTTTCCTCATTCACTGTCTGTGGCTCTTTTATTTTTCATGAGACGACCGGCTCGGTTGCGTCACCGCTACAGAAGGTACACCTGACTGTGTACACAGGGTTTGTAGGGTTTGTTAGGACATGACTGACAGAGAGTTTTCACCACTATTTCCCACTTCTGCTGCGCCGCTCCGAGTAAACAGCAGTTCATCTTTAAATTCATTATAAGCCCGTGACTGCAGCAAATTTGATGGCGGCGATGCAGCAAACAAGCACACACATTATAGAGTAGAAAGACTGCAGGGACGCCATCACCGGTGATGGCGTCCCTGCAGAGAAACATGATGTCTGTGCTTGTCCAATCAATAGTGGACATGGTCAGACCAGCTAGACAGACAGTTTGGCATTAGCAGGGTGTGTAACCTTCTTCTGAAGCTGTTAGCATGCTGTGAAAACAAGCTTCACACAACCTGAACCTCCAGCACGCTGTCGCATTGATCAGGACCTTCAACATATACTGTAAACTGTGCTAATTAAAGCTGCCTGCTTCCAACCTGCTGCCTTTAAATTGCTATTAATCTAATATTCACAAAGCGAGCCAAATGTGCAAAGACAGAAGAGAGAAGCCTTATTAAAAAGTTGGGGAATTATAGACTTAAAAAAAACTTTGTTAATAAATAACATGTGTGGACCCAATAAGGAAACTCATTGAATTTCCCAGAGGAAGTAGGAGTCTAACAAGTGACCTCTGGAATAATAAATACGTGTGGATCGATGGATCCTGATATTTATCATGTAATTTTTAATTCAAAGTGGCAGTTTGGAGTTTTATAAGCCTTTTGTTTATATTTTTCTTATCTCAAGTTCAAGATCAGAGCCAATAAATAAATATATAAAGCAGTTAGTTTTTTTTTCTTACAACAGTGTACAAACAAGATCAGATATGTCAAAGTTTAAATTAAAAAAAAAAAAGAAACATGACATTTAATCACTATGGGGTAAAAATCCCACTAATTAGCACTCCTCGATGGATTGGAGGAACATGTAATTAGGCCAGCAGGCTATTAGGCTTATAACCCTCTTGCACACTGTGGGCAGTAATGCCAAAAATACATAATTGGGTCCAAAAGTACTTTAAAACAATGAAACCATTTTATTAGGCATCACACACACTCCAAAATTACTCTCTGTATAATCACAATATTATCCATTAAGTCCAATAAAAATTAATTTTCCTCCTCCTGTTTCTCTGTGCCGTAGACTTTTAGCCTGTAGATTAAAAACACATCAGTGAGCCACATTGCTGCACTGGGTGACATGTTCCTTCATTATGAAGAGTTTGGTCACATTAGTTTGTTTAGAAACGGCTCCAAAGACTAATAACAGCGATCACATTTTCTCTGTCTCTGAAGAGTAGTTCTGTGTAAGGCCGCTGAGCATGTGTGGTAATGTTGTTCTCTTTACAAAGCTTTGCTAGCTTGTTGTGCTACATGTCACAACATCTTGACTTTGCACTGAAGTTCTGTGAGAAATTTACAAAATCAAGAGGTTGTGACACGTAGCACAACAAGCTAGCGAAGCTCTGTAAAGAGAACCGCAGAACTACTCTCCAGAGATTGAAAATGTGATCGCTGTTATCAGTCTTTGGAGCCGTTTCCAAACAAACTAATGTGACCAAACTCTTCATAATGAAGCAACATGTCACTCAGTGCAGCAATGTGGCTCACTGGTGTGTTTTTAATACTTTTTGGACAACAACGGAGGTATACAGCACAGAAGAATAAGATATATCAGGCTTTGGCTGCACACACAATACTTGTTAGTAGATCAGTTCCTTGCTGGTTTGGCTCTGCATGAGATTTGTTGACAATAAGAAAAGTATAGAAAATTGTCAGCCTTGTCCATTAGGGGTCCTGGCAAAGTGCATGCTGGCTCACTGATACACTTTCAACTGGAATAACATCTTAACGTCAACAGTAGGGCGCCACCTGTGGCTTAAGACGCCGACCATGAACTTCAGCATCCCTTGTTTGAGTTCAGTCAAGGACCTTTGTACTCTCTCTACTGTCTGTCTGTAAGAACAGTACAAAAAGCCCCCAGAAATACTTAAAAATGTAATGTAATGTAACACTTGTGCATCACAGACCTGCAATTACTGTTTGCTTTATTAAAACTGTAAGGACAATCTTTCCCTAACCTGAACGGTACCACAGTTGCATTTTAGAGGTAAAATTGTTTTCACCTGACAAAAGCAATTTGTAGTTTGGTGGTTTTTTGGTCCCCTGGTGGCTACAAGACCCTGAACACCAGCTTTGTTTGATTTATATTTTGTCAGACCAACTCTACTAACTTTTTCTATTGAATTCACTGTTTAGTTTAAAAATCAATAGAATCCTGGGAACAAAGCTTTTAGTCGGGTTAATGAAACTGATTATTATGTTATTTTCTCTCACAAATACTGGTGCCTCTTGTACAGTATATCCATTAAATAACTGTAATATATGGACTCTTGGAAGACAACATGATGAAACAATAAACAATTAATTAATCTAGAAGCTAATCATACACATCTTCAAACAAAGTCCAGAGCTGTCCAACTATAATGACCAGTAGGCTCAGAGATACTGTGACAGTATCTAGAAAGAAGGTTTTGTGGAACATTTTTTGTGGTTTACAGACTGTAATAAAACACTTATTTGGAAGAAAACTCTCTGTAATTCTTTCACTGAAACCAACACAACAATTCTTCATGGTATGACAGATCAGAAATGTGGTCCTGTAAATTTCAAACCTTAGCTCAGAGTTGCACATGTTTACAGATATCGATCCAAACTGTCCAAATTGGTGACAATACCACATATAAATTCTGTTTAAAGCTGGTTTCTTGTCTACACAGTGACACACAGACTACCCGACTGTGAGTTACCATTGCAGCATAAATTCCCTCTAAATCAATAACACTCCGCTGAGAGCAACATCTATCTGAATTTAGCTACTATAAACCAAACAGACATTCATCTATAGCGCTCATCCTACTTTCATCTGCTGAAAATCCCTGATGTTCTCAGTCCAATTATCAAAGTCCCTGTCATCTCCCTGCTCCTAGGTGTCTCATCTCTGCTCTCCGCTAAGTCACTGCAAGATCACTCAGCACACCAAGAGCCTCCACCAGTTATTGCTTCACACACACCAGTCAAAATCCTCACATGCTCACCCTCACACATAACTTTCATGTTAACTCTTGCTCGACTGTTTAAAATTCGAACTTGACCTGCAGCCTCTTAACATCCACCCTTTTTTTGTGGGAATTTCGCCTATTTGACATACCCAAATGGAAAAGCTTATAACAGAAGAACTGTGAAGCCAAAATGCATGTATGAGGCTTCATTTGAAAGGTAACATCTTCTAGTTTCTGGAGATGTGTTTGTTTAGCATGTGGCTAAAACAAAAACAAAACTACATCAGTTCAAATATGGCTCAAAAAACTGTTTTTGGTCTTCATCTACAATGAGTCATATTTGAATAACATGCAAATCACTGCATACCTTCTACATCTTGTCAACCTCTAGGCCAAACCTTATGGGAGCTTTTTAGTTTGTGGTGTCACTGGTGTCCCTGAATCTCTCCAAAATGTCTTCAAGTGGCCAAATTGTGGCAATTACTTTTACTCATTACTGTGTGATGCTAAACCGCTTACAACTGTCTTAAGCAGGTCGCTGGTGACCAGGTGGATGCTAAGAGGTTAAATCTGTCCTCTTGTCTCCACGAAACCTAAGCTCTAACTTTTAATTTATATTCTATGTTAGAGCCATTTGTATCTATGTGTGTGTTAAGGTCTTTCCCTGGTTGCCACAGTGGGTGGCGTATTGGACAGCAGCATATGGAAATGGATATGTAGAAGAAGAGGCTATTACTCCTAGCACACAGTTTTTTGGCCGCCATTTAGAGGCTAATCTTTAAGCCTTTTTTTTTTTGTTTGTTTTCATGCAAGTTATTGGTGTAAGTGTGTATATAGCAAAGGCTGTATTGGTACACGGTGGTAAATAAATACATCTTAAGCACAAGTCCGCAGATGTTTGATTTACTACATGGAGCCGCTGCATGACAACACGTCAATTACATATCTCGGTAACAGCCCCTCCCTGTGGCTTGGTTTTTTTTTGCTTTGTCGAAATCAAGTCACTACATTCTAAATCCAAGTTTTTAACCTAAATGACCACTATTATATATAGAAATATGTTGTTTGTTCACACTGAAAAGCTTGCAAAAAAAAACAAGCAAGCAACACATACAGCAAGTGGAAAATATAACAACTATGGCTGTAGCAAATGATTATTTTCATTATCATCTGCTGATTAATTCCTCGATTAATCAATTAATTGCTTTGTAATAATAAAATATCAGTGAAAAATGCCCATTAAAATTTCCTTGAATCAAAGGTGATGTATTCGTATGTCGTGTTTTGTCCAATCAGCTGTCCAAAACCCAAAGATAATCAGTTTGATATCATGTAAGATAAAGAAACCAGCTAATATTTGGCATTTTTTTCCTGTCAATTGACTAATCGTTGCAACTCTAATCAAAACAATCTGAAATGGCTCTAGGGATATTCTGAGAAAGAAAAAAAAATAAAGCATTAAATTCTCTAAAATCACTTTTGTTTCCCTTTTGTGACATTTTCATTTTTTTGACATTAACAGCAGCATTTCAAAATTGCAGTTTGATTGACTCATATGATTCCCTGATGGTAGAAATAGTTACGTACAATCTTGTCTTGCTAACAGTTAAAATAGTTCCCAGTCAACATGAGTACATAATGTGTATTATTAGTAGGGATGTGTAGAGAGCCCAGTATTTGTATTTGTATCTGTATTTGTTGAGGCAGCAAAATTATTTGTATTTGTATTCGAATAAAAGTGGAAAGAGGCTTAAAAATCCTGTTCATGTTTTTATTACACTTTTAATTTTAGAAAATTAAAGTGTTACAATAAATGTTAATAAATAAACTACCTTACAAAGGAGGTCCCCACACCGGGACTCAAACCGGAGTCTCCCAGATCATAGATAGACGTAACAGGAGCAGAGAGAGTGATGTAACCAACCTGCATGCTGGTATTTGACATGTTTTTTTTTTTATTCCCAAAAACAAATATTTTTAAAAAATATTTGTATGAAACAAATATTCGTAAATAAACAAAACAAAAAAAACACTATTTGTGCTTTGACGTATTTGTATTTGGGCACACCCCTAATTATTAGTATTATTATAAAGTATGTTTGGGTTTTGTACACAGTGAATATGACACATGACAAGCACCAACAGCAGCGCCGCAGTGACACATCAGCAGGGACACACATATTTATCAGGATCACTCAGGCCTGATATGCACACCAGTCAACTAAATTATGGTAGTTAATGGCAGTTTGGAAGTTAGAACATTTTTTAAAACCTTTATATACTGAAGGCTCTCTCTTTCAGAAAGGCGGCGTTCAAACTCACACAATTATACACATTCATACCTGGAAGCAATGGTTTGTTTCACCTTTAAACTGAGGAATCAAGGAAATTACTGAAAATTACTAATTACAAATGACTAAATTACTGTTTAGCAGCACAGTTCCAGACCTACAAGTAACCACCCACATCTCAGATGTGTTCAGTGACTCAAATAGGTTCATTTACAGCTTTGCAAGCTGGAGAAAAAAAAAAACAATCAGATGTTTATAGGCATGTTTAGGATGAGGGATGTTATTTACCTACAGAGCTAGTAGTATAGAGCTACAGCCATGAAAAAAGCAACAGAAAAATGGTTACAATGACTCTTAAATAAACATATATTTTGATAATTGTAAAATATGTTACGTTAATCTTTTAGCACCTGCAACTGCAGCTTCTGTAGCGACAGAAAATAATGTCTGCCAGATCAATACGTCACACTCTACTTACTGGTCAGGTAAAACAACTCAAAAACAGCCCGAGAAACTGTTTAATATGAACATGAGACTGAAGGAATGAAGTGAAAGTAAATGTTTAGTTCTGTCTGGTGTTGCTATTTGCACCAAAAAAAATGATTTGCTCTTGGCTCACGGTCTAACTTTCACCTAATTTCACTGAAAAGTAATCTGTTGCTAACTGTGAAGGATGTTGTTTGGTGTACAGACTGTAAAACCTCCAGAGAGAAAATTGTGATTTTGGGCTATATAAATAAAAACGGACTAGACTTTAAATTACTAAATCTGTGACAATATCCTGATGCTGAGAGCCTTAAACCTCGAGTTGGTTTCACAATGAAAGCTAAACATGTACTCACACACACAAACACACAGAGGCTGAAATTGAGTGTTGGTAATAAATGACAGTGTTAAATTCACTCTCACACACACACTTTAATACCGCTTACATACACAACACTCGGACTGATGTCTACACATCCTCTTTCTCCTTTAGGTTGACCTATATCATGGGGGTTTTGCACCTGCGGTAACCTTTTTTCATTACGAGCCATGTAACTCTGCGACTAAACCTGCAGAGTCAACAGCCGCTGATAAATTAACTTCAGCGTGTTGCAGAGCATGTTCTGCACCTGCTGCTGCAAAGCCTCCGCACATTATCTACACATGAAAGAACATCTATCGAATCAGGTACCGGTTTCTTGTTATTGAGAACAAAGATACTGAGCTTCTGGATGAACGAGGAGTATTTGTGTAGAATTTGTTCACAGAGACACATCATCATCATGTTTTTCTTTGTTTGAATACTATTTTATGTACTTCGAGATAAAATTGATTTATAAAAAGTGTTTGTTTCATATTTAATTTCTCGCCGCTGAAGCTTCTGTGTCTGTTCCGCTTTGCTCAGAATAAACCGCTGCAGTAAACCTGGACTTAAAAGGGTGGACCGATGTAGAAGAATATGACATTATCTCTTTGGTTGATTCATTAGGTCTTCTGTTCAGCTGGGCTTTAGTCAAAGCCAGCGACTCCTAATCAGAGATATTGTGTTTCTCTTAAAAAACTGTGCAAAAGAAAGGCAGGTAGTGAAAACGTATAATTTAAACCTGCAGTAACTGATTTTTTGGCCACTGGGGGGCAGCAGAAACAAGGTGTCACCAACCCTTTCAGTGATCTGGAAAATTCCTTACACAGCTTTATCCTTCATTTTAACTCATGAAGTCCCTAAGAGACATCTACTGAACATCCTGGTGCAGTCATGTGACAATGTGTGAATCTGTGTACCCATGACATCACTTCCAAAATGGCGGTGTGCCTGGTCAGCAAATGTGACAGAACTAACTCATTTTAAAAAGCTTGTTTTTTTTGTTACTAAAGGTAAGTTTCAACCCATTTAACAATTCTGCTGCTTTAATAAGACGTCCTGTATTACATTTAACCTGTTCTGACCACATTTCTTGAACAAATTGATATAAAACAAGTTAGGGAAATATCGTTATTACATATATGTTACATTACAGATCTTTGACACTAGGGGGTAGAATTTCAAAAAAAAAAAAATCTGAAATGTGTTCCTTGTGGTCCATTTGACCTGTTTTATATTACCCATAATTTTCCTTTAAGGAGAAATGGGTCGGGGTTCTTATGGGTTAATAAGTTGATGTGTTGAACTTGTTAGCAAACAGTTGCTTATTTCCACATCCAGCAGTTACAGAGCAACATTATCATTCATTTGGAGTCGTGTTTCTGTCCACCTGGTGAATGTAAGTCCAGTATTCACTCTCTTTTAGCTCTGTTTTTGCTCTCTACCAACTCCCGAGGGAAATATCTGGCTCTTTAGCTGCTAAATGCTCCACTATGTTCACCAGCTAGTCTACAGCTGTGTGTGAACAGGCCTTTATCCAGTTAAATTGTCCTAGTAGTAAATGTAAAGTAAAAATTCCATGGAGAAAACATGATTTTGTGTAGAAGAAATATATTTTTTCTGCTTTCCTATTCTGTTAATCATCTTCCAACCCCTTAGCAGGTTCCTGACCCTAAAGGTTAGGTAGCAAAGGGTCAGTTCACCCAAATTATAAAAAACAAAACATATTATATCTAGTTGTATCCATCCATGCAGAGAGTTTTGGTCTTATCTTTCTGAGATTTCTGCCTCCATCCCAATACAATGGTTGTGATGCACCCAGGATTGAAAGATTACATTAAAAACATCATTTTTCATGATACAAAGTCCAAGTTACTGTGGATGGATATGGTATATCATTGGATCTATTTTCTTCCAAAGAAATAGTCACTATGAAAACTTTACGTTTATGTTGTCATATCTATAAGCAGATTCATGAAAAAGCCTTAGAAGTTTCCAAGAGGCCCACAGAAGGGAAGAATTTAGATTGAACTGGTCCGTTTCCATTATGTAAAAGAAATCTCATGAAACAAACAATTTGCATATAATCAAAGGAGAGGCACAGATGACGCAATGTCCTGTCTCCTGCATTTTCTACTACAACACTTGGACACCCCTGGAAACAATGCCAGACTTCTTTTCATTGATTTTAGCTCCGCCTTTAACACCATCAGGTAATCAAGAAGCGACAGCACCTACAGGTTCCATCACCGTTAATCCATCTGATCCATAACTTCTTCTCCAGCAGATCACAAGCAGTAAGGGTTGACAACTCGCTGTCAACCACCATTATTCTCAGTACCGGCGGTGCTCTACAGGGTTGCAGCATTTCTCTGCACCCTCTATACAAATGACTGTCAAAGTCCATCCGCCATTACCCTCTACTTCAAATATGCAGATGACATGGCCGCCCTCGCAATGCTCAATGACGCAAATGACTCTCTGCCTATCAGCATTCCCTATATCATGATCTGGGTGAATACTCTTTTCTGATTGGCCGGCAGGTGTGTGTTAAAACCGTATATATTGCACACGTAGTTCGGCTCAAGTTTAATAACCGTTTCTAAATTTATTACCTGTAACCATAGCAACATTAAAGAGCACAGCTGTCAAAGCTTACTCATTATGAAGTTTTGAAGAATGGGATGCAGCAGAGGAAAAAGAAATGGAGACCTGAAGAGCTTAAGATGATAGAAGAAGAGAAGGATGAGATTAATATGAAAAAGGCAACAAAGTGGGCTTTTAATATACTGAGAGACTTTCTCTACCAAACTCTGATTTGGAGACAAACTCTGCAGTTATGCTTAATGACACCTTGCGTGAATTTTATGCCTCGGTTCAGGCTGGCGGCGAGTACAGTGTGGCAAGTTGTCATGACAACAGTAAGCTTTTATTTTATATTGTTGACAGATGACCATGTTATAAGCAGGATAATAAACTTGTACATGTGCGTTGAGCGATTTTAAGGAACTTCGCCTCCACGTTGTGCCTTAAAACCATTTAACACACACCTACTCGTTGATGATCTCGTACATATCCCATTTTAGCACATGGTGCAACAAACACCTTCAACACCTTAACATTTAAAAAACTAACGAGCTGCTCTTTAGCCCTGAGATGCACCGATACCAATACTTATATCGGATATCAGTCTGATACTGACCCAAATAGCTGGATCTGGTATCAGTGACAATGGGCCGATCTGGTATTGGATACCATTATTTTAATAAATAACAATTCAGTAAATTTATATCTATGTATTTATTTGTTACATTTTGTTTCCCAGTCTCTTCCATACGGTGAGGCATACAGCTCATTAATTAAACACTGGTATAGGATTGGTACTCATTATCGACTGATACCTAAAGCCCAGGTATCTGTAACAGGACTGAAAAAGTCGGATCAGTGCATCCCTACTTTAGCCCCCCCGCAAAACACTGGTCCAACCCCCCAGTCTCACCATTAAAGGACAGAAGGTAGAGGTGGTGGAGTCTTTAGGATATCTTGGCAATAACCTCCACTTCAATCATCATACCATGGACATTTACAAGTGTTGCCATCAGAGACTCACATCCATCCATAAACTAAACCACCTGTCTGTCCAACCCCATCTTCTCCTGTACCGTAGCATCACTGAGACAGTTCTTCTGTGTGCTGCCATCTGTTTTTTTTCCATATGCTTACTGTTACCAATACGAACAACTCATTTAGCCAGCAAACTCATTGGTATTCCCAACCCCAACTTATCCAATTGTGTCACCTCATCCCTGAGTCACAAACACTCACAATCACACATGACCCAGACCCCCCCCCCCCCCCCCCCCCCCCCCCCCCCCCCCACCAGCACTTTACCCCCCCTCTTGTGTAGAGTGTCAATCCACGTCTTCATCTTTGTCTCTGTAATTAAGTTTCCCCAGAATTTTATAGGTTTTACTTGTTTGTGTTTGTACGCACCTACTGTGGAAAATCATTTCCTCCTTGAAGACAAATAAACTATCTGAACACCTGCAACTCCTGAAGATGTAAATCTGAGACGATGCAGTGATTAGACTGATTCTGTAAAACGGACAGCTTTCTCAACATCAGATATGAATCACCGCAGATGAGTGACGATGATGACGATGATGATGGTTGTTATTGCATTCATCTCAGAGTAGGTGTCTGTCTATACTTACTATATATCCTGGTGCACACACACAACCTCCAGTGGTGCCGTCACAGTCGGCTCCGTTGGCGCAGGCACACAGCTCTCTGCAGCCCTCGCCGTAGTAACCCGCCGGACAGGTCTCGTTGCAGTAAAGCCCCGCCCATCCCGCTGCACAGGTGCACTCTCCTGACAAAGGGTGACAGCTGAGAGGGAAAAGGCATTGTAAAATTAACCCTCTCATGCATGAATTATTAAATCACAGAGTAATATTTTTTTTGTTTATTTTTACTCTTAAATATAATGAATATTAATATATTGTATTTTGACATGTGTCCACTGTAGCAGACACCATGCATCAATGGAGTAAAAAGTGATTAATGGAAATCAATATAGGCAAAATATATTATATACATACATATATATATATAGAGAGAGAGAGAGAGAGCAAATGGTATGAATACACATAGGAACATTAAATAACAACAACAATAGAGAGGATATTTGAAAAACATGTCATGGGCCCAATAGGCAGAATGTGCCCTTTGTTGCATGACGTCCACTGGAGAGGACAGAAGAAAAATAGTATTAAAAACTTGATAAAAGTATTTCAAACATCTTATTTAGTTGAAAAATATACTTTTTTTACCTGTTTTTTTCTCTGAGAATAAAAGAGTTTAGCAGATATTCCTGAGCTATTTATTGCATTTTAATTTGCATTTCCTCCACTTTACGCCATTTTGAATTTATGATTCAATATCTCAAAATCACTGAGAGAATAAAAAATGACATTCAGATGGAATTGTAGACAAAACTTTGGGGGTTCAACACCTGGTAGTTGGGACATGGTACTACAACGTAAATGGTTCAAAATGGCTTCCAAATATCCGTCCACTGTAGTGGACACCATGCATGAAAGGGTTTTAAATATTTATATCTCTAACATACTATCCTTACTATATTTTGATCTAATAGTTTGAGAACAGACACTTTAAGTACCGTTGAAACACGACATAACTGCACAAGACAGTCCTGTGTTTAACTGAATGCAAAATGCTTCACACTGGAATGCAGAGACATCAATCATTTCTGCATCTGGACTCACTGGCAATGATTCAAACAGAGCTTTCGTCTATACTACGTCACTTTCTTTCTTTCTTGACCAACAACTGAGCACCTGAGCGTGTTTGTCTCTTTGCAGGGGCAGTATTTGTCGCAGATGAGTCCGTACAGGCCGGTGGGACAGAAGCGGTCCTGGCAGCTCGGGCCCTTGAAGCCCTCGTTGCACAGGCAGGCACCGTTGATGTGGTAGCACTTGGCGCCGTTCTGGCAGTCACACTTGTGGGCACACTGCGGCCCGTAAGTGCCGACCGGGCACTCGTCCTGGCATCTGGGTTAAAGACAATAAGAAAGCAGCGGTGAGAGGAAGTTTTTAGTGTTTCTGGTCAGCAGATGAACAAAGAAGCTTCTTGTCACAGTTAAAAGCTTAGCTGTTCATTCAATTAGCCGTCTTTTGTCCGGGCGTATTTATTCGCTCCTAAAGAAGTACCGAAAAACATTAAGAGATAATTGTATTCACTGTGTTTTTTAAACCCATTTTCCATAAATAGTTCCTGTGGAGTTTTGCTTGTTTTGCCAAAGAAGCTATTAAGTTATTATCTGACAATTTTCTGACTTCTGTTTGCTTTCATTCTACTCTAGTTAATGGAAAAATACAACTTCAAAGATAACATATTAAGTAGGAATGCAGTCCTCAGAGATGTCGTTAAATTTGTTTTTGTACAAATAACAGTAAACATTTTTGAGTTAATATGCATGTTTAAGAAGTTATCATCAGACCAAAAAGGGACGACGGAGACCAGACACAAGACTGGTGTCAGCAGTGTCCGAATTATGTACATCCAAGTCCGGTTGGGTTGAAGGTCTCAATATGTCTAATAACTGATTGGATGCAAGCAGACTCTACCAGCTTCATCATCATCATCATCAGGGGAGAAAATATGTGTTGTAAGGCAGAGTGTTAACTGTGAAGTGTAGGAAAAATGACAAGTATTGCTGCTTTTTTTTAGCAGAGCATCATGCTGCTGCAGATGTTGATGTTTTCTCTCTATTTCGCTCTGTTCAGGTCGACCACATGTCGCATCAGGTCTAATTATCCTTACGTCAGATCTGGTCCGACAGTCCTTAACCTGCACTTAAGCAGCTTTTCCACGGTCTGTTTTGGCTCGGGTCCAAAATTTTGGACCTATGACGACCTCTGTCAGTGTCTCTAAATGTAAAATGTCAGACTCATTTTTCCTGGGAGGACAGTTCAGATTTGTAAGTTAAACAAAAAATATGATGATTAATAAAATGTGAAATATGAGTGAAAGTCTGACACTGGCATAGCAAATTAAGCAGAGTGAAATCATCTCAGTCTGTGCAGGAAGTGGCTGAAATGTCGAGAAATCAAAGACGCAGCTGAATCAATGAGCTCCCCACTATCAGAAACATGGATAAACCTGGATAAATAACACATCAGATCCCAAATATGATAAAAACTGGGATAAACACCCAAAACCAGGATCAATCTCATGATAACTGAAAGCTTGTTTTGTTGTTCAAAACATTTAAAATAAGTTTCACATTCTTCACAGTCAGAATTATACTGAAAGGACACATTTAAAATTTGAATAATGGTCAATGATACTACTTTACAATAAGTACAGAATGATATTATCCAACACTCACTCAGAGCTCTCCATTTTTCCTCCCAGATGACATGTGCTCCACCGTCACGTACGCTCACACCATTATAAGGTCAACAGGCTACACATTATGCTGAGACCCGGTGTGGCGCTCAAGGTTAAAGCTTACAAAGTGGCCATATGGATTATAATGAGCCCCCCCCGACTGAACAGATAGAACCGTATTGAATAGAAAATTGTTTCAGCTAAGTGAAAGCCTAAGTTAGGCTGACGTCTCTGCATCATTCTCAACACGTCCCGCGAGATGAAACCATTAAGAAATAGACAAATCACTCAATTAAAACGGCTCAGCGAGGACTTCTGTTTTGTGTCACGTTTAAATCATGCCAACTTCCTCAGGACTCTTATCTCGGCTAATGCCATTAGAACGCCGACCAGGTGGAGGAGAACTCAATCTAGGAATTATTCCATGTAGGCTAATTCACCTGTCTGGGGCCTAAATGAATGGAGGTAATTTGAACCAATTGAGAATAACGATGGAGAGCGAGGGAGAGAGAGAGAGAGATGGACAGAGAAAGGAGGAGAGAGGCAGAGAAAGAGAAGGAGCCACCGGAGGGACGTAAGGGGGTTGGAGAAAGTCTTTTTCAACTAATAGACAATGTCAGAGATGATGGAGGCAGTAAAGTAGAAAACAATTTCAAATGGCTCTTGGTAAAAATCTCCCACTTTTGTTGACGGGGGAATGGACAAAGACAGAAGGAGTGTAACAGCAATCCAAGAGCATTAGTTGAGCATTACGGGCAGAGTAGGGAGGAAGAACATTAACACATAACACTGAAAAGTCTTCATGTTCTCTGCACACACTGTACCTCCAGCTCACATGTCGTAAGATATGTCTAATTTTGAGAACACATGTGAATTTCAATAGAAGTCTATCAAAATTAAACAAGTCGTCTCTAATATCCAACATATGTTAAGATAAATAAGTAAGTAAGCTTTTATTTATATAGCACACACAGTTACAAAGCGTTTTACAGACACATGCACATGCAAAATTGAAACAGATAGATTAATAAAACAGACAAACACGACACAAGAGAGAAATCAACCAAAATGAAATAAAAACAGGACATGGGAACTAGAAGGGAGGTCTATAGAAAGATACTTCGTTTCAAACAGCCCAAGGATTCGGCAGAGTTGGGTCTAAGAATGCAAATGCGCGGTCACCTTTTACATTTACATTTTTTCATTTAGCAGATGCTTTTATCCAAGGCGACGTACATATGAGACTGATACAACACAAGCAGGGATCTGTACAGGAGACAACAACACGAGTAAGTGTCATAAAGCTTAAGTTTGGGACGTAGACGCCAACAGGCGGTGCAACAAGGCAATGATTAGATTGCATAGAAGCATGTTTGTTTTTTCTCTACCTACAGTCCATCAAGTGCAGAGGTGTTCGTGAAAGAGCTGGAAGATTGAGAGGGACTCTGCAGATCGAACAGAGTTTGGTAACTCGTTGCACCACCGGGGAACTACAGAAGAGAAAAGTCTAGCTGGTGACTTAAGGTCCTGCTGTGGTGGATTGATTGTGTGAGTGGCTTTTGATTGGCTGTTTGTGCGAGTAGATAGAAGGCCGAGATTTGAGGATTGAAGAGGTCGTGAAGTGGAACGGGAGGACAAGGAGCTCAGAAATGTAGCTAGGGGCGAGGTCATGGAGTGCTTTATATAGAATCAACAGGATCTTGTAGTTTATTCTGAATTTTACTGGAAGCCAATGGAGGGACGCAAGAACAGGGGTAATGTGGGAGGTGGTTAGGTATGAAAGTACAAGACCATTTATATAAATATTTGGGGGTAGAAGTTAACTACAACTCTGAAGGTGCAGCAGAAGCTACAGATTATAGTGTTGAGAAAACTGATTTTACAATCTGCAGCTTAAATCAGTTTAGTTTTAATTTCTGGGTCACGTTTGAGTGAAATCAGCAACTGCGGTTGCAGTAAAATTTAAAATCAATGTATATGAGTGTAAATATGCTGGAAACAGCCTATACAATACACATCATGTGTCAGTTTTTAAACATGTAGATTGTAAACCCATCCCAGGCTGCTGAAATACACAAATTTCCTGAGAAATTAAGGAGCACATGCCCAGGGTTATCCTTCAAGGCAGAGATTCACAATTATACAATTCTGTCTTAAAACAACAGTTAGGAGCCAAAATGTTTTTCTTGCTGCCTCATATATATATAAGCTTCAGATACATTTTTAAATGCATTTTTGCACTTAAAGACTGAGGACACATTGTAGATTTTGGCCTCCATCACTTACATTGAAAGCACATTTGAAGGGGATCTTTTAATAGCCAGTATGAACGGGAGGAATAATTACAGCGAGGAAAACCTGACTGCTGTTTTAAGACACATTTGACATGAAATTGTGAACCCGTCTTTTAATGCCTCAGTTAAACTGCAGTTAGATCATTTTCTGCAGTGTAATGTTTTAGTGAAACATATATTTTTTGGAGTATCATTTCAAAAGGAACCAGATCAAATTGTTCAGGGATTTGATTTGATTGCATGAGTCTCCGGAGAACCACAACAACGTGGAGCTGAGGGGGACTGTTAGCCTCCACCTGCACCTCCATCACCTGTGTTGTTAGACCAGGAGGCAGAGAACGAGGGAGAAATGAAAAAAAATAGACCTGGACCACATACTGTTCCTCCTACTATGATATCACTGTGTTAGCTACTATAAACCACAAGCTAATGAGGTCAAGAGTGGTTTTACTGTATGATGGATGGGGTTAGCTCGACGCCCCGAATCACATTAAACACATTTATTGGATAAATGTGGGTCATTAAAAATATCAAGACATTTTAAAGGGAGAGAAAAGAGAAGCATTTTGGTGTATAAATAGTCTCTTTTATTTGGCATTTAACAAGAGATGAAGAAATATTATTATTATATAATTTATAAAAGGTATTTTGTTATTTAAATGTATCTTTAAGTGTTAAAAGACAGAAGAATTATTCTTGTTTTTTGAAAACTGAAATAGCAGAATCAGCTATTTGGTATTGCAAAAATGGATGAAAGATGGAAAATAAAAGATGAAATCTGTATTATTATTATTCATTTACTAATTTATGTTTTGCATCCATTAAGATCAAATTTTGTATTTTGAAAACCTATGTTGTATACCCCATATTCATGGTGATTTCTCTTGTAAAGTCACATGACAAGTTGTTGGACGCTACAGTATATAAATAAACCAGACACAAGCTTGGACTCCACCCTGATGATGGTAAGATAACTGAATATGTCTGTTGAGTATAACGTTGTATTATGATTTAATTTTGATGCACACATCTGACAGCAGATATGTGCACTTTGTCATTATTTTTATTTAAGAATTGCTATATTAAAATATCAGAAATGACTAATTTAGTCATCTAAATTTAAATAAGCAGTCAAGCCACCTGGTAACATCTGCAAGTTAGAGGGCCCAGTATTTGTATTTGTATCTGTATTTGTTGAGGCAGCAAAATTATTTGTATTTGTATTCGAATAAAAGTGGAAAGAGGCCTAAAAATACTGTTTTTGTTTTTATTACGCTTTTAATTTTAGAAAATTAAAGCGTTACAATAAGTGTTCATGAAGTGTTCCCTTGTGTCTTTAGTTCAGCTTTATCTCTGGGGAACACCCCCAACTCCGGGAGTGATGTCCAAATGAGGAAATGTGCGTCATGTAGCAGGTGGATGTGACTCCCCTCATTGAGACCTGCTGATAGACGTAACAGTGGAGCAGAGGAGAGACACTGAGATAGAGATGTAACCGACCTGCTCACTGGTATTTAACATGTTTTTTTATTCAAAGTATTTGTATGAAACAAATATTTGTAAAAAAAAACCAAACAAACACTTTTTGTGCTTTGCCGAATAACATATTTGTATTCGGGCACACCCCTACAAGCAAACCTACAAAAATAATCGCATTTCATCTGTACTCTCTGTATTTCCCACTAATATAGTCACATAACTTGTTTAGATTTACAGCATCAGTGTTGCTTTATTGTCTGTATTAATATTAGTATCAGTATCAGTATTTATTACGTACTTCACAGTCATGTTTATCTTTCTCCCTGCTGGTTAATATTTGCAGTTGCAACAAGCTAATTTCCTAAAGGGGTTCAATAAAGTTTTATACAATGTTACAGCTGTTTTCATACTTCACCTCTCTCCGATGTAGCCGGCGGTGCACTGGCACTGACCGCTGATGTGGTCGCACAGGCCTCCGTTACGACAGGTGCACTCCTGGGAGCAATTAATTCCAAACGATCCGAACGAACACGGCTGAGCGCAGACGGGACCCTGAGGAGGAAGATTACATGATCATCGTGTTTATATCTACATCAGATAAATGAATTTGACAACATACCACAGAGTAAACACCGTACGCTTCGCATTAATGAAATTGAGTTTGTCACATTAGAAGTTAGCAGTGACATCAAGAGTTTATTTTCAAAATGTTGACTTCTCAGAAAAACATTTTTTTTTACTGCCCTCATGTTTGAGTTTATTCAGGGAATTTCAAAATAAAATAAAAGGATTTTATGAAAAGCATAATAGTATAATCAAAGCAATTAATCTTCCATTTATGCAGAGTCAGTCATTTGTTTCTAAAACCTGCAATTATATATTTTCTTTGCTTGTTGTTTGTTTGATACTTGTTAAATTGTAGTCATATTGTGACTCATCTGCCGTTAATCTCACATGAATTTGTTGCTTTCAGCCTGGAAAGATAAAAGTTTGTGGAGGCAAAACAAAAAAAAACATTTTAATATTGAATCTCTATACAGAATATTCATCCCCAGATCCAAACTGATCTCAGCTTTGGCTTTAAAGATTCTCTACTGGCTGAACTCCAACAGAAATGCACATTATTTGGAGTCGGTTAGCTGGATGCTGTGTGTGCTGTGTTGTGGATGTGATGCGGGTCGTACCACCCAGCCGGCGGGACAGGAGCACTCCCCTGTGACGTGGTGGCAGGTTCCTCCGTTCTGACAGGGACAACGCTGTTCACACAGGGAGCCGTGTTTACCTGGAGGACAAGGCTCCTCACAGCTGGAGGTAAAAGAGAGAGGCAGGAGTTAACGTACGACCATTTCTAAGAGCATCTTCAGTTCAGTTACGATGCCTTTGTCAATCAGCTCTTAAGTTAGAAGGACGGGTTCACAATTTATAAAGTCCGTCTTACAGTAACAACAGTCAGGTGTCCATATGAACAGTGAAAGAGGTTTTCCTCCTGTTTATACTGGATATTTAAAGATCCCCTTCAAATATGCTTCAAATGTGTCCACACAGTCATTTAAAAGTTGATGTGAAGCTTATATGAGGCTTCATCAGTCTGAGTTAGTCTAATCAAGTGGATATCTGACACATATACAGTCTTTTTAGCATCAAATTCCCTCTTTGTGTTTCCCTGTTGAGCTGCGGTGGAAGTGTAGTAACAAAAAGAGGGACTTTGACACTAACAAGACTGTAACGTTGAAAGATATCTACTTGTTTTGACTCATTTGGATGTTGCGGTTGTTGTTGTAGCCGCTGTGTAAAGCTGCAGACCTGCACATATCATGCACAAGTTGCCAATATCAAAACCATTAAGAACCGTTCAGAGAAACACTTTGAAAATGAGTTGCAGGGTTATGAGTTTCAATTCATCTCCATGGAAACACTTGAGGCCTTAAGTACCATATTTTTTATCCCCTCACAGCCCGGCGCCCTCGCAGCCTTGATGTGATGATGATGAACATGTCAAAGTATGTGTGACAAAAACTCTGCAAGGGACGTTTGGATTCAGCCTTTATTAAGAGGGACACTCAGCAGCATAAACAGCTACTCACAAGGCACCGGTGTATCCGGGCGCACAGAGGCACTCGCCGGTCTGATGGTGGCAGGTGGCACCGTTGAGGCACTGGCACTCCAGCATGCAGTCCTTGCCGTAGAAGTCGAGGTCACAAGTCTCCTCGCAGCGCCAGCCCTGGTAGCCGTCGGTGCAGACGCAGGCTCCGGTTATCGGGTTACATTTGGCCCCGTTCCGGCACTGACAGCGGTTACTGCAGTGGGGACCCCAGTAGTCGCTCTCACAGCCTGAACGGAGAGAAGGGACAGTGAGTCAACGTGTGTGATTTAAAACTGCGTAATCGTCGATATCTGTGTGAGTCATGAGGTCTGAGACTGTGGAGGATTCATGGACTTCTGAAAATGAAATAATCCTCGTGAGAGTGTGAGCATCTCACAGGAGGGGGAGAGGAGGAAAGGTGAGATGAGCTGAGGTCAGAGAGGAGAAAAGGAAGAAAAGAGGAAGAAAAAAATTAAGTGCAGTGAAGAAAAAGATAAAGAGACGAGAAGAGAGAAGTGCAGAACAGAGGAGGAAAAAGAAGAGAGGGTAACACATTACTTTAAGTCCCTCAATGTAGCATCTATAAGTAGTATATAAACTGCTAATTCATGGTTTATAACACACTATAATGTATTTGTTAGCAGATATAAGTGTTTATTAATGTATTTGCCAACAACTATAACTCCTCCTGTGGACACACATAAGAGGAAGCTGCTATCTGATAGTGATTGAAAATATGGTAAAACACAGTGGTAATAATATAAAATATGTATTAATAGGAGAAGACAAATACTGCACATTAATAAACACTTAAAATCTGCTTATAACTATATAATAGTGTGTTATATAACATTTACAGTATTACATGTTTATGAGGTGAGGTTTATCCTGATATAAAACATTAAACATTAAGCTTAAACCTGCATTAACTGCTTTTTTGTCCGCTAGTTTTCAGCAGAAACAAGCAACGAATACAACAAATATTCAAATATGAGAAGCTGGAACCAGCAAATATTTAGACTAGATGTTACTTAAACCTGCAAAAAAAGTTTTTTGTTCACTTGTTTTCAGCAGAATCAAGTAGTGAACACAACTCTGACATATCATCAGCTTTTAAGCTAATATGTTGAACTTGTTAGCAAACAGTTGCTTATTTTCACATCCAGCAGTTACGGAGCAACATTATCATTCATTTGGAGTCGTGTTTCTGTCCATCTGGTGAATGTAAGTCCGATATTCACTCTCTTTTAGCTCTGTTTTTGTTCTCCACCAACTCCTGAGGGAAATATCTGGCTCTTTAGCTGCTAAACGCTCCGCTATGTTCAGCAGCTAGTCTACAGCTAACTGTGTCTGTTTGCCGTTTGATGCTGAGCAGGTAGTGTACAGTGACTTTTTAGAGCTTTTTCTCTGAAAACGAGCGCTAAGAGTGAAGCAAAACAGTAAAGTTGCAGCTGGACAGCTAAACAATGAGCTGAAACTCACTATAAAGCTCCGTAAAGGCGAGGAGTCACTGGTAATTCTCTGTAAGTTCATCACTATGAGCCACGCACAATACACAATGTAATTTGACATATAGTTATTATAAAAATATCGATTATAGGCGCTTCAAAGTAAAGAGATTAGTAGAGATACAGGTGAGACAACAGACACTGATATCCACAACAATAACTACACAGAGAAAAAATTGGTGTCAGTCTTTCATGAATAGTGGAAGGAATTATTCTGTTGCACTTTTCGGCACCTTGAACACTTCTCTGAGGGGAGTAAATGTGGTCATTCTTCATATTGCCAGCTTTAAATCTCAGTCAGTTGACAGGTGGCTTAAAAATTGTGAACTGCAGTTCCCATAAAGCATCTATCCTGACATCGGTAAACTCTACAACAGCACGTCGATGTTTACCAACCGAGCTGGTCTGTGATCTCTTCATACCAGCAGATAAGTGCAGGCAAGCCAAGTTAACTTTTATTTATGAAGTGATTTAAAAACTATGAACTCACATATGCCGATAACCGAGTTCAGGAGGAGTTTTTAAAGTTTTAGTTAATGAGATGTTTTGGAGAAGAGTAATGCAGAGTCTTGGTGCAGCCTGTTACTGATGTCGGGTTGCTGGTGGGAAAAAAAAGGGATAAACCACATTTTACTTTTTAAAATGAATCGATAACTAAGCTCATTACTGGAGAAAAGTAATTAGTTACTCCATGTTTCATTAATTATGTTATACCATAGCAGAAAGAATATTTCTTACAAGATTTCCAATAAGCGTTGCCTTTCAGTGTGTTATACTTTTATTTATGATATTTTCAACATGACTTAAAAAAGCAGAATAAAACAAGAGAAATCTGTTTTAGATGAATAACAAGCCGCAGAAACTTAAATCAATAATGTCTCTTTTTTACTCTGCGGGGGAAAGTTCACTTTACTTTACTTAAAGTTTACTTTACTTTGTGAAGTCCCATCCGTCAGTCTTACATTGAGACCTTGACAGAAGATTAATCAGCAACTATTTTGATAACTGAATAATCATTTCAGTCATTTTTCAAGCAAAAAATACCAAAAACATTGACTAGTTCCAGCGTCTCAGATGTGATGATTTGCTGTTTTTCTCTGTTGGTGAATTGAATATTGTAAGATTTTAGACTGTTAATCAGCCAAAACAAGCAAACTGAAGACATCACAGTGGCCTCTGGATAATTGTGAATGCAATTTTTTCACTATTTATTAACATTTCATAGACTAACCAATTAATTAAGAAAATAGTCAGTAGATTAAATGATGAAAATAGTGATTAGTTGCAGCTGTTGACCTTTGCACTGCTAGAAGCATCTGGCAAGTTTTGAGGGACAATCAGAGACGTGATCTGGATCATCCAAACAAAAACAAATAGATTTTAAGGTAACGTTAATGTGACCAGCTTCCTGTCTGCAGAGCTTATTCTTTATAGTTTGCTCTTACATTTCGATCTGTCACTTCCCTACATGTAAAGTGTATATTTCTGACACTTAAACAAAATTGAAGCAAACTCCTGAATATTAAGTGGAGATAAATTGGATTTCTGTAGAATAACCAACTTTATCATCTAAGCTGATTAGTTGTATTTTTCACATAAAGCTTTCAACTGTGTACCTTTAACTTGGCTAAAAAATAAAACACCACCAATGGTTTCAGTACCTCCCATAGCTGCTTCAAGGTGACTGTTAGTAGATCTCTATTCTGGATCTCTTTCATCCCAAAAGTCACTTCAGTCCTCAGTTGGCTGAATTCACTGTCACTGGTGCTGCTCTTATGGTTTTATCCTGCAGTTAAACTCTGTAGGACTAATTGGCCTCAATATGCTTCAGACAAAGTGTTTGTCAGATCGTCCAACAGCATCTAAAACTCCCTTTTCTGACGACAGGGGACAGTCGACAGTTTAACAATCACACCGACTTCACACAGTAATTAGCAGAGGTGTGAAAGTAGGAAGGGTTTGAACTTGTGAAAGCTCTTTTTTTTATATATATATTTGTCACACAACAACTTTTGTCACTTTTTGTGTGTACAACCAAGCACCATGAATGAGGAGAGACTGATTTATTATTGAACTTCTGTAACGTTGTCGGACTCACAACGGACAGTAGATGCACCAGAGATGTCACTGTTTTTATCCCACACATTCTTCTTCCTTGTCAAAACCTGACACCTACATTACCCACAATGCAACTTGACCTCTGACAGTTCAGTTGGAGATTCAGGTGTGTTATGCTAGCAGTGGCTAACGTATCCCGGAGCTGCTAGCTTCTAGCAGAGATGAAAAGCTACAGATGTCTGGCAACCTCACTGCTTTCTAACTCCACACCCCCAAATTTTTTCAAGTTTTCAGATGCAATTTATCAGATTTCACACAGCTCCCACTGCAGGCTATATGAACATATGTATTAGAACTCACCAACACCTGTAAACAGACTTTGATGTGTAAAATCGCAGGTCTCTCTTAAACCATTTGTACTAAACTACAGAGTTTTTGGAGAGAGGCTGAGAGGTCAGTGGGATGCAGCCAGGTGGAGGCTATGATGGCTTTGTACCCCTCCTTCAAGCGTGGCAGACATTTTACCTTTAGACATGCTTGGTCAACACGTAAGAACTAGTTTGTTTGAAGCACGCAGAGGCCTTAAGGCAGAATACACCTGCCTGGAAATGCATTAACAGTCAAATTTTACTCCTATATTTATCCCGACGTGATCTAATAACAGCTCAAAACAAAACATCAGCCTGCAGTGTCGACATGCAGCATGATGGATGCAGGAACTCACGGAGTCCCATCAGCGTGAAACAGCAGAAACTTAAAGTCATCAAATTCAGCATTTAAATTCTCTAAGCCAGTGTTTTGCAGAATGAAGTGGAACTACCACGGGACAATGGATTATGCTATTTTTCTTATATTCTAATGAACCCTCACTTACAAAAATTAAACCTAAATATTGCCGGGCACAGTTAATTTCAGCCTTTTTAGTCTCTTGTCAAGAGATAAATTAAATGTTTTCTATAACAAATCCTTTCTTTAACCTGTCTCTGACGCTTTATAAACACTGACGACGGTTGATTCAACAGAAATTCAAGGATCTCTTGTCAGAAAATATATCACAGAGCTGTAAGTGGATGAATTGCTGGTATAAATCAGAGCCTGCAGACATTAGATGAAAACAAGTACAATGATGGAACACTTTATTATATATTACATCATGTTAGATAGCATAAATCAAAGCTCTATTATCTTTTTGATATATGCTCACGGGGTGAACTGCACTCCGCAGAAAGGATGTAAAGTACAGAGAGTTTGAGTGCCAACAGCTCTAAAATGAATGCTTTTAAAGGTATACTATGCAGGATTTGTTAGTTGGTTTTTTGTAAAACAGCATTTAAAGTTGACCAGAGCGAGCTGAGAGAGAAAAAGAGAGAGCAGCACCGGCGAGAACAAAGCCGTGAATCAGATAAATAAAACATTATTTTCGGTGATGTTCTAAAGCACAAATAAACACGCCCACACCCCTGCACAACCCTGCAGGAAGGCGCCACATTGCCGGATTTTGTGTGAATGCAGAGCTTCATCCTGTCCTGCCGTTTGAAGTCAGTTGCACTCCTACTATAGTAATTACGGCAGCCTGGTCAAAGCTGATAGTCCCTCAAGGCTACCATAATTACTGCAGTAGCAGGGCAACTAAACTGCCCAATTTTGTTAACTTGCTCAGCTTTCATTGATTTGGTCATTTTCCTTGATTTTTGTGCTTCTTCTGTGGTTAAGTAGGCTGCGTAGTTAGTTAGTTTCTTTATTCATCTGTTTTAATTGTGTTTATTGTTGATATACGACCAGGAGTCTGCACAGGGTGTTTTATTTTGAAAATTGGATGCTCAATGCTGTTTCTGTGTCTGACTTCCTGCCCAGCTCGATCTGCTCTGTGCTGCTTGACGCGGCTTCCGTAAAAAGTAGACGAGGCGCCTATCTTTAGCGCAGCGCAGCGGAGAGCCGCCTCTGGGACGCTTCTGAAACGCGCCGTGGCACACTCAGTGGAATTTAGGGGTAAACGCTGTTATTGGCTGGGAGATACACACCCACTGCCCAAAGGTCGACGCCCAGAAACGTCCCGAACACAGCAAAATACTAAGAAAATACAGGCAGAAGGCAGAGTCTCTGCAGATAAACACACTTCTAGTGGGTCGTAAGTGATGATTGAGAGGGATTATTTTTATATGAGTCTACACATTGTTTATTAAGAAAATCCTGCATATTATACCTTTAAGTTAAAAAGCAAAAACCCTAGAAGTGGTGTCGAAACAAGCTAGAGGAGGGATGGGCAAAGTTGTCCAGACTTAGGGAACTTTTCTCCCCCAAATGTGGGTGGTAGTTTCACAGATACTATAGTGTTAAATGTTTCATCAGTACTGTGGTGGACAGAGCTATGAGCAGACAAAGAATAAATTAGACTCACACTCCCGTCCTCTCAATCTTTCCTTAATTTACTCTACACATCTCTCAGTTCCTCCTGTCCTCTCTCTATTTTCTCCTCCTTATGCCTCTGCCTCTCTCTCTCTCTCAAAGAGGGGAGTTCTCTTTATTACTCTTAACTAGTGAGCCAGCATAGTCAAATCCTTTATCCTCTCACTGCCTCAATTATTCAGCAGCAAAGAGTCCAAATCAAGTGACTAATGACTTTGATCAAGAGTAGCTCGCTGGCACTAAGCAGAACTTTCTGTACTAAATTAAGAGCTGCATAATACACTTTGGCAGGGGCCAACTCTTTAAGGAATGTTTCTAGGTTTGTCTTTGGTGTAGTCACTCTTTGCCAATAATAAAATTTGAGCTTGCTCAAGAGGTTTGGCCCTTCAAGATTCAAGATTCAATAACTTTATTGTCCCCAAAGGGCAACAGTTTGTGCAGCAGTAGAACAACACAAGACAACACTGAGCATAGAGTACATCAAAAAAAAGATTTTAAAAAACATATAAAAGTCAAAACTGTTCAAATGCAAAAAAGAAATTCATGTAAAGGTATTTAGATAACCTTTTCCTCTCTGAATTCACCAGAAATCACATTTATATACGACTAAATTGCAGCAGCAGAACTGTTTTGCTAGAAACTTGGAGTAAACTTCACTTCTAGGAGACAGAGTTGAGCTCTTTTCTCTCTCATGCCTAAAGGAGAAACACATTTATATTACATTTTTACCCTGGAACTTTATTTCTGTGACAGTCTCCTCCAGAGTTTGTTGTCAAAGGCATGAAATAGTTTGATATTTTGAGAAATACGATTATTTGCTTTCTTAATGAGAGTTAGAGGAGAAGATCGATACCATGTGGTAGGTGTGAAGCTAAAGCCAGGAGATGATTAGCTTAGCTTAACAGCTAGCTCTGTTGGATGTGTAAGTAGAAATGGTTTTCTACTGTTTAGTGGGCAGAAATCACTTAACACAGCTTAACTGGCAATGAACCTTGGTTGTGCTGGTCCATTTTGTTGTTTAATGGTGTATGTATGATATAACATGACATCAGATGCAGGTGCTCAGCTTCACCACAGTTCAATAGCTGAAAATGTTTCAGTAAACTTAAAGTTCATCAAAATGTGACGGCTTCATCTTAAAGCTGCCAATTTGCAACCAATAAAAATTAGACACAGAGCCAAAGAGGACATTTTGTATTTTGGACAGCTCCCATTTTTCATAACTAGAAAAAAAACTCTTACCGTTAAAATCTAACATTATGTTTGCTCTCTCCACCTCTGTTTAAAGTAGGCGACCACAGCTGTATACTTATAAAATGATTTTAAAAAAGTGTGGCTGCGTATTTATGTAATTACTTTTCACTGATTTACAGCAGCTATCTAACAAAAGGCAGTAACTAATTTCATTTTGTTTTGCTCTAAGACTTTGATGGGTAAAAATATATTATTTAGTCCGCAGCTGTTCTATGGAACAACCTAAACTCATCACATCAGAGCACATATTCAAAGTGGCCTTGAAACGATGGTTTCTCAGTAATTCATAACCTGATATTCATAACGAAGGGAGGTCAGAGCATGCAGAACATGCTACCTCGCTGTTGGCATGTATGTATTTGTCCTATGTTGTTACAGTAATGCTGTTTGTTACATGTGATGGACCATAATGGAAATAAGCCTTTTTTAACTTTTTTGTGATTTAATCCTCAATGATTGTAACTATTTTACGTTTTGGATCATCAAATAAATTAAATGAATCAATGGAAAAGGAAACACACCTGTATTTTTCTGTTAATATTCATGTAAGGTCCTTAAAAAGATGATTAAACTGATTTTGAAACCTTGAGCCGGATTGGCAGGTTCAATAGGCACTTATGAGATGTTTCCTTTTGAAACCTATGTTCAGAAGAAATGCAAGGTCAGCTTTAGTGGATTATTTTACTGCATGTTTGAAGACAAAAACATCTTTGATCAGGACAGTAATTAAGAGCATTCACTATAGTCATATGATGGTATGCTCACCAGTGGCGGGGTGGGCGCTTGAATGACTTTCCAAATTCAATTTACTAATTCAAGAGTTTGAGTGTTTTTTCCTTCTTATAACAGGAATTCAATAAATTACAACCTATCTTAACTGAATTGGAAGATTTATAGACGAACCTCCTACACAGAAAGAAAATCTTGGAGATTATATTGTTATGAGGTTATTTGTTTTCAGATGTATTCTATAACATATTAAATCCGACTTTCTATCTAAATTAACTGACCAGCATTTAACATGAACAATAACAACAGGGAATGGGAGTCAAGTGAAGAAAGATGATTATAATTTTGTTTTACAGAATGAAAAAAAGGAAGGAGGTAATCAACACGTATAATCGACTCCAGCAGGAAGAACTCCACATAAAAAACAGACTTTAAGGCTCCGAGGAAGTTAAAATAATCCCTGTTGCACAAGCTAAAGTGCTCCTTAATGAGTCAAAACATGAAACACACCAGGAACACTTCAGCTTCATGACTGATGTCCTCTTTAGTCTAATCTGTTCGCATGGCATCCTGCTTACTGCATACTGTTGCTAAAATCTGCCAGACTTATCAACACCACTCATGTTTATTACTTCTGATGTTGAGTCAGGCTTTCTTGGTTTGTGTGGCGACCCTGGGGCGCCATCTCCCCATGAGTCGTGCTCTTGTCCAGAGCAGTGGTGGAGGAAGTACTGAGATCTTTTACTTAAATAAAAGTAGCAATACTACAATGTAAAAATACTTCATTACAAGTCAAAGTCCTGCATTCAAAATCTACTTAAAGGATATGGCTGTCATGAATCATCCTGCATTTAGGTTAAGTTTTGTTTTTTCTCTCTTTTAGTTCTGCATTCCCTGTTTTATTTTGGTTTCTAACTCTCCTCTCGTTTCAGATCCACTTCCTGCCCTTGTGTGTTTCCCGTTCCTGTCCTCGTCATCATCCCCTAATGTCCTCCACCTGTGTCTCATTACCTTCACTCCCCTTGTGTATTTAGTCTGTGTGACCCCTGCTCCCTGTGCTAGTTCGTCTTAGCCCTTAGTCGCAAGCGTTCCAGCATTATCCTCTTTGTTATAGTCTCTAGTGTTTTTGACCCCGGATCTGCCTTTTTTTGTTTTTGGAACTACTGTTTGAGTCGTGCATTTGGGTCTAGCCCTGGTGTACCAGACAACCTTGTCAATGGCTGGCAATTTTCTATATATTCCTTATTGTCAACAAATCTCATGTTTGGATCCAAACCAATAACAAACTGATCTACTAACAAGTGTTGTGTGTGTATCCAAAGCCTGATATATCTTATTCCTCTGTGCCGTAGACCTCCGTTGTTGTCCAAAAACTATTAAAAACATGTCAGTGAGTCACACCGCTGCACTGGGTGACATGTTACTGCATAATGAAGAGTTTGGTCATGTTAGTTTGTTTAGAAACGGCTCCAAAGACTAATAACAGTGATCGCGTTTTCAGTCTCTGGAGAGTAGTTCTGTGTAAGGCAGACATCACTGAGCATGTTTACAGCCTCACTAGCTTGTTTTGTGATGCATATCACAAACTCTTGACTGTACAATATTGTTCAAAGTCAAGAGGTCATTCCCCTCCTCTGCCTTTTGAGCAACAGGATTTGGACATACTTTAGTGAGACTGACTTTGACATTTAGCAATATATTTGCAAAAACATGGCTAAATGTCAAATCACTTTATAAGGCCTGCATTCATGATAGGAGAAAGGAAAAAGTCAGACAAGCCTATTTTCTGCCTAATTCTAAGGTTATTATAACCTTTATCTACTCAGGGGAAACCAATTGAGAGCAACGTTCTCATTTACAATGGCGCCCTGCAAATACACAACCAAAACAAGTCATATAACAAAAGTGTACAATCAACAAAACATAAATACAACACAAACGCAAGACAATAACTTATAAAATACAAAAAGAATACAAAGAAAAAGACTAATATAAGTATAATTACACATGGATTAAGAAAAACAAGATCATTCATTATATAAAACATCATCCAACAGAATCTAAAAATGTTCTAACTTTAGAGAGTCCTGAAGCTTATTCGACCTATGAGGAGTATAATAGGTGAATGCAGTTTTTTCCCAGTTCTGTATTCATAAGGTAATGCATTCTTGTGAGCGGGTACAGTATCCCATCTTTCTAAGTCTTACAAGTGATGATAAATAACACGGTAGCTTATTTAGGATGGCTTTATAAATAAAAAAGACAGTGTTGTTCCCTTCGAGTGGTAAGTGATGTCCACCCCACTTTCTCATAGAGGATACAATAATAGTTCTAAAACTGTCACCTGTAATAAATCTAAGAGAGCTGTGATACACAGCGTCAAGGGGCTTGAGGGTACGAGCAACGGCATGCATGTAAATTACATCTGCATAGTTAAGCACTGATAAAAATATTGCCTCTACAATCTGCAGCCCACTGCTAAAAGAGAGGCACAATTTAAATTTAAACTTCTCTGTCAGTTCCTCAACATGAGTTTTAAAGGATCATTTTTCATCTAACCGGATACTGAGGTACTTATAACATGGAACTTTTTAAATTTGACCCTTAGATTTTGTACTATTAGTTAAACTTACTGGATTTTTCATGTAGGCAAAGAGCATATAATTAGTCTTATCTGGTTTTAAGTAAAAGTTTAAGTTAAATCAAGGCCTTTTCAATAGCTAAAAAAATCTGTCTTTAAATTAGACAAAGCTTTGTCAATAGAGGCCACCGATGAGTAAATTACTGTGTAACATAAACAGAAGAGGACCTAGTATTGAGCCCTGTGGCATCCCTTTTGTAACTTCAGGGAAGTCAGATTAATGGCCTTCTGCAACTATTGCTTGAGTTCTGCCAGTAAGATATCTGTGAAACCAGTTACATGTATTTGTATCAAAAACCAATTGATCAAAGTTTATCCAAAAGAAGAGTATGATCCGCTGTGTCAAATGCTTTAGACGAATCAACGAACAGGGAAGTACAACAGTCCTTCCGATCCAGAGAACAGATTATATCATTTACTACCTTACATGCTGCTGTTAAAGTGTTATGTCCACATCAGAAACCAGACTGATGGGGGTTTAAAATGCAATGCTTAGACAGAAAGCAAAGTAATTGATTATTGATGAGCTTTTCTAAGATTTTGGCTAAACATGACAGTTTGGAGATTAGGCAGTAGTTACTTGGCTCACTAGTGTTGCCTTCTTTATGCAGAAGCAGTACATGAGCTGCTTTCTACACTTATATAAGGAATATTCCTGGATACAAGAGTGAGATTAAAAATATCTGTTAAAAGATAAACTATAATAGGTGCAGCCGGTAGTAAGAGTCTTGTATTCAAGAGGTCTGCTCCAGTGGCCTTTTTTTTTTGGATCAATGAGGCCAGGACATCAAAAACCTCCTCAACAGAGAACTGTCTAAGGGAAAATCTTTCCCCAAAAGAGGTATTGCTATTATATCTGCACCCAGCTTTGACTGATGTAAGTGTAGATAGATTTGGATTTTTTCAAACAGGTGACCAGAAGAAATAAAACGACTATTAAAAATATCACAGATTTGTTCTTTCTCATGCTTTCGCCCACGCTACATCTTTTAACCTCAACATCTCTGAGATTTCAGGTGTGAACCAAAGATTCGATCTGTTTTTTACCTTGTAATTTCTTAAAGTGAGCATGTTTATTTGCTAAGGAGTTAAAAACGACTGAGAAACGGCTAATTCAGGGTCAAGAAATAGCACATAACCTTGTGATAACACTGAGAAATAAATCACGAATAAAAGCCTGCTCAGCAAAATGTTTAAAGTTTTTCTTTATAATAATATGTGATGGAAACTTTTTGGAATCTCTAATGCAGAAAATTGGACAATAATCACTCAAGTGTAGTGCAAACACACCACTGTGGCTGTGAATTTATGTTTGTTCGTTAGGATTATATCTATCAGTGTTGACTTTTCTGGATTTCTGGTGTCTGGCCGAATAGTTGAAGAAATGAGCTGAGTTAAATTTAATTCAATACAATGATTTTTTAGCCCCTCAGAGGAAGAACTTAACCATTCAAGGTTAAGGTCACCCATGAGCAAAACTTCAGAACCTTCATACTGGGATATAAGATGTACCAGTTTGTATAAGCAGAGCAGACGGGGGGCGATGGATCCTGATTACCACAACATTATTATTAAAGATATTTAATGCAAGGAATTCAAATTCTTTTGGAAGAGACACAGAGTGCAACACAGACACAGCAAAAGAGTTTCTCACAAAAATAACAGTCCCCTGACTTGTGGTTCGTTCCACCCTACATGTAAGTAAGTAAGTAAAACTTTATTTATATAGCACCTTTTTTAACACAAGTTAAACAGTCAACAGATTCAGCTGATCTGATGGAAATGGGGAGATTGTTCCAAAGTCTGGGTGGGGGTTAGGGCTAGGGCTAGGCTTAGGGTTAGGTTTAGGGGGTTAGGGCTAGGGCTAGGGTTAGGGTTAGGGTTAGGTTTAGGGTTAGGGTTAGGGGGTTAGGGGGTTGGGGTTAGGTTTAGGGTTAGGGGGTTAGGGTTAACAAAAGCACAGTCGCCTTTGGTTTTTAGTTTGGCACGTGATACGGCCAACAGGTTTTGGTTGGAAGACCTAAGTGACCGCATGGTAGTATACGGGCTTCGTAGCTCAGATATATATGCAGGAGCTAAACCGTGTAAGGCCTTATAAGTGATTAAGAGAATCTTGAAATCAATCCTGAACTTCACTGGCAGCCAATGCGGTGAGGCTAAAACAGGAGTGATGTGGAATCTGCGGCCACCAGTCCTAGTTAATAGCCTAGCTGCTGCATTTTGTACAAGCTGAAGATGTGACAAGTCAGCTTGGCTAAGGCAAATGAAAAGGGAGTTATAGTAATCGAGACGGGAAAAAATGAAGGCATGAATGATATGCTCTAGGTCAGAGGCTGACAGTAATGGTCTGATTTTTGCAATGTTCCTAAGTTGGAAAAAAGCAGCATTGAACCTTTTTTACTGACATGGTGTTCAAATTTCAATTCAGGGTCAAATATATAACGCCAAAATTCCTGGCGTTAGTTTTGACATAGGGGGCAAGTGGGCCAATATGCTGAATGATGCCTTTAGCAGTATTTCAATATTTTCATGTATTGTAACTGTGAATTGCAATGACATTATCCTTACTTTTATCAGACAAGTCAGCTTTCTGTTAGAATTAAAATATCTGGATCAGTTTGTTGGCCCCAGATTCTAATGGAGTCCAGTTTTGGTAACAAGCTTCTCACATTCATGTTGGTTTAATCCAAGACCTCTGCGGTTTAAGAGGAGTCAAAACTTGATTAGTAGTCGCCTGACCCTTGGTCATAAAATGGGGAATTAGCTTTAGATTGCCAGTATTTACACCATGCCGACCATGTCACTAGCAAGTGGTGACACCAACACTGGGGATAAAATTAACCTTAAAGCAGGATGTCCATGAGGTGCACAGACTCCTCTTTGAGAGTCTCTGATTGTCATTGATTACAGCCTGAACAACGACCGCAGAGGCAGAGTTGTGTTGCTGAATCAGCTGCAGAACAGTGGATGTAATGTTCTTTACGCACGCACCTGGATAGCAGACAGTCCAACCACCGCGCACCGCCACGTGCCGGACCGTAGAGGTGCTGACAACAAGCACCAAGAGTGGGCGTCACACCTGAGTGTTCCCACCTGACTACCCGAGGGACTGGACCTGTCTGACCGCTACTGTTTGGAGGAAGGAGGAAGCTTCCTGAAGCTGACCAATCAGAAGAGATTGGGCTCATCAGGAGGCGGGCCTTAATGAGACAGGAGCTAAAACGGCCTGTTTCAGACAGAGGCTGAACTGAGGGGCTGCATAAAGGACCAGTAGAAGATCAATAAGGAGTTTTTAACTGTAAATTATGCAAAGATGTTTCAGTTGAGCCCCAGAATAAAAATGTAGACCTGGAAATGTGCATGATTTGTCCTCTTTAAGAAGAACTGCTGCTGTTATACTGTTACAAATCAAACTGCCAAGTCCTTATACTTTCGGCATAATCAGGTTATAATATATCAGAAGAGTCATATCTTATCTTATCTTATTGTTCTCCAACAATATTCAAATTTGTAGTACATGATATGATTACGTACTTATATGAGCATTTCATATGCTTAACGGCCCTATTTTACTATTATATTGCATTGTGTTGTACAGGCCTGTAAAGTGCTTTCGGTGATGTCTGCATAGCTGATTGATGTCGTCATTAAATTGTCTGCTGCACCTACTTTAAATGCTGCTCTCTCTTGTCTCTCCAGCCATTCGTAAAAAAAAAAAAAAAAAAAACCTTTTCACTGGGTTTCACTGTACTGCTTTTTTTTTCCTGACGCAAGCAGAATGTAATAATATGCAAATGTAATAATCATTCATTAGTCATTATCAGGTGGAAGTCAGCTGGTTGAGTTGTTTTGCTTTTTCACAAAAGTGCTATGTGGCCTAAGCAAAAAATATTTTGATATGCATTTCTGCACTGTATTTAATTTAGTTTGAAGATATGAGCGTGCACAGATCAGTTTCTCTACCAGGATATTCTACTGAGTGTGGTCCCCTTGCAGCGCCCTGCTTCACATTTACACAGTTTCAAACATAAATATATGCACAATCTTAATGTCTAATCAACATTAGAGATCTGATGTCTGCAAACTTTCTTTTCCTTATGATTGGCACTGACCGTCAGCATACACAAACACAGTCCTCCAGTTTCTGTCTGTCTCGCTTTTTTTTGAGCTACAAATGAACAAGATCCAATCTTATAAATCTGTGCTTTAGAGATACTGAAGCCATCATACATGCTTTCACTTTTATATTACTGTAATAGTCTCCTAACCGCCATAAATCAGAAAACAAACCACAGACTGGCTGCTAGATTATTAACAAAAAGCAAGAAAATGGATCATATTTCTCCTCTTTTAATGTTTTTATACTGGCTACCAGTTTGCTACAGATGATTTTACATATTACCTTTAAAGCACTTCATAGCCCCAGACTGTATCTCTGAATGACTCGCCCCTTATCCGTTGGCAGTTCCCATGTCAAGGTGTAAAACTAAAATGGAACAAGCTCTTCCTGTTCAAGCACCTCAGCTGTGGAGTGAACTGCCTGATGAACTCAGTATCCTCTTTTAAATCATTTTTAAAAAAATGTATTTTTATCGAAAAGGTTTATGTAACTTGATTTGTCTTTCATGTGTGCATTTATATCTATATTAGGGCTGCAACCATGAATTAATCTGCAATTTTTTCTGACCAACAGTTCAAAACCTAAAGATTTTTAATTTACTGTCACATATGACACTTCCTTAATCCTCACCTGTGAGGAACTGAAACCAGAGAATATTTGTCCTTTTTGTTTGGAAATGACTTAAATAATTACTTATCAAAATAGTTGCCAGTTAATTTTCTGATGATTGACTAATCATTACAGCTCTAATGTATATGTAGATATATGCAGCATATTCATTTTTGTGTGCATAACTTTATGTTGTAAAGCACTTTGTAATCTCTGATTTTGCTGCATAAATAACTAACTTTTATTTAATTATCTATTATAATTATTACATGCATATTGCAGGTGGTGCAACGTCTTGCTGTCTCGCCTTTTTCCACTCACTTAAACGTCTAGAACAAATTAAAAAAAAAAAAAAAAGCAGATAATGTTTCTGACCAGTAAGAAAAAAATACAAAACCTCTGCAGCATTAAATTAATATTGAAAGTATCTCTTCCCCCCCCCCCCCTAAACAACCGCTGACAGCTGCGATGATGAGTGTTTTTTCATTCATCAAAGCTGCTTATGTTCACCAGTGGATGCAGTCACAGGGTTACGGTAATTAACTGTGTGAAATGTGAAAAAAAAACAAAAAAAAACAAAGCTCAGCATTCAAAACTGTCCATTCACAAGAGCAGGAGAAAAAAAAAATAATCTGAAATTGAATTAGCTGCTTTTGTGCAGCTCTTGACTGTGCTTCATTTTTCGGCTGATTGAATCAGAATTAGAGTGGCGGACAAGTAAGAACACAATACACTCAGGAGAACATTAATTGTTGACTTCCAAAAGGGCCACTAGAGGGCATTTCACACAAAACCTTAATTTATTTATTTTTATTTGCTTAAATGAATCACAGTAAGTCTGACTAAGCACATCAGCATGACTTTCTACCTGATAAACAGCACAGACGTCAGTTTAATCTGTAATGATTGATCAAGAAAGAACTCAACTACTGATCTGGATAACTAAAAATTTAGATGACAAAGTCTGTGACAAGATGACTCAGACACATAAGTTATTACTGAGCACTCACAGAAATTAAGTTTTTAAAGCTGCAGCAAGTTATTATTGGACTCTTATTGGGATTTTTTGCCCTGAGTTTTGCCTCTCAGGCAGGAAACACACACAAGTCTGCAGACTCTACTCTGGGCTGAAAAAAGGGCCTCCACCTCGTCTGCATTTTCAGATGAAAAGATTAATTAATATGCTTTTGAATTGATTACCAATCAAAGATAATGCAGTAAAAGACAGTTTCAATAGTGGAGATTGAAATAAAACATTATTTCTTGAGTTTAAAGGTTAATTTGTTTGCATTTGAAATAATAATAATAATGTTATAATATTATTGATCATAAAGTATCATGTGTTTATCAAGGAAATTATGGTTGATTTTCCTGTTAGTGCACTATAATGCAGATATTTACTTGTTTTTTTTATATACTACCATTACTATGGAAAACATTTAAGTGAAGAAAATTACATTTCTCTACTTTTCTCTACTTCATCGTGAGCCGTAATACAGTATGATTAGAAAACTGTTTTCCCATAAAGAGGACGCACGCGTCCCACTGAGAGGGTGATCGATGAGCGGCCTGATCAGACGGGAACGAGAGGGGAATACCCTGCCGATGAGGGAGGCAGAGGGATAGTGCTGAGTGGCCGAAAACACAGCGGCACTCCCGACTGCCACCGGGCCATCTGTTGATCTATGGAGCAGCAACCGCATTCATTTGTCTTGGCTCTGCCCTGCTGATCACATTCTGGGTTTATGGGGGGGCCACACACTGAGCTACAAGGTGGGGGGGGGTTTATTGGAATTTATTCAGTTTATTGGACTGAACAACTGGACAAATTAGCAGCAAGCGCAGGGGGAGGATATGAAATATAGTAGGTGAGTATCTTACTCACAAGCAGATACAGAACTCACACACAGTAAAATGTATGTTCACTTATTGTAGAAGTGGAGATTCTCCCATAAATACACATTTTTACTTTCTTTTTGATAAGACACCATTCACAAAGGGTTTAGAGCAGCAACTAACATTTATTTTCATTATCAATATATTTTCTACATAAATTAATTGATTGTTTGGTCTAAGGTATGTCAGAATATAGAGGAAAATGCTATAGTTGACACTTTCAAAACAACCTTTTTTGTCGAACCAACAGTCTGAAACACAACGATACTCAGTTAACAATCATAGGAGACTGAAAAAAACCATCAAATAATCACATTTTAGAAGCAGGAACCAGTGAACTTTGTGCACCTTGCTTAGAAAATTTAAAATATTTTGCTGATTAATTCTCTGTCAATCAACTAATCGTCTTCTTAAAACATGTTTTTACCGTCAAGCATCACCTGGTTTTAGCTAACGCCTCCATGCCTCTATCTGTTATATTATATGTCTGTTAATGTTGGTTTTTACCTGATTGATTGATTACCTGATCTGTCCAAATGAGGAGTAAAGACTGCAAGTAACAAAAAAGTATCTTCTAGATAAATCTACGTTCAAAAACACCAACAGGATGTGATTTGCACATGAACTCACATGTCCTCCACCAGTTTGAGCTTCATGCGTAGCTGCAGACACACACAGAGAGAAGAGAGCCCGTCTTCTCTGAACCGAGAGCCACTAAATGGCTCGTTGCACGGATGAATAAATGATCATAAAGTTGTTCTGCATCTGTCATCGAGCTCGCCTTTAAGATTTCACCCCCATCAAGATGCTGTTGGATCGATGCCGCTGTCAGCCAATGAACGCCCTCTCAGCTGCACTCACAGCTTCTGTCAGGCAAAAGCCGATGAACTATCCAGTCAGTACACACACACACACACACACACAGCCTCTAGCTTAATTCATTCATTTTTAATTCAATGGCATCTTTGTCAAAAACCTGTGGAACAGGGAGGAGAGCGCTGTAGCAATCTGCAAGATACTCATTTTTTTTGACTTTGACGACACCTTTGGCATAAGCAGTCACTGCTTTGGTGTTTTGCATTTACCGCAGGCAGTGGCCCAATATAATCTATTATTAAACGCTGCTCTCATATTTATTCCAAACAAATTGCTATTGTTGCCTCCATAAACACAAAGAGGATAACTTCCTACGCAGCAGAAGAAAGAAGAAAGAGAGTCCTTCTCATGGCTGAACAGCAAAGTAAGGGCTTTCAAAGCAATCTATAGTATTGGTTGACTCATTATTGTATCAGCAGTGGAACGAATGGGTTTTATTTGTATGAAAAATTCCAAATTATTACCTAAAAGCGAAGCAAATCACACCCAGACAGGTTTTTTAACTGGAAAGTCCCACAGGCTCATTGAGAAAGGTCAACGACGGGGACGAATTGTGCTTCTGGAAAGTATACAGTAGTGAAACCGAGGTTCAGTACATTTATATTTCCAACAGCACCCGGCTATTGCCCAGAAACGCACCACTTTATTCAAGGCCACAGTGCTTGCATGAGTAAAACTATTTTCATCAGCACACTGTCAGACAGCCACCGTGCACTCCCTTGACAAATGAGTAAACAATACTTTATAAAAGAAGCCGCGACGGTGTTTTTTCTGAAGTACGCCTCTTTCACCTCCACAACAAACTGATGAAAGTCACCGATTACAAAAAAAAGCTCTGGATGTACAAGTGTGCTGCCAACTGTGTGTGAACTGCAGTTAAGTTTTTATACTTCGAAACACCCCCGTCAATAGATAACTATGTCAAGCAAAGCTTGAGTTATTAGGAGACGGCTGACCCATATACAAACACGCACGCTTGTGTTTAACTCAGAGCCATTGATTTCCTATTTTCAATTAATAATTGTAATTAGTGGCAGCATATTTCAGGCTGTATGGGACGTGGGTCGATGAGAAGTGGGGGCAGCGGGGGGGAAGAGGGGAGGGGGGGGTTTGTGATGGAGGACAGGCCAGATGGATGACACAGTTTACTGCTCACAGGCCTGGAATAAAGTGTCAGTTTATTGTGACATTGACGGACTCGATGACCGTGCGTGCCGTGTCTGCAGCTGTCTGTGCATCTAGGTGATTTTGTTTTTTTTACAGATTTTCCTTTTAATGAGGCTATTTTCATGTCCAGATAATAAGCCGGGAAAGTCAACACTGCGTTAATCAATGTTAGAAACAGTCATTTTAAGACCTCGGAGGAGGAGGGGGGGACATATCACGTCTGCACTTATTCATTACTTTACTGACTTTGTTGCGCCGCTCTCTTCCTATTGTTTTTTTTTTTAAGACTAAATAATTGTTGTCATTAGCAGTCGTCAACAGGTTTTGCGGTGGAATGATGCATGAGATGTGACAACCTTTCACTTGATGGTTTTTGTGTGTGTGTGTGTGTGTTGGACTCGTTCAGCCGTAGTCCACCTTGCTTTCTTGTGTGGTAATTGCATTTTAATGATCTCACTTTATGCAAACTTGAGGTATAAATTTGAGTTCAGGTCTAATGGCTCTTGGCAGGTGGCTGTCCTCCCACTGACCCACTGACAACTATCTAGAGGTGAGAGGTGCACATCAGACAGCTGACGGCTCCATTTGGTCGAGGTCAGAGGTCAAACCTTCAATCTAGCACAGTTACCGCACAGGAGTTGCCCACTGGACCTGAACGAGGTGACTATCTATGAAAGGGGTGTTCAAATACAAGTCTTACTAAATTTCTACCACATCAAAGGTTCAGTATAAGTGAGTTAATTCATGATATTTCAGTACAATAACAGTAAACTGTAAACACCTGCCAGCCTTCACTATGGGAGAAAACAACATTTCTGTGTTAATAGGAGACGTGACGCTTGTTGTGTAACTAATAGGGATGTGCAGAGAGTCCAGTATTTGTATCTGTATCTGTATTTGTTGAGGCAGCAAAATTATTGGTATTTGTATTTGAATAAAAGTGGAAAAAGGCCTAAAAATACTGTTTTTGTTTTTATTTACGCTTTTAATTTTAGAAAATCAGTCAGTAGCTCCAGGAGTGATGTCCAAATTAGGAAATGTGCGTCATGTAGCAGGTGGATGTGACTCCCCTCATTAAGACCTGCTGATAGACGTAACAGCGGAGCAGAGGAGAGACACTGAGATAGAGATGTAACCGACCTGCATGCTGGTATTTTATTTACAAATATTTGTGCTTTGCCGAATAACGTATTTGTATTCGGGCACATCCCCTAGTAACCAAGTCCTTAAATTTGGGCACAAAAGGTGTGATGGACAGGCAGAAACACTGGGTATAAGTGTGTAATAGTGAGTTCTTCACTGTATTCGTTGTTGAAAATGTTTGATTTTACTATTATTCTGCCGGAGGCTTCATATGACGACTTCAGCTGGTTCAGTTTTGTGGTTACCTCCATGTTTTTTGGGATAATTGAGTTTAAAACTGGCGTGTTTGGTGTCGCACTTCATTATAGACACTGTTTCATTGCTAATAAGCACATACAGTAGGTCTGGTGCTTTCCTCAGGCAAAATAAACGCATATTTTCACTCAACCAGTCATCCTTAAACGCATGTTTTTCACTATATTTCTATTTTGTATCGGCTATTTTACCTTTTCAACCAAAGCTCCAACATCTGACACCAACCTAACTAACTGTAGTGGCTAGCGGGCATGATAGCAATGTGTCAATCAAAAGCAGTCCGGGTCAGGCTGTCGTTGAAATTTTTAAATTATTAAATTGTTGATTAAATTATTAAATTGTTATTCTGTCTGTATCCAGACTGGAGTTAATATTGTCTACATCCAACTGAGTGTAGAGCTGCTGGCTCCCGTTGACTCTTATTCAAAAAGTGTCGACTTCTCTCTAGAAATACTAAGTCAGTCATATTTTTCAATGAGTCATTATGGTCTTAATAGCTAAATTGAGGCCCTCTTATAAGTGTGCTGGTGGTCATTTTGGAAATTATTGCTTCCTTAATAAGATTTGAAGACTTAAAGTAGCCTTGATGTCTGCCATGTGGACGTTGATTGACAGCTGTGATTGACAGTTGATCATAAGCTGCAACTGGGCTTCAAACCGGCTTCAATGCAAACCAACAGGTGACCTCACTACGTCCATCTCTGTATACAATCTAGACTGCATTGTCATTGTGAGCGTGCTGACATTACCGCTGAGCACAAAGCACCGCTGTAACAAAGTGCCGCTGAAGCTCAAGCTTTTATTTGCTATTTGTTCCGTAAGACATTTCCTCTGCAGGATCAGTGAAGTGCCATCTTATTCTAAACCTTGATTCTGAGTCAGTCCATACGCCAGCCTGGAGAGCAGACTGGCTTTAGGTGGATCCTTTAGGAATCAGCACACCAACCTTCCCTCTCAGTTGGAAGTTACGCCAGCACTGAGCCCCTTTGAAAAAGGTCAAGAAGGCTTAAAGTGCAAAATTACTGAGGAGGAAGTGGATGAGGAAATAAAGAGACCGAGGAGGCTGCGATTGTGCCCCTCTTCTCTGAGCAAATGTAAAGAGAAGGAAGACAGCCAATGAATAATTCCTGGCCATTTTCAAAGTCAAAGCGAATTCAGTCGTGTGGGGAGGAAAATATCTTTTGTGCTGGCCACTTCAGCTGAAAGCCGGCGGTGGACGATAAACAAGTTAGTTTGGAAATTAATCAGAGTGCAGAGAGAGAAATGTTAAGACTGTGGAGGAGAAGGGAGAGGGAGGGGAAGGAGGGAGGGGGCAGGTGGGAAAGCAGCACAGAGTGGGCAACTCGTTATATTCCTTAATGGGTTGTCTGTCATGAGGTTTTGCCAGCGTGGGCTCACGTGGCATTAGAAGGAAAATGGGTAATCAAAAGGTTCCCGAGGTGAGGTGCCAGTCCATTTCCCCTTTCACTCTCAGACACACAAGATTGATGGCGTTCAGGGGGGAGAAGGAAAGGGACTCTCTGGGTTTGATGGGAAAACAGCGGCCTGAAATTTGTTTACTGATAGAGTCTATTTTCTCTAAATCTGTTAAAAGAGCAGCTGAAGCACAAAACTATTCACTTTGACAAAGAAATACAAGTGAGTTGCTTCAATATCAAACTCCCATAAAACAAATCCAATGTCCTATATGTTGATATCATGAGATACACTTGCTGTTTACGTAGACATAATCTTACAGCGTCTAATTATACAGGCCATTTTCTCCTCAACCTCAGTGAGTCAATTATTCAATATATAATAAATATAAATAACAACAAGCTGGAACCCTGATGAAACAAGAAAGATGATAGCATCATTCAAAGGGTTTCTTTTTCACATATTTAGTCAATTCTGCTCCTTAAGATTTTCATTAAAAAAGTCAAATTAAACGAGAAAATGCACCGTTTGTAACTGCTGTCTGTATTTGTTTTCTGATCTGACGCCTCTATCAGCAGGACGACATCATTTATTGCTGCCTTCAAAAACTGTTTTCTGATCTAACACAGCTTTGGTTAAGGTTTGCTTAGGTTTAGGCACCAAAACTAATTGTGTTAAAGCAACAATAAACGATATTTTTTCACAATAACAATGTATCAAATGGCAATGTGCAAGGTCAAAGGCGTTTGTAGTGGCAAACCTACAATTATCAGCGACTCTGCAGCTCCCCTCGGCTTTATGGAGCGTTATAGCGAGTTTCAGCTCATTGTTTAGCTGTCTGGCGTCGTTTTCAGCCGCAGCAGGCAGCTGTTTTCAGAGAAAAAGCTCTATACAAGCGCTGAACACAATCTGATGTTGCTCTGTAACTGCTGGATGTAGAAATAAGCAACTGTTTGCTCACAAGTTCAACATATCAACTTGTGTTCATTCCACTGAAAACAAGTGGCCAAAAAATGAGTTAATGCAGGTTTAAGTTTATGGAACAATTGTGTTCATGATTAAAAGAAATCAAAGAATACATTAACCCCAACCTCCTCTGTCTGCGTACTGTGTAGCTCTATAGTTTACTCAAATCAAAACTTTATCTCAATCAGTTTACTGTCTTAACTTCCAAAAAGTGTTTTGTAGCACTATAAAAGACAAGAGAAATACTATTACAATACATGCATGACTACTCTCCCTTCAGGTGTCTTTTCTATAATTACATCTGTGAATGGTTGCCCATTTTCTTGTTAACCTGGCAGATATATAAAAAAAATTGCCTTGAGCAGGTTACAATGAGTCTAACATCAAAAAAATGTGTGTTGAACACAAGTTTTTGTTTTCCCTTAAAACCACTTTGTGCATTTTGTTCCAGGAGAGATTAAAAACGGGTCTAATGAATCCATTTATCCCATCATTGGCACTGACACACGGGTGTTTGTGTTGTCTCCAGCTGCAGAGCTTGTTTAAAGCAGTTTATTTCAGTTCTCCTGCTTTGTTTCTCAGCTATGTGACTAGCCTATTTTTTCATGGTTTGCAAACAAGTCACGTTGTCGGGACAAAACAAAGATCATTAAATCGTTAGTCTTTTCACAGGAAACTGTTTTCTGTCCATATCATGACGGGGGGAATGGTTCATAAGATAAGGACAAAGAATTTAAGGAAATTAGTAAGAAATGTAAGAATATGTATGTATTGTGCCAGAAATATCTCCTTCCTCATAGAACACAAAGTATGAATGAAACAAACGAGCCGCCCCTTTGTATACTGCGGCCAAACATCTCAATCTGTGTGTGTGAGGAGAAAAATTCCACTTGCAGTGCATAGTGATATATATCCTATATACATATATGTATATACATATATATATATATATATATATGTGAGCAGCAACATGTGCCTGAACTGTGTATGCATGCTGTTTGTTAGGATTATGTTGTTGTCAGGTTACTGCACATCTTTGCAGTCTGGACTTGATTGTGTGAAATACTGGAAATATCCAGTATTTCACACAATAACAGTAAACAATCACAATAGAGGTTTTCTCCCATAGTGAAGGCTGGCAGGTGTTTAAATCAGGCAATTTCAGTCCAACTGAAATTAAACTGCTTTTTTCTGTCTACCAAAAAAGTTATATTTAAGTTATATATAGTATATAATCTATATTTTAAATTCTTTGATTTCTTGATGGCGCCCCCTAGTTTTATATGATTTTGATTAAATACTGTTCCATCATCCACTTATATAGAAGTCCTTATTTCCATACAGCCAATCAAATCTTTTCATAAAGCGATAACGTGTCGTTCTATCATCGGCAGAGCAGACGTCACACTGAGCCTGATTGCATCCGGCTACACAACACAAGAGCCACAGACTCTGAACAACAAGCCACATTAGCTTTCCTGCTAAAGTTTCCTTCTTATCTAACTTACAAACATGAAAAAATGTTCCCAAAGACCTTTTTTATTCATTCTAATACTACAAAACTATTAACAATACATTAAAAAACATGTTGACATTATTTTTGACTGCAAAGAGGGATGATTAAATGTGATTTCAGTTGAACTTTAAAACATTAGACTAAAGCTGGATTCTCAATGATATTTATGAAATATTTAAATACATAAAATGATACTGGTGTCTTAACTGTGACTTCAGCCGTAACAGGAATGAGATATGAGATCCACAGACAGAGATACTCAGAAGTCATTGTACTACCGTTTATCTGAAACTACTTTCAAACTTTGTTCAAATGGTTTTGACATATGGTATTGCTCACATCTAGAATTCTGTTGGAATAGGTTGCCTGGATATTCGAAATGAATGAATATCCTATGAATAGCAGTTTTTTTTTTCTTTCTGGCAGTAGTAAATGTCTGTGGAATATTATTATTTAACACAAAAGTAAAACCTCGGTGACATTTGAGCGTTTTGCTTTTCAGCGGACAGACTGTGGCTTAAAATGTGTTGCACGCTGTAATTTAACAAACTGCAGGAAATGCTGAAGGATCATTTTTCTTACCCTCACAACAAGCAGGAAAACACATGCTTCACAGCTCCCTATAGCAGCGGACAGGCATCAGAGCACCAAACAGTGGAGTGCATAGAGCCAATCACCCCTCAGGGGTTGTGGTGAAATTTGATTAAAAAGTTTGTTGGTAAATTAATTTTGACCAAACACAAGGGGCATGCTGATGCGGCTGTAGCCGTTAATTGGACTTGGCAATGGGGCAAGTCCACTCGTCAGCTCTGTGTGTGTAAAGCTGCGTTCGTGTCGAGCAGGACAATCACTGTCCCTGCGGACTGTGTGTATTATCACCGAGGACCTAAATGAAGTGCCAGGATAAACATCCAGAGGAGGTGCGGCCTTGGCTAATGCACACACTCTCTAATGCCTTTCTGAGTGGAACAAGGACAGCAGTGTGTGATACTGACTGCACAATATATGTAAACACATATATAAAGTAACAACTGGTTATTTTATGTGCATCCCTCCCCAACACACACACACACACACACACACCTTCCCTTGATCTCCATCGCTCTGCCGCTCCATACATCCACACTCTCTCTTTGTAATTATAAATCTCCATGATCCTTTCTATCCCTTCCTCTTCCTCAGCTTCTCATATACAGTAGCGCTCCCTCGACTCTCTGCAGAAACCCGCATCATCATTCCTGCAAAGCTACACTTAATGACTTGCTGAACTCAGTCTTTTGGGTAATGAAGGATACACTTTGTCATAAAATGCTAGTCTCTCTCCTGAATGGGGTTCAGAGCAGGATGAAGCCTGGAGGACGGACCGGCTAATGGCTAGTGACCCCGCAGTATCACTACCCTTCAACACGGACAACAGGTATTAGCTGCTTAATGAACTCGATGCTAATGAAGAGCAGAGGGACTTCAGAGTCATCTATTGCTAGGTGAGCATGCATGATTCTGTGCAAATGACTGTGCTGCAGTGACAGTTCAGAGAAGCGGGGATCAAAACAAAAATACAAGAAGCAGAAGAACAGCAAGATCAGGAGTGAGGAGATCCTGGGAAAAAAACGTCTGTGATTTATTATGTAGTAAACTCATTAGATTCCTCAGTTGTTTTGCTGTTTTAGGACATCAAGTTGTCTTTGCACTGTTTCTTCAGATGCAGCCGACACTCCGGTTAGCATCATAGTATCAGTGTAAAAATGAAAGATTAATTACAGCATGTCAAACTAATGAGGATAGCATGTTTTAGACAAAAGACATAAACACTTCATAGTTTCTTAGAAGCTAATCCCTTTTCAAGCATGGCTGAATTTTTCATGTCCTCTGAGACCATCTAGTTTTCTGTGACATCTCATTAACCTCCCAGCCTAGAGCTACAATGGATTATGGGATTGAGAATGGGCAAATGAATCTACGGGTACATCCCAAGTCCCTTATTTGATCTTTCCTCGCTTGAACCGGAAGTAGTTCTGGTCCACCATCATGAAGGCCGTCCCAAAGCTCTTATTTCTGCTGCTCCTGTTAATTATAGGTCAACAAAAGAACCATAAACGACTTTCTTCAGTTATTAGAAAGATTTTTCTTTTCTGATCTGTTATTTCCCCCGTTAACTTTTATTATGGATAAAATGAAAGTAAAGTTGTCTTTCAGCAAGATAAATAACTACAGATAATTAATGCCTCTGAGCAGGACACAGTATAAATACAGAAAACAGGTTTTTATTCATGTGCAGGTGTTTGTTAAACAGGTAACAGACTGCAGAGAGGAAACAGCTGCTGGCAGTGATAACTGTGCACCTTTTATTAGTGTCACCACAGTGCACATATGTGCGGACACAAACTCCATCAGAAGTCTCTGCAGCTGTTAAAGCTGACTGACAGCTGTGTCCAGCTGTGATCAGCTGCCGCTGTCACCAGAAACAGACATCGCTTCACATGATGCTTCAGAGGAAAGACATCTCACTTCTCTAAAAACATGTTTCCTCATTTATTTCCTCATTTCCTCCCCTTGCATGGTTTCCTTGCATCTCTCCATGCATCCTCAGTGGGAGGGACTAAGATGCATGTGAGGGAAACATGGATGCAATTTAAGGGACTTGGGATGCACCCCGAGTAATGTGTCATAATGCTAGTAAAACTGTCAGCAACTGATTTTTTGGTCACTTGGGGGAAGCAGAAATATATCATCACCTTCACATAAAGTTGATATGTTGAACTTGTTAGCAAACAGTTGTTTATTTCCACATCCAGCAGTTACGGAGCAACATTATCATTCATTTGGAGTCGTGTTTCTGTCCACCTGGTGAATGTAAGTCCAATATTCACTCTCTTTTAGCTCTGTTTTTGCTCTCTACCAACTCCTGAGGGAAATATCTGGCTCTTTAGCTGCTAAATGCTCCACTATGTTCACCAGCTAGTCTACAGCTAACTGTCTGTTTGCTGTTTGGTGCTCAGCAGGTAGTGTACAGTGGCTTTTTAGAGCTTTTTCTCTGAAAACAGCTGCCTGAGTGAACCAAAACAGTAAAATTGCAGCCAGACAGCTAAACAATGAGCTGAAACTCACTATAAGGAGATAAAGATATCTACATGTTCAACCCTAAAAGGCCTACCTTTTTGATTTACAACTCAAATATATGCCAGTTGGACAGGGTGTTTAATGAAATGTACAGCAAAAAAAACAAACTTTTTAGGTATTGAAAAAATGTTTAGGTATTTTACTGTAACTGTGTAAGCACTACATCATCAAGGTAGTTTTAAAACATTTGTTTTAGATTATTTTGGGGGCATTTTGCTGTTATATGACAGTAGAGTAGCGGATGTATGTTGCTGTCATATGGTATACAGGCCACAGGTACTACCCAAAAAATGTAGCTACTCTACGTCTACTCCACATTTACTTGTTTAATTCTAAAGAGTATCTATTAAATTTCACTATATTTAAAAATGTTTATTTTAAATTAACTAAATCATTTTCTTTCAATTAGAAGTGTGACATTATCCCTTTTTGGCTTCCACAAAACTTTGTCAGTTTAACAGCAGGTGTCACACCGAGTCTTGTTTTCAGATTAAAACCTTCCCTTAATTCTTCCGTCAATTTATCAATTCTGTCATTTTAATTTACATACAAATGTAACTATTCCACTAAAGATGCACAGCAATGGCAGAAAACAATAAGACATCATAGAAAAATAGCTAAAGGCACACAAAATTTAAACTTAACTTAAGAAATACACCCAGACTGACTGTCACTCTTTAAAGATTGATTGTGTTTGTGCATTCTAGCTGTTTCAAAGCAGAAAAACTCAAACCGCTCTGAGGGAAAATAAATTTTTGGACTCGCAACTCCACCGTTAGTGAGGAAGGATAAATAACAAGACGGAAATATATTCAAAACAAAATTGAAATTTAGTGTGTGTGTGTGTATGCAGAGACAAAATGCTCAATTTGCTACAATAATGATGCTCTACATTGGGTTTTGGTTTGGTTTGTACCAGTTTGCACCGGCTCAGCTTCTTCACGATCATCTGTGTTTCTTCATGTTTGCCCTTGCAGACGTTGTGAGAGGTGAGACGTGAGCGTTTGTCTGATCGTCAAAGCGGGGGGACTATAAAGGCGCCAGGTATCTCCTCCCATCTCATAATTAACTCCACTAATGTTTGCTCGCAGTGGTTCGACTTTATCCGTTTTTTTTTATCCGTGTGAGTTTAGGTTTTAAGTAAATGTATTATTATAGTAGGTGTGCTGTGAACTTTCTCGTACCAGTGGGTCTTCTGCTGAAGTCCTTGAACCTGGCGATCTTTCAGATAAAAACACTAAATAACAAGGGTGAGTGAGCCCCGGTGTCTAATTGTAATAGAAGTAATCTTCATGAAAGGCCACACTGCAGACTGTTCCCAGGGGTTTTTGTCTCTTATAGCAGCCTATCAGCTCCTACCGGGAGCTTAGTTCCTCCTTTCCTACGGTAAATTGCCTCCAGGCGGCCTCGACTTTGTTCCCTCTTGTCTCCCAATGGAGGGATGACCTTCCCATCTCATTCAGGACTGCATAGTCACTGCCTATGTACCGGTGGGGATTGAAAACTCATCTCTTCAAGAAACATGTCACGTCCAGCTCGGCCCTACCTTCCTCTCACTCCTCCAAATCACACCTCTGTCTCCTCGTCTTACTCCTGTCTTCTTAACCTCTTATACCTGCCACTTATTTCCTCTTATAAGTTATTTATTTGGTACTTCTCACAAACAAGTGTTTTCATCATGTATGAGTAGCCAAAGACAGGAAGTAGCCATGGAGCATATTCCTCTGTGCAATTGATGATTACGTTTTATTCTCTTTTTTATATATATATATAAAAGTGACCCTAGGATTCTGAGAAACTAAATAAACTAATATGCTTTAGTGTTGTTGAGCACAGAGCTCAGAGAACATTAAAGTGATTCAAATTTAAAAGAAATAAAATGGCCGTTTTGGTTCATTTAAAAACACTTCTAAAATGAATAGACTCCAGTCAATAATGATACAAGACCTTCAAAAACACAAAGTAAGATGAGGAGTGCATAAATGAGTTATAGATAAACACACTTCTAATTTAGACACTTAACTGAAACCTGAACAAAAACTGTTTCAGCAGAAAATACTCTTAACCCCGATGTGTTTTTCTAGACTTTATTTAGAGGCCCAAACCAAAATGTGTTTGTCTGTCTCGATACGTTGTCCGTGGCCCCGAGCCCATAAGATCCTTCTGTAGAAATAAATCATTTAAAAGTACAGACATAGACATATAGTTTAAATTTTAAAAAACTCTGTTATTTCCCAAAAAAGCTGATCAGCAGTCTAATTTTTAACCCTTTAACATCCACCCTTTTTATAGAATTTTCACCTATTTTTGCATACCCAAATGGAAAAGCTTTAAACAGAAGAACTGTAAGGCCATGACGCATGTATTAGGCTTCATTTGACAAGTGACATCTTCTAGTTTCAGGAAATGTGTTTGTTTAGCATGTGGCTACAACACAAATAAAACTACATCAGTTCAAATAAGGCTCAAAAAAAGTGTTTTTGGTCCTCGTCTATAATGAGTCATATTTGAATAACAATAATTAGGACATGCTTTATGCCAGAACTATGCAGAACACCATAAACCTTCTACATCTTGTCAACCCGTATAAAATTCCAGACCTCTAGGCCTCTAACCTTATGGGAGCACTGGTGTCCCCGAACCTCTCCAGTTATCTCCAATTGGCCAAATTGTGCCAGTTGCTTTTACTCATTACTGTGTGATGCTAAACTGCTTACAACTGGCTTAACAAACATCACTCAAACAAGAGAAAATAGTGCATTTGTTGGGGACTATTTTTAGCAGCGGAAGAATCCACATTTGGTGCTCCAGTGAGTATTTCTGGCAGCAGGATGGTGTGTGTGTGTGTGTGGGATTGAATCAAAGTAAACTACAGTGTGTGTGTTCATGGTGATGAAGGGACATGTCACCTCGTGCAGCTGTGTGGCTAATTGACGTGTTTTTAATAGTTTTTGGAAACAACGGCGCTCTACGGCACAGAGGAATAAGAACAATACTTGCAAGTAGGATGAGTTCATTGTTGTTTTGTTTTTTTTCATGGGATTTGATGACAAAAAGAAAAAGGCAGAAATATCAGCAGACTCATCCTAATGTCAGTGGATAAAGCCTGTTGAGGCTATAATCTGTGTTTGCGATATAAAATGTATTTATTCTTCCTCACTCACTGGAAAAAGAACAGAGAATAACTAAAATGTAAAATATGAAAAACACGTGATAATCAAACTTGGTGAGGGGGGAAAAAAAAGGGGGGGGGGGCCTTGTAGAGCGTCTGAGTGGCAGCGAACCGAAACACATGCAAACACATCAAAAGCTGAAGCTGAGGCAGCAGCGTTGCACTGTGATGGATCTGTATGGATTTTGTTCAACTGAGCTGAAGAGTGGCACCGCGAGATAAGGAGAGAGAGGCACACAAGAGACAAACACAAGAGAGAGAGAAGAGAGAGAACAACAGCTGAGGGAAAAGCACAGGCAGCATTATGTTGTTGCACACCTTGACAGGCTTTCCCTAACATGGATGCCAGCAAGAGAAATCATGTGAAACTTGGCTCTTGTGGGGGACTTAGGCTGCACGAGGAAGAGCTGCAAAGAGAGGCAAATACATCATTCTAGGCGAGTGCAGTCGAGAGTTTACACACAGTTGTAAGAGACGTGTTTATTATGGCAGGATTGAGATTATATTTTGTTTCTGCAGCTGTTTCTCTTTGTAACAGAATGATTGGAGAACACACTTCCCCTTTTTCACATAAAACAGTGTCAAACTTGGTTTATTTAACTAATTAATTGTGTGTCTCATGAAAATATAACAATATCTAACGGGTTAAAAGTACACATACACCACACTGTGTGGTGTAATTTTATAAGACTTATGATGTGCTGAAAGAAAAGTAAAATACAATGCAAATTATTACTGTTAAAATGACAAGCATTAAGTAGAAGTGTGTTGAATTATCATTATATTGAAACTTGTGATTGATATATGGGCACAAAGTATGTTCAAGATAATCTCACTCAGTACACTGGATAAAATTGTAAGTGTGTTTGCATTAAACTTCACTTTTAAAAAAAAAATAACCTCAAGAAAGGATCAAGAAATAAGGGTGTAAAAAGAACCTTGAACAGTAATAAAAAATAAAAGAGCATAACTGGATAGAACTGGATATGCCAGGCATAACCAGTTCAGCCCAAAATCTATTTAGGGGATTTTAGGCCTGCAATAGGTGATGTAAAGAAATTATACTGGTGTAACTGGCTAGTATGAATAGGTTGGACAATAGGTGTGCCCTATATAAGACAAAAGATATAAAAACTGGGGGCCGAGGGCCAGCCATCCTGGTGAACCTTGTGTACACTGTATTGCTCTCCTTTTTTGCATTAAAGTACATTTTGCTACTCAGAACTCTGACTCCTGATGATTCTTCTTTTTTTGAACATCAAAGAGAAGTTTTGTCCTTGAGTTAATTTAAAACTTTTTCCAACTGAGACCCAACGATCTGACGCGTTGCTTGTCCCCTTTTCATCTCAATTAGCCAATTTTGGAAGCTTCTGATTGGATCTTGGACCGCTCTTCTTGGCAGAATTGGTGCAGTTCAACCAAATGTTTTAGTCCAAAACCTTAATTTCAGCTTTACTTTGAAATCCCAAAACCACCATGTTTGTTTAGTCCTGCTGGAACACCTAATTGCATCCAGGATTGAACTTTCTAGCTGATGGTTTTGATGTTGTAATCTTCAGCAATGCTCCAGTTCCACTGGCAGCAGAACATGATGCTACCAGCACACCTGACATAGCATTAAATGCCTCACCTTTTCTCCTCCTAACATACCTCTTGTCATTGTAGCTGAATAACATCATCTTTGTTTCATCTGACCAGAAAACTCCTCCAGAAGGGTTTTTTTTTCAGAGTAGCCTCTTGTAAAACTCTCTTGACTGAGGACAGAGTTTGTTTGTTTGTTTTTGGTGATTCTTGGATTACATTTTTACCCCTCTGGACCAGTTATCTCCCAGCGGTGGGTGATAGTTTGGGTTTTCTTCTTGGCAAAGAGACCATTCTTCCCAGTACTTTGCATTTAACAAACAGCTGTTTGCACTGAGGATCTTGGATACCTGAAGTTACTTTGAGATGGTTCCAGTTGATACTTCTGAGATCTGTACTGAACTCTTTGGACTTTCCCATTGTAATGTTTGTGGCTCAATCTAGTGCAAGCTCTATTTATAAAGTCACAGAGTAATTCCCAGACAGAGTAATGGATGGATATGAACTTTTTGCTATTAAACTCTGATAAAACTGAGTTATTAGTTGTTAGACCAGCAAAACATGAGCATCAGCATGAGAACCTGAGTGTCAATATTGATTATTTTCTCTTATTTTCAAATGCAGCCCTATTACGTTAAACATATCAGCAGTCATACATATATGTTCAGTTCTATGTTACGTGACAATAAATATTGTCAAAAAGTTTTTGAATTGTACAGTCCAGGTGATATGTGCCAAATTTGAGGTGATTTGTTCACTTTTTCATAAAAGCATGAAACCTGGACAGTTTGGGGCCCTGAACATTTTCAGAAATGGAGCCATTGCAAAAACACTTCATGGTGGCCATGACGACCAATTTACTTTCCGCCATAACCTAATTATGTATATTGCATAACACAGAAAAAGTGATGTCTACCCCCTATGTTTTTATGGCCAAGGATTACAATAATACCATATACAACATCATGAAACTGTTCAAGTTAATAGTTAATGGTGAATTCATTAATGCTGTGAGAAGGAAATCACAGTATAGGAATACCTAGGCTAGACTTTATAATATCGTGTCTGTTGCATGCATGTTGTGTAAAGTTTTAAAAGCTTGAATGTCCAATATATATATCAATTTGAACATCAATATAGCAGCAAACAAGTATTTGCTATGTAAAGATATAATGGTGCAGAGAATGAAGTCACACTCCCTCTGTATGTGTTGTTATCCGAGCTTCTATGTTCTTTGTTCAGATAGCCGTACTGAATATACTGAAGTCAGGTATTGATTACATGCAGATGTTGATACAACTACTAGGCTACTTAAATATATATCACATTAAATAGTTAGACATTATGATCTTACAGACCTTTGCTTCAAGAAATTTTCTCTAACTGGACCTCTAGTTGAATACCCCTGCTTTAGAGAAAGTGGTCTTGGTCCAATCCCAAACAAATCCTGGAGCGTTTGTGGTGAGAATGTAAGCCAACCTCAATCAGACTCAAGTGCTAAGTGTACCCTGCAATTTTTGCTTTGCATGCTGGGATGTGATGACTGAGCGATGTGTGATCAGTGAGCTGGAGAGTGAATCAAGACCTGGACTTTCTTCCTGTGTTTAGGTTCTCGCTCTCGCCTCAGACACTATTGCAGACATAATTGAAATCCCCCCCAAACTTGTCTCTCTGTTTGACCCTTCAAAGGTCATCCATTACAAGAGACACACACAAAAAAAAACCAAACGTATTCTCTGCTGGCTCAAAAGCTGCACATTGCTCATCGGTAATGGCACGTTAATGTAATGTGCTCGGGCATCGTCCGTTTCCGTGACAACAAATGGAGACCTGTGCCAAATTGATCAGTTCTGGGAAATGCGGACAGAGGATGGAGAATGGGGTTCACAAAGAAAACCTGATTGTTTGTGCTTTCCTGACTCCTTCCGCCCCTTGTGAAGAGAGGTGAGCTACCCATAAACCCTTGTGTTCAGGGGTCATTTCCTATAAGTCGGTTGAAATTGCACTGTCACCTCTATCAAGCCAGGACACGGCTTTTTTTTAAAAAGAGGACAGAGAGTCACATTTTTAGGTGTGTACTGAGGTTATTTGGGGGCAGCTTGAGTTGAAATGGCGTTGCTGCTCTCAGCTGCCCAGATGAAACAAGATAAAAGGTAAACACTTCAGATCGAAAATACCTTCTCCCATCATGCATTTGTGAATATATACACTCACCGGCCACTTCATTAGGTACACCTGTGCAATCTAATGCAATCCAATACAACAGCTCTGCTATAAATTCTACATTTATGAAGCTTATACACTTTCAGTTTTTGCTGACATTATCAGAAAGATGATAATTCTACTTTATGTTTATTATTGAGGTCATAGTGGGTGGTGGTGGTGGTGTACTGGAATATTTTTGTCCACTCCATTAACATACATGAGGGGGGTAAAATATTAGGAACACTTTTTAATATAAAGCACTCCAGTACACCACCACAACCACCCACTACGACCTCAATAATAAACATAAAGTAGAATTATCACCTTTCTAATAATGTCAGCAAGAACTGAAAGTGATTAGATTGCACAGGTGTACCTGATGAAGTGGCCAGTGAGTGTATATTTATGTATTTTTATTGCTGTCTCTGCTTGTATAGCTGCTTTTATGACTCTTCTGTTTCTCGTGATGGTGAAGTACTTTGTAAACTTTGTTTTTGAATACCTCTGCTGTTATCAATATCATCATATACGGACAATAACTTAACTTACTTAACTTAACAACTTATAAATGTGAATGTTTTTGCCGAGGTTAAAGGGGACCATAGACTGTATAAAAATATGGACGTAATTACCGTGACGTCACCCGTTGGTTTCTGAAGAGTGGTTTTGAAGCACAAAGCGAGCCGCTCTGGCCGTCACCATCTTGGCAGTACGTGACTCTGCCTAACTCCCAGCCAATCAAAAATGGGCAAAGTGGCGGGCCGAATGGCTGAAACAAGCCACCTAGCGGCTGGCGGACCTGTCACTCAAAGCAGCCACGTCCTTCATTATGCATAACTTTACGGCTTAATAAAATTTAAACGGGTGAGTTATAAAAAAAATTCACCCCCCGTACAGTTGTCATGAAAGAGGAAATTAGCTATATAGACCAGGCTGTAAACATGTTTATTTCTATTGTAAAGTTGGACATTTTAACATGGGGGTCTATGGGGATCAACTTGCTTTTGGAGCCTCAAGTGGTCATTCAAGGAACTGCAGTTTTTGGCACTTCCACATTGGCTTCATTTTACAGCCCCAGAGGTTGCCGCTTGCTTGGCAGCAGCAGAAATGAGCCGTTAACACAACATTGACACAGCCAGCAGATATGGAGCAACCTGACAAACGTGAATCCAATATTCGCTCTCCTTTTCCCTCTGGTTTGGTCTCCACCAACTCCTGAGAAAATATTTGGTCCTTTAGCTGCTAAATGATTCACTGTGTTCACCGGCTAGTTGCTAACATTGCCCTTCTGTTGTTTTGTGCTGGGCTGTTAGCGTACAGCGGGTTTAATTAGCTGAAAAACATCTTGAAACAACATTAACAAGGCTGATGAGACTGAACCGGAGCAGTAAAGTTGTTTGTCACTACGAGCAATCACTTCACATTACGTTTTGTAATTTGATCTGTTAATATAAAAATATTGATTAGAGAAGCATTACGTTGCACAATACGAGCTTTTATAAGTCCTGCAGACTCTTAAAGTGACTCTTCTATTCAACACATCAACATGATTCTGTCTCCTGTGAGCTCTCAGGACAGTAATCAACTGTTGATGTTTCATTTGTTCTCATTGAAAATAATGACATAAAAATACCAATATAACTAAACTAACACAGTTCTGTCACCTCTGAAATTAATAAAAGTCTGAAGGCACAGATGAAATCACTGTTGATCAAAATGAAACACTATAAATCGCTTATGTAGCAACTCGCATTTCCTCTGCTGGATTATTTTAAGAATTTCTATCATCTTAAACTGCTTCTTTGCAATGTTCTTTCCCTTCATCTTATCCTTCTTGCTCTTGATTATCTTTCTCATCATAATCACAATCTTTACATGATAATTTTCATCATAATTTGTCCTTATCTACCATTTTCTTTTCTTCTTCTTCTTCTTCTTCATCTACTTTTGAAGCATCTTCCTGAGTCTCCTCTTTTGTCATTGCCGTCTCATCCTCTTCCTCTTGTTGCTTCACCCCACTTCTGTCCAAGCTATTTATAATGCCTGGCAGAGCAACAAAGTCCTTCAACTGGACTGGAGTTTGGAGAGGGAAGGCAGCTCACAGCTTCACCAGATAATCTGGTTAGCTACAGTAGGAGACAATGCAAAAGGACAATCCTGTGGCCTTTTCTGTTCTTCAGTGTCCTTACTCAGAGAGCCCACTTCAAGTTTGAGCCACTTGTTACTTAAAGATTGTGCTTTATATGCATAGGAAGTCATGAGGATGTAGCTTTCAAAAGGGAAGAAACCCACACAGTATAATCTTGTATAAAGCAATCAAATCATTCTTTACAGTATCACATATACTACTAAATGGTTTTGCCAAACATGTGTGCAGTGTTACCACATACGGTAGATATATAGGGAGGTGATTGGGGTGGATTTGCAGCATACAAAGCGAAGGATAAGCCTGTGTTTGGTGGTTTTCCTCCTTGGTACGATTCACTTGTGCAGATCTGAACACTGCAATCATACCCATTAGAGGAGGTGGTCTCAGTCCGCTAACAAACAAATTCTGGGGGGGTTCGTTTATGGTGGGAAAATAATCTGACCCCCATCTGATCCGACTACAAGGCTGCAAATTTGAGCTAAACGGCTCCTGTGGCCAGGTGTGCTTTGTATGCTGGGATGAGCAAAATCAACAGCTGCTAGCAGCTAGTCGGAGAATGAAGCGAGGGCAGAGAGGAGCTTCTTCAGGACCTTCTTCCTCCCGCCCCAGAAGCATCCGACCAATAAGCAGAGAGAACGTTCACAACTGGCTTTTAGTGATGCTGTTACGGTGTTCTGCTGTGCTTCTTGAGCGATTGCTTGTAGTTAAGGGACGGGGCCCTTGGTAGTTAGATATCACTGATTGCTCACACGCGCACACTAGTTGTTTGCTTTGTTGGCCTCATTAGGAGCAGGGGTGCTGTTCTTCTTGTGTTTGTTAAAAACCACTGAGAACAAGACATAGAGAGTGAGGGGTTATTTTTGTTGTTTTCTTTGTGTTAGTAAGTTTATCTCTGATTTAGGAGTCCTCTTTTGGTTATATTGTTTTTTTTGATTTGCTCAGCACCCACCGGCCTCTCTCCCTCAGTTAGCAGTTTGCCTTTTGTGTATGTGACATCTGTGAATCACCGGCCTTCCTGGCAATAAATGACTATTTACCAAATCAACATTCTGGTTTTATGTTGCTTCCCTTTCCCCTAGTGAGCTGGGTTGTAACAGATGCATTTTGGTTCGCTCTGATTTTTTTCAACTCATCCACTGATTCAGATCACAGCAAACAGACAATAAGTCTGGAAATGCCTTCAGCTACTAAAACACAACCTACAAACTGTAGGTTTAAGTGGCTATAATAGATATTTTTATATTAACAATAGTTCTTCTACATGAAATTAAACGCTTGTCGTAATGAACTGACAAAGATCTTCACTGTGCAGAATGATGTATACGTGCGTAAAGTTTGACACTGGAAGTTTCTCCAGCTTCTCTAGAGGTGAGAAATGATCTGTGACATCACAACTAGCTGTAAAAAGCAACTGTACACTACCTGCTCAGCACCAAACAGCATATAGACACAGTTAGCTGTAGACTAGCTGGTGAACATAGTGGAGCATTTAGCAGCTAAAGAGCCAGATATTTCCCTCAGGAGTTGGTAGAGAGCAAAAACAGAGCTAAAAGAGAGTGAATATTGGACTCACATTCACCAGGTGGACAGAAACACTGCTGGATGTGGAAATAAACATCTGTTTCAACAGATCAGTTTAAAAGGTGATGATGAGTCAATGTTATGTTCATATTTTGTTTCTGCCAAGTGGATTAAAAATCAGTTAATGCAGGTTTAATGAAGAGGTTTTAACCACCTAATGAACAAGGAGGAGGGTAAAAGCTCAGAGAAAGCTTATAAGTGGACGTTGACGTTATTTAATTATACATTCTGATCCCTTTCATGCTCAAATATATATTTTATTTGAGTGCTTGGTTTAGAAGTTATTTGATTATTTGCTTTTTTTTTTTTGCAGGCAGGTTTGAAGACATCTCATCAACAAATCACAGCTGGACTTCATCTTGTCGGCTCCCCTCAGTGAATAATTGCTAAACTCTTTCCCCATCAGGCCAGTCTGATTCATACCAACTGGAAGAGCCTCCAGTTAACTGATCTGAATTAAGAGAGCAGGTGTTATCCATTAATCAAGATCCAGTGATGTAAGTGTTCTGCCTGAGAGAAATTAAGCCTTTTAAATTCACTCGATACATAACCGCCGCAACTAAACTCTGTTTATTTGCAAAACATCATGAAGAACGCTGTTATCATCCTGAGCTATGAAACAATGTAGGAGACTTTTAAATCTGTTACTGACCACAGGATTGATTTCCTCAGACCAATCAGGTAAGACCACGCATAAAATAAAACACAGTCCGTGTGAGAATAAGCTCAATATCCCCCATGAGATCCCTCCCATGGGGATAATGAGCTTATTTGAGCGGTTCAGGCTCACCGTGCAGCATCTTTATAGCAAAATAACATTCTTGCACAGATAATGAGCAAATGACAAATTCTGTTGTTGGGATGTAAGGAGGCAGAGTCTTTTCATGCTGTGGTGTATTAATCTAACATAGCATATTGGGAAAAGTTTTTTTATTTTCCAGTCTTCATCAGATTCACCTGTCATACAGCTGCACTATTCTGCAGGTGTGAGACAGACGGAGGAGGGAAAATAAGAGGGAACGATGAATAGATGGATGGAGGCACAAATAAAAGAGTCAGCCGAACTTCCAGAGTGAACTTGACATACTAGATTGAGTTTGTGTTTACCTCCTCTTCTTCCCTTTAACAGGGACATTACTGGGCAGTCAATACTTCATCCTTCTCTTCCCTTTAGCCTAAGTGGTGGTAGATTTACCTAACCCCTTGTCTTCAGTCTCCTGGCCCCCGGACAGCAATAAAAAACTGGTAAACAATGGGGAGGCTAGAGCACTCCAATAACAAAGGGGGGCTAAAGGGGCTTGTGTGACTCATTAAGTGTCAATAGCCCCTTCAAATCCCTCCAACCGCACACACACACACACACACGGTTCATACAAACTGGACTCCCTCAGTACCAGTAAAAGAGTTTGAAGAGTCGAGAAGTGGAACCAGACAGCAGAAATGAGAAAGATATTGAGATGAAATAGCTTCATTTCCAACTTAAAGGTGCAATCAGTGCAATTTTTTTTTTTTTTACTGTTCCATGTCACAAAACCTGAGTGTGTGTTGGGAGAGTTTGATAGAGCTGCTGATCAGCGACCGTGACTCAGTCATTACTTCACCAGATGCTGAAATGTCTTTTATTTTTAAAACAAAAAACAAAACAAAAAAACTCACTTTCTTTGTTTGGCCTCAAACAAAAAACTCATCCACTTCTACTTTAGCCCATCATCATCTCAGATATGTTTTTTATTATTATTATTATATTCTGATTTTTCTACTCTAGTCAGGTTCAGAAACACTGTCCACACTTCTGCAAACTTATCTTCCGGAAATGATCTTTATATATAAGTATAAAGTAGTATTAGTTTACATTACAACAGCAAATATGTTTTAAATGAAATGTCCAAGAAAAGTACATTTTTTTTGTCAACATAATGAGAAAATGTTAATTAATGTATCTGGCTAGTTGCAAAAATGTTGATATTGAACTTACGAGTAAAAAGTCCTTTTTTTTCTTTTTGGTGCCAAAATATCCTAAATATCATTGACAATAGAGCGTTATTAATCTTATTTATGGTTATGTTTAGACACTGGCAGCACTTGGTTGAGTTCGGGGAAAGATGATTTTGGTTTAATAAAGAAAAAGTCCCGTGTTTATTAGCATTTAACCGAAACCTAGATCTTTACACTAAATCCCAGCGACCACTAGAGAGCACTGATAAGAATTATTTTTCAGTTGTCAAACATCCCACTCATATAATCAGTAATAATCAGTCTCATGACATATTTATGACATATATCAGTTACAACCTTTTAAAAATTAAGTTTGTAACCAAGTTTGTTGGTTTAAAACATTTGTTTATATCATATCTTTATGTTAAAATTAATATCGGTGGAAGTGTTCTGTCAAAATTTTCGGCCTGAGGGTCAAAAATGCTCCATTATTCATAATACATGTAATTGTTGTGTTGTATGTCAGTGGAAGGAAAGCATGAAATGATTGCTGTAGCTACATATGGTAGACATGTGAGGATTTACATTTTACATGAATGTGAGACAAAGATGAACTAGAATTACAGGGTAATTTTTATTTAGTTTTTTTTACCTTGCAGTAGAATATGCAGGTTGAAGAGATTTTAGATGTGATGTCATCACTCCCAGATATACTTCAGTCTTGCTATATGATCTGATTACATTTGCATTACCTTTTCCAGGGTTTTTCCCACTTTTCACTGTGTCTGCAGCTGAGTTTGTGAAGAAATTTCATGACTGAGGCAAGCTGCTGTAACGTTTACTCACCGCTGGAGCAGTCCAGTCCTCCCCAGCCGGGCTCACACTGGCAGGTATCAGGAGAGACACACCGACCGTGGGCGCACTCCTCAGTGCACAACGCTGAGGAGAAAGAAGAGGACGTCGAGATTAATAACAAACTTTTAATTACATCTAAATAATAAAGTGATTGTGCTGTCTCTCATCTTAAGTTTGATAAATTGCCTCGGGCTGCAACTAACAATGATTTTCATCATCGATTAATCTGTCGATTATTTTTGGGGGGAATTGATTTGTCGTTTGGTCTATAAAATGTGAAAATGGTGAAAAATGTCGACACCTGTTTCCAAAAGCCCAAGGTGCAACTTAAAATGTCTTGCTTTGTCTCAACCAACAGTCCACAACCCAAAGATATTCAGTTTACTGTCATAGACGACTAAAGAAACCAGAAAATATCCACATTTAAGAAGCTGGAATCTGAGAATGTTTGCATTTTTCTTAAAAAATAGCTCAAAAATTGATTATCAGAGTAGTTGCCAAGATGCTTTTGATCTCAGGATGCTTTTGCTGTACCAGCGCATAAATCATGCGAGATGAGTGGTCGGACAAACTACAACATAAACAGTGATCAGGTACACTCATCTAGAAACAAAACCTCACAAAATCCAAATAGAAGCAGCACTATTCATCAATACTGTATGTGCGTGTGTATCTTTCCTTTATCAACAGTAATGCAGCATCTTGAATGAGTTATTCAGAACTACGACAGCTCATTACACTTTTTCAAAGACTGATCAGAAACATTTTTCCAGGTTTGATGTTTTGAACCGATCTTTAAAGAGGACCTATTATGCTCATTTCAGCTCTAAATTTTTATTTTTGGACTCCACTAGAGTAGCTCTGCATGATTCAAAGTTAAAAAAAACTCCTTATTTATCTTACACTGGCCCTTTATGCAGCCCCTCAATATACACAGTTTCTCTTACGCTCCGTTTTAGCTCCTGTCTCTTTAAGGCCCGCCTCCCGATGAGCCCGCTCTGTTCTGATTGGTCAGCTTTACGTATCAGAGTTGTCATTGCAAACCAAACATTTACTGCTTTACTGCTTCAAATTAAAAGCTTTTCAATGACTAACTAATGGGAGACTTTTTATTGTGTGTAATTTACAGGAAGTAAAAACGTGTTCCTCACTGACTTAGCGGAGCTTCGTTAGCGGCGCTAAAAACCGGTCGAAACAACAACATTTGAAGCTATTTGTTCAGCAGATCAGTTAGAAATAACGCAGGGAGGAAGAGTACTAGCCGAAACAACCTCAGTGAGATGTTTTATGAAGAGCTGCAGACAACCAGCACACCTCCAACAGGTAAACTACTTATTTTACTTTGCTGTGCTGTGTAATGGCGTCGTAGCTTGGCGTAACTACTCTCAGAGCTGAGCAGCGAACTTGCGCGCTGTGCACGTAGCAGATGTCCATATAAAGAAATGCGTCATGAACTGACGTCAGCTTGGGCTGAAAGTAAAAAAAAAACGTTGGAAACCGAGCGTTCAGAGCAGTCTGAAGCTGCTGTTTTTTGCTCACAGGGATTAATGCTACATATGTTTACCTCATTATTTGACACATCGGCCAATTTTAACATGAACATCTGACATTGTGACATTATATATGTATGTCTGAAAATAAGGAAAAGCATAATACGTCCCCTTTAAGTGCTGCAATGCAAAGTATCTTTTTATTTATTTCTCATTGAATGTTGTAAATTTTTAGCTACACTTGCAGCGTGGCTCTGGGACGGCAATGTCTGTCAGTCGACCACTTTAGTCCAGATTGAAATATCAACAACTATCGGTGCCTTGAAAGTCTGCAGTAAATTTTCATGATCGCCAGGATACGCCTGCTACTGACATCTGTGAAAACATTTATTCATGAATAAACTTTACCTTTAGGAGAAATGTATGTGAACATTTTTTGAAATTTTCTTTTCAGTCGACCCATGAGGAACAGATTAATATGTGACTGTAGAATATGTTCAGTACTGACGTTTGGCATCTAGACTCTGACCTTGTCACTCCCCACAAGGAAGCACCCAGCTCAGAAAAGTGGTGATAATAACTTCCCCCTTAAAGGAACCTGGACTCAGTCCCTATAGGTGGATGCTGCAGTAGAGATTTTTTTTATATTTTATTTTATATGAACAGCAGCAGCAAGTGTCAGCACTGACAGCTTAAGTACACCGCCGTAATCAAAAGGGTGCGTTGGATTTATGAGAGGGAGTCTGCTGACAACCTGAACTAGCTCTTAGGCTTGGTTTAATTTCTTTCATGGAGGCATTTTCATTGTGTGTGTGTGTGTGTGTGTGTGTGTGTGTGTGTGTGTGTGTGTGTGTGTGTGTGTCTCTATAATATTTGAATCAGCTGGATTGAAAATGGATCAATTCTTATATGTGTGATTCCAGAAATCACCCTGCACTTGACAATTTATTTGACCATAAACTGTTACAAACAATAATGATGTTTTATGATGTGACAACGCTGTGGTTAAGGTCTGGTTAGGTTTAGGGAAAGATGATTTGGGTTAAAATGATCACTTTGTTAAGGTTAGAGAAACATGTGGTACAGGTTAAAGTTACTACTTCCTTGGAGTTAGGCCATCTTTGTCGCCATGGCTACAGTAATAATCACAGAGTTAAGGTTACAAGACAATTGTAACGCTGTTGGAAATAGGAAGTTAACAGCAGTCTCCTGTTGGGTTAATGCCTCCATCCAACCCTCTTCGTCTGAATGAGGAAATCTGTCAATTTTTATATACATCATCTGAACTGCACCACTTACTACGGCCACCAGATGGCAGTCAACTATATGTCATTTTTGGGCGACTGACGTTACGACTAAGCGGGTAGCTCCCAGTCTGAAAAGTGAAGTCAACGCGGAAGTGCCTTAAACCTACACTTTCACTACACTTTCTGCAAAAAGAACTCCAATTGTATGGAAGTCTATGAGAAAATGACCCTACTTCTCTCTTGATTTATTACCTCAGTAAACACTTTCCTCATGAGTTTATGGTCTCAAACGCTAGTTTCAAGTCTTCTTCAATGCATGATGATGTTTTTGTATATTATGGCCCCATTTAGAGGGAAAAAGATGATAAAGCAGCGTATGCTTTAGGGCGTGGCTACTTTGTGATTGACAACGTTGATTACATAACGTAGCCATGGCTAGCCAGATTCACAGAGTATAGGCGTAGCTGCTGCTATTTCACAGCGTGTTTTAGTTCATGAAAGTTAATTGTAACATTTTGGTCTCCTAAAAAAGTCTTGTTCAGTGTTTGGTTGTGATAAAACATCCTCTAAGGAGTCAGATGTTCAGTTTTAGGCCTGTTTTTCACTAGTGAAAATTAGCATTATCACCGTTAACCATAGATTGTAAATGCACCTTGCTAACCAGGCTAGCAGCTAGTGCTATGGTCAACTCAGCCCTCTTGTCCAAATAAGGTCACTTCTGGCTCCAAAAATCAAACATGGCGACAGTCCATTCCAAGATGGTGGTCGTCAAATCGCTACACTCGAGACTTCAAAACGGCAGTTCACAAACCAATGAGTGACGTCACGGTGACTATGTCTATATTTTTTACAGTCTAAGGTTAAGAACTATTGTGTTGTTTTTCTTGGGAGGACAGTCTCAAAAAATAATGGTTTACAATGTATTTTCACTTTATTTTATTTTATGTTTAGTAATATTATCAAATAGGTTTTATTTTCCATATTATGTACATGTACATGTTTTTTTGTTCTTTTGTTGTAAAGCACTTTGAGCTGCATTTTTTGAATGAAAAGTGCTGTACAAATAAAGTTATTATTATTATTATTATTATTATTATTATTATTATTATTACTACTACTACTACTACTACAAGGGCCTTAATCCCATGCATGGAAAAAGCGTAAATTTGTAAATTTTGCCCTTGTCCCTGTTTCAACTGTTTGTGGTTTGACAAATGAATGCATCAATGAGTCATAGATGAATCCATCAAGAGTACAAATTGTGACCGGCTGTTAATATTTATGTATTCAACGACCCTAAAAAAATCAACTTCACTCAGATACGGTTAGATTCCAGGAGCCAGTCTCCTGATAGGGTGTAAGGCAAATAATCTGAGTCGTATAGCAAACCGATAAGGCAGCTGTGACATCTTCATTTTCACCTTAAGCTTCCTCAACTGGTGTAATATTTCATTATGACATGACCTTACAGCTGAGCGCTGTCACGCACTATCAGAACAAAACAAATGACTCTATCATAGCATAATAAAGGATGCAGTGTTTTCACGGGGCTGCCGTGTCTCACTTTGTCATTATCTTGTGCAGCGATTAGCTCAGAGGCCAGAGGTGGCCATGAGAAGATGTGAGGATGAGGACAAAAGTACAGAGAAAGAATAAAAATAAAGGGAAAATGAAAAGGTGACAGATGAGAACTTAGAGCAATAAAGACATAAAACAGATTAAGACACACACACTTACACACATATACGCAAATCTATTTCTCTCCATATATCACATTTAACACTAATCTAAAAACATCACTCTCACTGACTTCAAAGAGTAACATGTAAAACTTTAAACCCACAGGGAGAACAGCAAATTGACTTTTAATAATAAAACTTGACTCTTTCACCTTTAATAAATGTGTCATTGCATTATACAGTGAATTTTGAGCGGCTCTTTCTGAGAAACCACCAAAAGGCTTTCATACTGTACAATGCTATGTATAATTATAAATGTGTTATATGTGGTTTACAACCTGCAGATGTATAAAGTATTTCATTCACACATGAACGTTCATGACTCCATATAGCATTTATGTGAATGTTTTTGCCGAGGTTAAAGGGGACCATAGACTGTATAAAAATATGGACGTAGTTACCGTGACGTCACCCGTTGGTTTCTGAAGAGTGGTTTTGAAGCTCAAAGCGAGCCGCTCTGGCCGTCGCCATCTTGGCAGCACGTGACTCTGCCTAACTCCCAGCCAATCAAAAATGGGCAAAGAGGCGGGCCGAATGGCTGAAACAAGCCACCTAGCGGCTGGCGGACCTGTCACTCAAAGCAGCCACATCCTTCATTATGCATAAATTTACGGCTTCATAAAATTTAAACGGGTGAGTTATAAAAAAATTCACTCCCCGTACAGTTCTTTATATGGTCACCTGCTTCACACACAGTGAGCCAGTTCCGCTAACATTATAGAATTTTTCCATTGTTTCAGGGGTAGTCACGCTGACCCATTTTTCAATTACACAGCAATGAGGACTGAGGGGCTGCATAAAAGGGCCAATATATGATAAATAAAGAGTCCAAAAATAAAAATATAGAGCTGGAAATAAGCATAATAGGTCCCCATCAACTCTTTTGTAAAGTCTCTATCTGTATCACTTTTCATATTGAAGAAGGACACAGAAACACTTGCTTCAATAGAGGTCATTACACAGATAATACATCATCTGGCAGCATCTTGGCAACAGCATCCACGGACGGCTATGACTGTATCAAACCTTAACAACTGAGCTATCTCAACCTAATTCAACAGACGTGATGACACTTCCTGTTTCAGTGCTATCAGTATGTTTGACTGTCAGTCTTTGGACTATAAAAAATAAACCTGAGCATCTGAAGGAAATACAGTTTAAACAGGGGAGACATAAAAACTTCCAGAAAGAAAGAACCAGACTGAGATTTTAACTGGACCTTCAAGAATATATTTGTAAAACATCTGCCATCCGGCACCTCAGAAGCTCACATATTTGACCAAGTATTGCAAACAGATGAGGTCTTTTTCTTCGTTTCTTGGTTTTTCTTTAAATGCAAAAACAAGAACACAGTATAAAGGAATATAAATCTGATAGCCAAGAACACACACACACATCCATCCTTCCACATATGGCAGCATGATATTATACAGATTGTATTTCCTAAGCAGTGGTAATTTGTCGATACTCCATGACAAGTAGATTAACACAAGTAAATAAGTATTCACCACAAAATATATCACCAAAGTATATCACCAAATCCAAATGTATACAAGACATAAAAAAATGAAAGACAGCCAAATAAGAATTTCTTCTTCCTACCAAGTTAACAATAATGTAGTGTCAGTGTCATTTCATGCTCTCAAACTGTTTACAACAACAAGTAGCAGTTTTACGAGGTGTTATGTGCAGGTTGCCAGGCAACCGGCGGATAGTGTAAATGGGGTCAGAGTGGCAATCTGTCCAAGCTGTACGCTGCCAAATGCATGCTGGGAAAGGTGGTAATTGTTCTTTCTCCCTGTTAAGAGGGGAGAAAATGATACCTCTTCCTACATCATAATTAATAGACACACATACACACACACACACACACACACACACATACACATAATTACAATGATTAAAAATAGTCATTTAAAAAGAAAAGATAGAAACTATAAAAATGGCAACTGAAGCTATCACAATAAAACTCTGTATTGCTTAAAGAGGGCATATCAGGCTTTTTGTGAGTTTCTGTTATAATGTTGGATATCTATGTTCTGGTAGCTGACCAATCAGAACAGAGTAGGCTCATCAGGAGGCGGGGCCTTAAAGAGACAGGAGCTAAAACAGCCTGTTTCAGACAGAGGCTGAACCGAGGGGCCGCATAAAGGACCAGTATGAGATAAATAACTGTAAATCATGCACATATATTCCAGTAGAATAAAAATATAGACCTGGAAATGTGCACGATACGTCCCCTTTTAAAGCAAAACTGTCTTTATTATCATCTGAGGTTTATCAATCATCCCTTCCAGCTCATTTTGTGAGGATCACTTGTGCATCAGAGTATGAATACTGCATCATATATCAGGTAGTGATTGTGCGGGGAGAAGAGTCTTTAGCTCCTCCATCACTGAGATATGATGTGCTGCTTCTCTGGCTCTCTGTTTGTGCAACTGAGTCGTCTCGAACTCAGAAACAGACGGCTTGACTTGCATAAATATGTGCACAAATTAAACATCACATAAATGAAAAAGGAATGTCTCTTTAGTTTCACTGCGTGCACACATGCAGCGCAAGTTCATACACACTCACCTAATCCTGCGTCACACACAGTTTTCACAGCACTAGCTGTGTTTTAAGGCTATGGGGCATTGTCTAAAATCAGCAAAGCGCACCAAAAAAAGTGAAGTGCTGAGTTTTGAAAGTTGCAAAGAAGTATGCGGGCAGGAAGGAAAAGAGGGTAGAGTGGATGCAGGAGTTAAGAGCGTCCTCCGTAAAAAACAAGGTTTTATGGGTTTATGGTGCTTTAGCCACGGAGGGGTCATCCTCTCTAAATTTATGGTGGCAGTGTTTTAACATTTTACAGCTTTTTTCGTGCATTAGGAGAGGAATCCTTGCAGACACATGTACTTGGCACTGCACGCTGAGTTAAGATTTATACTGGTGGAGGGGGAGACCGAGGAAGAGTCGCTGCCTGTATTTGCTCAGAAAAAATACACAGTGCAGGACCGGCGGCGAAATGTGTTTTAGTGTGGTCGAGGTGATGAGTATTTTGTTTGCACTCGTTTTCATGAAGACATTAGAAACACTGTTCAACATTGAAAACATTAAAGAGTTAAATAATTTTGTTCAGTGAGTCTAAACACCTAAATGACAGAATACGTCGCTTGTTTGTGTCTTAAAACAACGAAGAATACGACAGTTCTGCCTCCTCTATGGTTAATGTTTGGTTAGTGAAGCTTAGTGTAAGTTCTCAGCTGATAGGGGCGTTTACTCTTTTACTTAAACCAACCAGATTTTGCCACGATCTCTATCAGCCAATCATATCTCCGCTGTTATACATTAAATCTGTTCTCCTTCCTGTTGCTGTCAGCTGTCTTTTCAGTGCTAATCGTCGTGACCTTCCTCCAGCACATTCACCTCCAGCTTCATCACTTCCGGCGCCAGATCTGAGCTCATCAGAATCCGGGTCTCAGCGTTCTCTTCATCCGTTACCACCTCCAGTGTCTTGACTCCATCGGTAGGTATCCTCCTTTACTCACGGCTTCACTACCCCCCTTTAAAATAATTACAAATAATTGTTGACTCTAATGAATTCTCTCCTGATTGAACTACTTTGTTAAGGTTAGATTAGAGGACTGTCATGATCAAGGTTAGGGAAATGACTGCTGTTGGTTAAAGGAATAGTTCAACATTTTGGGAAATACGCTTATTTGCTTTCTTGCCACAAGTCATCTCTGTAAATATGAAGCTAAAGTCAGAAGAAGGTTAGTTTAGCTTAGCATAATGACCTTTAGACCTCTGGCCACCGAAGACTGCCTGGTCCCTAAAATTTCAAGACTCTCCTCCCAAGAAAAACAACAAAATAGGTCGTAATGTCAGTCGGCCAAACGTAGAGATACATTTCTGGTTTCTAACCACCGTGTCACATCTCCAACCACCAGTTGGGACAGTTTTTTAAATACTGTAACTAAAATCATCTCCTAACCTACAATAACACTGTGATAATTATTGTAGCCATGACATCAAATTATGTCTAACTTTAAGGAAGTAAAATCTTTAACCCAAACCATCTTTCCCTAAACCTAACCAGACCTTAACCTTAATATTATTACATCATAAAATATCATAATTGTTTAACAGTGATGTGTAACAGTTTTGGAAAATACAGACAAATGATGTCCTGCTGTTTACTGCCGATAGAGGCGCAAGATTCTGGAGTCACATGGTCAAAACACGTATTTGGTCATTAATTCAGGAGGACTAGTTGAAATTCTCACAGTGTGACTGCTGCATCTACAAACCAACCAATCAGAAAACAACATGAAACTACCTGCACAACATTTCTTAAGTACCATTTTTGAATAAAGTAAAAAAAAAGGGAAAAACACACATGTCCTCATTAATACAATGACTGAAAGGAAAAAAGTTTGTTTGGGTGATATTTGTGTAAAATAAATGGCAGTTCAATCACAATATCTTCCCAAATTTTGCTGTAAGTTCACCCTTTAAAGCATTTCTATCACTGTTCTTGAGGAAAGCATTTTTTAAATTGTAGGTGAAAACAGTCTCTGTGCTCCTGCAACCACAAGCTTATAGTTTTATAGGTTTTACATCTATAAACCCAGGATTCAAAGTGGAACTATGTTTACAGAGAGTAATGAAAGTTAACCTGAGCGTTGCAGTGTAAAAAAAACTTCTTCATAAATGTCTCGTTGGGATCTATCCAGCATATTTCTGGAAGGAGAGAGATGAAATGCCTTGCAAATATCGGCCCAGATTTTAATAAGAGAGCCAAAGACACATGCTCTTGTAATCCTAAAGGAGAGTTAATAAATCATTAAACCGGTGCCTAATCCTTTCATCCTGCGGATTGGAGCAGAAACAAGGAGGATTACATCAGCAACGGGTACAACAAGATTAATAGATATCAAATTAAATAATCACTACCTAATTCCAGCTATTGTCTCTGCATGCTAAAGCAGTGCTCAGTGCTCTTGAATCTCTTGATCTGCTGCTGCAGGGAGAATGAGAGTGGAGGTACGAACAGCAGCGCACACCTGGCACCATCCTCTGGTGTCTGATCTCCGTCTATAACTGTCGACAGGCCTGTTCACGACATCTCGGGGCAACCGGGGATGAAAATGAAATTGTTCTGAACAGAAAAAGAAGTTTTGATATTTCTCCGCTTGTGCTCTGGACGTAACATCACGTTCATAAGATCATAATAGTTCTGCACTTTTCTGTGTAAAATGATTACTTTGATAAGAGACTAAGGGAGATATTTACTAAGGTTTTGTGCCTCTTTTGAGGTGCTAAGCAGGATTTCCTGTTTAGAAGCCCAAAATATGGGAGGAGGAAATGTAAATTTATACAAATATCGGCTTCGCCTGCAGCAGACTGACAACTGAAGCAGGAAATTGCGTCCGGAATTTAACAAAGCAGGTTTAAAATCTGCAGCTTTGTTTCTGCAGCGCGAACACACAAACGGACAGAGACACAGTTTTAAAGACACATTACAGAGTGACTTTAGAGGAGCTCAGCAACACAACACAAGACAAAAGAGACAGACACAACCTTTCTGTTTCCCTCAGGTCCGTCCTGCAAATGTTTCCTGACTTTCACAGCAGCTTCGGTCCTGATTCAAGCAGGTAGTTATAGTTATTAAGCAGAGTGTTTTATTATCTGTTTACAAAAAAGATCTTGTTAAAGGAATTTAAAAGTCTTACCAAAAACCTCCAACTGATTTTTCATAACTTATTCAATCACTGATCTTCAACCAATGTTCCAATATTCAACAGCAGAAAGCACTTCTGTTTGCCAGACATGCACAACGTGAGTCAAAACAGTCCGGCTTCAGCTCTTACTTGGCGACACTTTATGCAAATCGGATGAACTGCGGCTCATTTGCAGCTGTAGTTAGTAAAAAACATGCTAAATGAAAAAAATTGCGCCCCTGACGGTAATTTGCGACAAGCTTATTAACCCATAAGAACCCAGATCTATTTCTCCTTAAAGGAAAATTATGGGTAATATAAAACAGATCAAATGGACCACAAGGAACACATTTCTGAATTTTTTTTTTTGAAATTCTACCTTCAGTGTCAAAGATCTGTAATGTCACATATAATGTCATAACGATATTTCCCTAACTTGTTTTATATCAATTTGTTCAAGAAATGTGGTCAGAACAGGTTAAATGTAATACAGGACATCTTATTAAAGCAGCAGAATTGTTAAATGGGTTGAAACTTACCTTTAATAACACAAAAAACAAGCTTTTTAAAATGAGCTAGTTCTGTCACATTTGCTGACCGGGCACATTTTGGAAGTGATGTCATGGGTACACAGATTCACACATTGTCACATGACCGCACCAGGATGTTCAGTAGATGTCACTTAGGGACTTCATGAGTTAAAGTCAAGGATAAATCTGTGTCACCATGGGTTCTTATGGGTTAAAAGTCCTCGTATGTTTCTGAATGATGAATCACACAAAGGAAATGTATTGATGTGTTGGGGATCTAACCGAATACAAAAACATTATTTAATTATATCTAATTAAAACTATTTGCACCACTGCTTCCAGGTGACTCTGTGAACAAAAACTACCAGCAGCCAAAGCAGCATGACAGAGTAAAAAAAAATTTATATTCCTCCATAGTAAATTTCATCAGTTTTCTCCAGATTTGTTGTTCATTGCAGGAAAAAAGTTTGACTGATGTTGTGAACAGCTTTCTCATTTTTCATCACAGACATTTCATTTATCTGTTTTATACACAACCTCCAGTTTCTGGAAGAAAAATCATGAAATATGGCTCAATGCAATTCAGTCCTGGACCATTAACAGCTTTTATTTAGACTCAGTTTAGTTTACAGTTTAGTTTCTTTCTTTTTTTGGAGCTGTGCATTCTTTATCATTCGATTAATTTCAGTCTATGGTTCAAATATGTTATTTTGCATATTTTCTCCAGTGTTTATCTGAATACAGACATTATTGTGAAGTAAACAGATACAGATAGCTTTCTGTTACACCCCTTCTATGTTTGTTATTTTGCATGTTGACACAAAAATACAAATTATATATTAGACATATTGACTGTCAATGTATTTTCTGTGGTGTACTACACTATTTTATACAAGTGAGGATTACTGGATGTATGTTTTTTTTCTGGGACATGATTACAAATAACATATACATTCCAGCAGTAGTTTATATCAGATTTGCTGTGGAGATGTGACAGCAGAGGTTTCTGTGGGTGGAGGGTGACAGAGAGGTGAAAGGTTGAAGCGGGTTGACAGGTGACGAGGTCACAGACGGGCGAAGCTTCTCGGGTTCAACATTCAGAGAGCAGCGACACAAACAGCACTCAGCATCCAGGAGGAAAAAAAAAAAAAAGAATGAGTTGGACCGAGAATGAAAAAGGAGACAATTGAGGGAGAAATACTGACAAGAGATAAAATGGCCTCAGGCAGTGATGAAAAATAACAAAAGCTTTCCTGCGGCTGCAAGACGGGGAACATCAACTAAAGATGTGCTCAGTTTAGTCACCCTAAAAATTTAAAGCCTACATGTGCTACATCCTATAAATAATTACATGTTTATTTAAGAGACACAGACAAAACAGGAAATGAAAAACAGAAGCCTACAAAACAGCAAAGAGGGGGAAAAAAGCCCCTCTAATCAAATTAGCAGCCCTGCCTTCTTCCTTCTTTTCTGCATGCGGAAGAGAAACCTTTCAATTAGCTCCTGCTGTGCATATCACACAACAAAAGACCTGTCCGAAGCCATTAACGTTAGCAAACCAAGCAGGCATCTTTTCATGGTAAAAATTGAAGAATTAGCTTCCGGCATTTGAGCTACTCAACCAGCGGGGGCACCAGACTGCGTGTATGTGTGTGTGTGTGTGTGTGTGTGTGTATGTGTGTGTGTGTGTGGTGGAGGTAGTGTCACACAATGGAGTCGATGGGTATTTGTCCGTGTCCCCCCAGAAGAATCTAATAAAGTTGTTTACAAGCAGATGTTGAATAAAGACACACAATGCGCTCCTCTTTAGCCTCCCCCCACCTCCCCAGGCAATCCCATTCACTTCCTCTCTTCAATAAGAAAAGGCAACACAGCGCTATAGAATTTACCATCTAGGGTGGATAATTGATTTCTTTTGCCGGATCGAGGAGGAGTCCACCAGCGTGAGATAAAGAGCAAGCGGGGTAGATGCTCCTCTTCTCCCCCTGCAAATGTTGAAATTGTTTCTGACAAGTTTGAAAGCTGATTTTGTGCTTTTTAAGTTCGACCTTCACACATATATATTTTCAGCATCTCGCTTTTATTGGCATGAATCTGCTCGCATGTGGATGCTCAGACAGAAGAGGCACACTGAGGAACTTTTAGTATTATTATTAAGATTATTATAAACATTTCCAGTCTATTTAAGGCTTCGTATGACCGCCTCCCGACCTCCTAACACCACTCCACCCTCAGCATGTGGAATTCAGCAGGTAGTCCAGCTCACTCTGGGCACTAAGGGGATTATTTTTCCCCAGAGATGTTTGGACATATCCATAAATAGCCAACGTGTATGAATCTTAGCTGGCTGGAGGCAAAATAAAAGCACAACAGATCTTAGGTGTCCTTTCAATATACGAACTATAGCAACCAAAACACTAATGTTTCCGGTGGAGTCTGTGAAAATAACAGATTTTAATTAGAAAGCCATGTACTCCTCTCTAAAAGGCTGCTCCTTCCCTGTATGAGTGAGCATCATTCACAAATATTACACTATAAACCCAACAGGTATCAAATTACTCATTTGTGCACACAAATGAACAGAACGTAACATTATTCAGTTTTGTTGATATGTGAGTAAATGTTTAAAGGTGTCTGTCCTTGTTCATCTTCCACATTTACAGTCTTTTTAGCATCAAATTCCCTCTTTGTGTTTCCTCGGAGAGTGTTTCCCTCTTGAGCTGGAAGTATAGTAACAAAAAGAGGAACTTTGGCACTAAAAAGACTAAGGAGTAGGGATGTGCAGAGATCCCAGTATTTGTATTTGTATCTGTATTTGTTGAGGCAGCAAAATTATTTCTATCTGTATTTGTATTCGAATAAAAGTGGAAAGAGGCTTAAAAATCCTGTTTTTGTTTTATTGCACTTTTAATTTCAGAAAATTATTATGATTACTGAGATAAACCCATACTAGCTACTAGGGGTGTGCCCGAATACAAATACATTATTCGGCAAAGCACAAATAGTGGGTTTTATACAAATATTTGTTTCATACAAAATGTAATGTGTAGGGAGGAACTTCAAAGGCGATTCTTGCTTTGCACTTTTCATTTATTGCCCATTTTTTACAACCTCACTTTGCTTGTGTCAGTAGCTCAACTTTATCTCTGGGGAACATCCCCAACAAATAATTTTTAAAATATTTGTATGAAATAAATATTCGTATAAAACCCCACTATTTGTGCTTTGCCGAATATTGTATTTGTATTCAGGCACACCCCTACTAAGGAGGACTGTGGATTTTGTTCTCCACCACTTACATTGTAAGTGCATTATGAAGGGCAAGAAAAAAAAACATGTTTCAATGTTCATTTGGGCACCTGACGAGTTTAAAAGAGACTTGAATAATTATGAACTTTTCCTGTACATAAAACTGTGCAGATACATATTAGTGTTTTGTCTCTCAGACCAAATGGATCCAACCCAGACACCAGAGAATGAAGTTACATTCACTTCATCTGCTGATACGGTGAATGCGGGAAAATATCACAGACATCTTTTGTCTTCATCTCTTTACAGAAATATAAAAGGTCTCTTATACTGGAAAATAAAAGGCAACAGAAGAAGAAGCACTCAATGACCCAAGAAGACAACTCTGTTCTAACATCACATCTTCAGAATAAAGCTGAAATCTTTCCGTTAAGAGAGATATCGTCCACAGTAACTCTATATTAGCAGATGTTTCGTGCTTGCAGCTTTCCTTCTGTTTACGTTTATTTCAAAGCTTTCTGTGGTCAAACTTAAATGGAATCACTTTGTAACAGAGCCGGACTGATCTAACTTTGACAGCTCTAACAGCAGCAGATATAGATATCTGCCTGGGCACAGAGTGAAAAGATAACGACAGAGATTGAATCACTGTTCCACCAGATACACTGCAATTTTAACAAGCCCGCATACTTCTTGTGTATCAAGTGGGGAAAAAAAAGTTTGAAAATAACAATGCAGATGACAGGAAAAAATGATTTTGTTTGTTGCGGAGACGTTATGCAGAGCTCACGTTCCCCCTGTGGAGGGAATATTTCACATCCACCTGTATTCTGGAGATTGTGCCTGATGATAAACAACAATGGTGGATATGTTTTTATTGCCATTTGATCAAACATGCATTATATAAAAAATACCCTTACTTCACATACATAAGACAAAAGCAATATGTATTAACTTTATTAGATTGTATTAGACACCGTTCACAGTTGTAAAGGACTTTGAAAAGCTACCGTGACCTCCAGCAGCACAAGATAAAGTATTTAACTAGACTACAGTATCAAAGTGGTCATAAGACACGGTTGTTATATTAAACGCTGATCAAATTTTGGATTACTACTTCTTCTAGAGAGACAACGATGAGATGAGAAATTGCAGCTGTACAAAAAGATTCATCTCACAAGAGAGAAATAAAACCATATTTCTTCACACAAAATATTTGATTTTACTTTTTCTTTTTTTAAATAATTCCCCTTTCATGTGAAACACTGGATTGTTTCAGGCTGTCTCGCCTTTAAAAAAATATTTCACCAAAACATTTTGAAGGCAGAAAATCACTTTGGTTGCTGTTCACAGCTCATAACATATTAAACCTGTGACAAAGAACCACACAGGGACTCTTCTTCATTTTGAAGGGACACAGAGGCCCATAGCTAAAGCAGCATAGGCGTTGCTGCCTTGGGGTTTTCATCTAGTTTGTTTTTCAAAGTCTTGCTGGCCCGTCGTGTGCTCCCTCAGGTCAGGCCACCAAACTCTCTGAGCGACGCCTTGAACCCCAACTTGTCTTTTTATCCGGAGGACTGTGTCTGGGCTGGAAGGTGCCATAGTTGCACTTTATTTTAGTGTGAGTTCATATTCAAAGTTTTAGGACTGGAGGTGCTATTGTTGCACATTTTTGAGGGGCTCCGATTTAAATCTATTGGGGCTCCAATCTAAAATCTTGCCTAGGGCACCGACATAATCAGGGCCGGATCATGGCCACTGAGATTCATCGGTTCTGCTTGGCTGGCACGTCTGGGTATCTCTGACGCAGGTGTTCTAAATAAATGTACCTGTATTTAACCATAGGTAGCATAGCAACAGTTTTCAGCTGTGTTTTCCTTATATTTCAGTTGTCCTTCAAACCATCAACCAACACCATGTTTGCTGTAGTCATTTCTATACTCGTTTCTCTTCCTCCTCTCAGTTGTTTTGCTATATTTTGAGGTAATGTAAGGTGATCTGTATCACTGCTGGACATCATCTTGGTAAAAAGATGTGTCTTGAGATGCACGTTTCTCTATTCTTGTTGTTTGACTGTGTTTATAATTTGAGAACACATAACATAATATGTGTGTAGGGATGAAACCGGATTTTGGATAGATGAGAACCGACGCGTTTCGGCTTGTGGCCTTCATCAGGGTCATCATAAACCACATTACAAACATGATGACCGTTCCGTTATATCCGTTACATGAATGAACGACATACAATGACATATGGCAGTTTGTTATCAAGTAGCAGCCACTCTATAACCTTCTTTCTAAACCAATCTTCATCTTGTTGTGTGTTACAATAATCATTTTATCACATATTTGTATAAATATCTGTTTAGCTGAACTCATCCAAGTGCTACTTACGAACACACAGGTCTCCGCTTTCATAGAAGCCCGGGCAGCACTGAGAGCGTCGCCTGTACATGGTCCTCACACCTCTCCTGTAGGCTGTCTTATAGCTGATCCTGCACACACACACACACACACACACACACACACACACACACACACACACAAATGAAGAAAAGACTGCTTCACCTGCCCATCACCTCCAGTTTTACTTTTATTGAAGTTAAACTGAACCACTTCAGTAAGGTTAAGACCAAAGTGACACCTCTTCAAGTCTTCTTTTCATTAAAATAGTACATTTAAGTTTAAAGGAGCAATTCACATGTTATCATGTTATTCAGAATATAATAACATACAAAAAACGTCTTCAAATCATTACACTTCTAAAAAAAGGCGACACACTTAAATATAGAAGAGAGTTTCTCCCACTCACTCAAGGACTATGATGTTTTCTGACATTTCAGCTTAAGATCAATGACTCAGCTCTTAGCTGGAGGAGCTAAACTGGTGGCTATAAAGCTTAATGTGGTCATTAAAGCCGATACGCCGACGGTCGCTCATCAAAATGACCACATCAGATAGAGCTGAATTGCCGTTGTTAGGTAGTAGACTGACTGCCTGTGTCTGAGTTTGACTTACTGTACGAGACGTGAGCTTCAGACTCATCAGTGAGATAAAGAAGAAAGGATCTGATTTTATAGTCCAGACTAGTGCAGGAACAGTTAAGACTTTAAATTTAAAAAATTTAAAATGACAATATGTCATTTATCAAGTAAAAAAGCCAAAAGTTTGCTGGTTTCAGCTTCTCAAATGTAAGAATTTGCTACTATTTTGTGGATTAAATGATTAATCTACACTATTCAGGGCTGCAACTAACAATTATTTTCACTATTGATTAATCTGCTGATTATTTTCTAAATGATATCATTATGTCTATAAAATGATACAGTAAAAAATGTCTCTTATAACTTCTTAGAGTCCATGGTGACATCTTTAAATATCTGGTTTTGTCTGATCAACAGTTCAAAACATAAAGAAATTCACTAAAACAATTATTTGTTTGCACAGGAGGAAGCAGAGATGATAAACTGGAGTTTATTTAGAACCATAGAACCACCATTTTATTTTCTTTGTGTATAAGATGATGATCAAACATCACATCTATTACACTGATTGCATTTATCTCCCCTCTCTCTGATTATTTATATTATTTAACCTCGTGCTGCTGTGGACATTATGTTAATGTTACTGAAAGACCCAACATAGTAAACCTGATACCGAGACATTTACAGAAAGGTGACTCTTATTCAAACATGAGTTTCAATAAGCTGTGAGATGTAAAATTGCCAGATCATTTACATAATAAAGCGAACATCTGACAGCAGCGTTTGTGTCGTTGTGGGATCTAAAAGGTTTCTCCGTATGTTCGTACCAAGCGGCAACCTCCGGGGCTATAAAATGAAGCTGATGCAGAAGTGCCAAAAACTGCAGTTCCTTGAACGGCCACTTGAGGCTCCAAAAGCGAGTCATTCCCCATAGACCCTCATGTTAAAATGCCCAACTTTACAGCAGAAATAAACATGTTTACAGCCTGGTACAAAAAATGGTTTTGGTCTCTGTAGCTAATTTCCTCTTTCATGACAACTGTACGGGGGGTGATTTTTTTTATAACTCACCCGTTTAAATTTTATTAAGCTGTAAAGTTATGCATAATGAAGGACATGGCTGCTTTGAGTGACAGGTCCGCCAGCCGCTAGGTGGCTTGTTTCAGCCATTCGGCCCGCCTCTTTGCCCATTTTTGATTGGCTGGGAGTTAGGCAGAGTCACGTACTGCCAAGATGGCGACGGCCGGAGCGGCTCACTTTGAGCTTCAAAACCACTCTTCAGAAACCAACGGGTGACGTCACGGTAACCACGTCCATATTTTTATACAGTCTATGGTTCGTACCTGTGTCTGGTGCATTTGAACCAGTTGAGGATGTCGGTGCAGCGGGTGTAGTAGACCTGGTCGAACGGATGAGCGTAGGACTCCTGGACAGTCACTGCATAGCTAGACGGACAGGAAACACAACAAAGTGTTAACAAGATGCTTAAAGAGTTTTATGAAGACCATGTTCTATTTCTAATCTTGAAAAAAAAAAATATTGTAATTGTGAAATTAACAAAACAGCCTCCTGCACTCCAATATCAAATCCAAGGTTTTTTCCATTTATTTTCAAGGTCTTGTTGAAAACTTAAAACAGAACGATATTGTTGTGGAGCAGAACAGCTAAACATCACTTATTTTTCTAATGCAGCTATAAAGTCAATAACGTTTTCCTTTTAAAACTGATCACCAGGATGTGAAGTATTGATCCCAGGATAGAAAGCCAAGGCACAACGTGTCCTTGCGGTGCTATTTTTTTTAAATATGAAAAATGTTTCAAGTCGATCGATTGTTTCTGAGAACTTTGAAAGCTTTACTTTATTTCCCTAAAAACAAAAAACTTTCAGGGTTTCCAAGAATCCTGACAAACAATAATAAACACCTGACACAGAGTTTGTTCTCAGTGTGTTTCCCTTTGTGCTGAATAAAGGTTACAGAACTGAGTCTAACCTTCAGTAAAAACTGTCATCAGATCATAATATCCATTTCTACAATTCCTACTGATTACACAGAGAGATTATCGATCACAGCACCTGCACTCGTGTCGCTCTCATCAGAAAGGACACGGTGCTTTTTACTCAGCGTAGCACTGAGTGGTGAGACCACTCAAGCAGTCACATTAGCATCACTGTGAATTTATGGTTTCAGTATGTCCCCAGGAGTAAACCTTTTCCTTTTTGCTTTTGATTATTGGCAAACCCCCTCACCCTTGATTTGTGACGGGGAGTCCATTAGTTCACCGCAGCATTTTTGAGTGGTGTTATTTCATTCTGAATATGGAGAGAAGAGGCTGAATTTTTTTTGTTGGAACTGACCTCTCCCAGTGGCTGCACACGTTGGGGTCGTCCGGGTTGAGGGACGACGCCAGAGAGATGAAGCTGAACAGGTTGAGCCACAGCAGGGCTTGGGGGGAAACCCCACCGGCCCCCATTGTCCTCTTCCCTCCGTCCTTTTTGGGAAGCAGAAAGAACAGAGTAGAACAGTAAGATTTCACCTTTAAAAGGCTGCTGTGTGCAGTGAATCAGAAAAAAAAGATATAAATATTACCACTAAAAAATACACTGTCATAAGCTGTAGAGCTGCAACAATTAGACAGTTAATTAAAGGATTTTCTGTTTTTCTTATTGTCAACAAATCTCAAATCTTGCACTGATCTACTAACAAGTATCGTGTGTGTATCCAAAGCCTGATATATTTTATTCCTCCGTTGTTGTCCAGAAACTATTAAAAACACATCAGTGAGACACACTGGGTGACATGTTCCTCGTCCCTGCAGAGCGTGGTTACTTTAGGTTGATTAGAAACAGCTCCAAAGACTGATAACAAGTCAAGTTCAAGTAAAGTTTTCACTCTCTGTAAAGTATTTCTGTGACAGGAAGAGGCCACCGCTCTGCTAGCTTGTTGTGCTACGTATCAAAAAGTCCTGACTTTGTACTTTATACTTGAAAAAAGCGTCCTCGCACATGCGCGGTGGCCTCTTCCTGTTAAAGAAATACTTTCCAGAGAGTGAAAACGGGGTCGCTGTTATTACTCTTTGAAGCCGGTTCTAAAGGAACTAAAGTAACCAAACTCTTCATGTCTGACTGACTTATTTTTGATACATTTTGGACAACAACAGAGTTCAACAGCACAGAGGAATAAGATATATCAGGCTTTGTTTTGTTGGTTTGGCTCTGCATGAGATTTGTTGACAATAAGAAAACTCACCTGCCAAATCCTTTAAATTTTAATGACATCTGTATTTATTTGTCTTTAACAAACACTTGCATGCAAACTTAAAGTAGTAAAAGAGAAAACGCCCCCCTCTCTGTTTAGGTTTAGCATGTGGAAAGAAACAAAAATGTTCAGTATAAAGTTAGTGATATTGCAAAAACCAGTAAAGAAGGAAAAATTACAGTAATTCACAAGAGCAGCACAGAGCAGATCATTGATAAAAAATGAATCAGTGGAACTAATGACAACATTTTTAGAGCAGCAATTTTAAAAACAGTATCAGCAGGTTGTGTTGCTGTCGGTGGGTAATGTCATCATATAAAAAAGCAACAGGATGCAACTCTGCTGTAAAAATAGAGATTTCCACAGGCTGAACGCACGTCATAAGAAAAGAGCGGTGAAAAGTTAAAATGTCTTGTACTTTATGCAAATAAAATAGCAGAGGCCACGGGTGCACCGCTGAGAATGCCAGTCAGCAAACGTGGCTCTGCAAGCAACAACTCAATGTGCCTGACACAACAAATCTTGTTTCCACAGAAATCATTCTCTGCTTTACATAAAGGTTAGCTACGACAGTAAAGGCAGCAGTGGGGAATCATCAGTCTTTACTGAAGCTGTCAATTTTTTTTTTTTTTTTCCCTCAAAATGGGTAAAACTGCTGAATTTCAATGAGAATTTGAGATGTTGATGTTTGGCTTCACAGATGTTGTTATTGCCACCTTTAAGGCAATAGTGCAAGGGGAGAATTTAAAGCAATGCAGATGGAAATTTCCAACAAAATTATTACCAAAACAGCCCCGACAGAATGAATGTCTCCATTGAGCCGCCTACATCGTCAAAACATTTTCACAATGAATGTTTCCTGGGAGTGTTGTTGACGGCGACTGTGGGCATGACAGTGACATAAGACTCGACAGGGGACCTATTCCTCACGCCGTCGGGCCATTTCAGCACCGTACACACTTGACAGCCCCTGGAAAATCACCGTGATGATGAATAAAACCCCTGAGTGACAGACGTGGTACGAGCCAAAACTCTCCCTCCCTCACTGTCCTGTAAAGGGACGACGTTGTGATGTTCGTTTGCGGACGAGCGGCGGAGCGTTCTCGTTAGATATGAGCGAGGCCGTGAGGAGACGCTGTGAGGATGTTTTGTTGTTGTTGTTTTTTCTTACAGGTTTAAGAGAAGCTATGTGGAGACGGTGGTTATAATTATTCAGGTGAGGCGGCCTTGACGAGATGAATCGACAGTGATGACTGAAGCTTAAACAACTGTATTGACAAAATTGCGATGATGGTAATTATGTGGTAAATGTGGGAGAGACAGACACGTGTGTTGGGTCATTCTTTTGTTATACATCTATTTAGTAGGGATGTGCAGAGAGTCCAGTATTTGTATTTGTATCTGTATTTGTTGAGGCAGCAAAATTATTTGTATTTGTATTCGAATAAAAGTGGAAAGAGGCTTAAAAATACTGATTTTGTATTTATTACGCTTTTAATTTTAGAATATTATTTACAATAAGTGTTCATGAATAAACTACCTTACAAAGGAGGTCCCCACACCAGGTCTTGAACTGGAGTCTCCCAGATCATAGACGACTGCGCTGACAACTGAGCTAACACTTTACTCATCGACTCATTGCAGACAGACCTCTACCTATTTATACACCAGTAACACAGAGACAGCACAGCATGTAACATGTAGAAGAACTTCAAAGGTGATTCTTGCTTTGCGCTTTTCATTTATTCCCAATTTTTACCACCTAACTTTGTGGAAAGGAGAAGGGGAACAACAGGTTATGGAGAGTCCCTTGAGACTTACCCCTGATAGATGTAACAGTGAAGCAGAGGAGAGAGACTGAGATAACGATGTAACTGACCTGCAAACTGGTATTAAACCCACTATTTGTGCTTTGCCAAAAAATGTATTTGTATTGCGGCACACCCCTACTATTTAGGTGTAAAAAATTGGACAATTTTGTGAAATAAGCCCAATAACAAAATACCAAATATGTATTTCCTACACGAAAAGCAAGAGGATTATTTAACCTCAGCAGGAAAGCAAAATAAAGCTTTTGTGATGAAACCTGAGCAAACACTCAGGACGTCAGATCAGGACACATTTACACTACTGAATGTTTTTATTGAAATGTACCTGATTTAATGTCTCAAGGTACTCAACACATAAACAACTAGAGATTAAAGATAAAAAGAAATCTTTTTGTTTAACCAGATTTAATCTAAGTCTTTGACTCATCACTGTCTAGACCTTTTGCAGATATAACAGCCGACACACACGTGACGTTCTTCCTACAATGGAAACCGAATATTGTTGGGAAAGTTCTTCCCATTTGACCGTCTTGTTCTTTTCTTCTAAGATAGTTCTGACAGCCTGGAGGTTTGTTTTGGATCATTATTTTGCTGGAGGATGAACTCCTGACCAGCTAGCTGTAGACCAGAGGGGACTGCATGGCTCTGCAGGATGCTGTGGTCGCCCTTTTGGTCCAGTGTGCCAGTCACCAACTCTGGATCCAGCAAAAGAGCCGCAGACCATCACACTTCCTCCTCCGTGCTTTATACAGACAGATGGTTTGGAAGTAATCAGCTAAATTTGACGCCTGTAGGAATTATTTGCATCAACTTTCAAGGCTTTATTTGCTTCTATTGCTGCAGAAAAGCTGTGAGTTGATGTAAAAAAAAGTTATTATTTTTCTGTTTTTGGTCATCTAAATGTTTTTTTTTCCCTCTGACAGTTTACCTTTGTACCATTTAAGGTTATTCACTGGACTTAAACTGCTTAAATATTAATAAAAACTGGAAAAGTGGAGTTGTTATAATACTTTTTGTATATCGATGGCCGAAGAGCAAAACCTCCTTTTTTGAGAAAACTTGTTGTTTTCTTGCAGAATGCTATTTGTTAAGGATACCCAATACATAATACACTGTTTGTGGTATTGTTTACAGTATGTTTGTATGGTTATTACAGTATTGTTAACACATAATATAGTAATATAGTCCAAAAACAGTGAATTATGAATTGGGTATCCTTAACAAATAGCATTCTGCAAGAAAACAACAAGTTTTTCTTTAGTTTTGTCAAAAAAAGCGCATTTTTCAGATAAGAGGTTTTGCTCTTCTGCTATCGATATGTTTCATTCTGGAGTGCACAGGACAAACAACGTAATTAAGGAGCAAACATGTTACTTCGAGATACAAACTGTAGCTTACCTTAAGCAAATATTAGTGATGATGAGTGGTAATCTGAGGTGAAACTGAACTGTATCACAAGAAAGACGTCCAGCGGATGAAGACGGTGAGACTGGACCTCAGGATACCTGTGTTTAAGACAGAGAAGAAGAATAAATATATTTATCACTCAGATGGACAGCCATGAACAAGGAGAAGTATGATTTTTACAGCCCTACAGCTCCTGATCAATAACTCTCAGCAATTACACATGGCGCGATGCCGTTGTCTCGTGAGTAAAACGGTGCAGATTTTACCCTTAATATTGTTGCACTGCAACAACGTCTTAATCATCACCTTCTAGTTAGATGCACCTGAGGACACCAAAACTGCAGCGAATTCACTTCCTCAAATTAATTCAATTTCAGCACATACAGGTAGATGCTTCCATCTGATATTCTCTAGGATTAAACAGAGAGATAATTCAGACCCATCAAACATTCAGTCAGCACTGATTATACCTGAGCTCTGCCATATTTTATCACTGCAGTTCATGGAAAGTAAAAAAGAAATAAAAAAAACAGCTTTGAGGTGGTTAATGTGTGTGTGTTCCAGTGTGTGAATGGTACATTTCTGTTGCATGTGTAGGCTTTTTGTTCAGTGGCTGCTGTTTCTCATAAGCAGCAAGTCACAGCGACAGAAAATCAATAAAAACATTGTTATTGTTAGTCAAACAATATTTCCCCGGCACTGATGAATGTCTCAGCATCGGAGGGGGGGGGGGGGGGTTAGCAGGGGGGAAAGCTGTCAGACAGTGAGCTTAACCAGAGCTGCCGAGATGTGATGCAGACACTGGTACGATGGGGTTATGGGGGAAGAGGATGTGATGCATTATAAAGTACTGGTGAAAAAGACAGACATACTCTCAAGCCGAAGTAACTCTATTAAAAATGGACTGACAGGACACAATCAGATCAGAGGTTTCAGTCTGTGGTAAGGATTAAAACTGAGATAGTGTTTTTGCCGACAATTTTTTTGTGAAATCAAATCAGTTCTTTGCACAATTAGGCTGCTTCTGGCAAACATTACGACCCTCCATGTCCGCTTGAATCACTTTCCACAGATTTTTCCATTAATCTTGATGGTTGCACAGTTCCTCAGAGCCTTACTGTTCAGAATCTGGGGATAGTATTTGATCCCTTTTTTTTTTTACCTCTGAGCCAAACATCGAGTATATTACGAGAACTGCCTCCTTTCACCTTGGTAACTTTGCCAAAATACATTCTCCGTTTTATCCAGTTTAGACGCTGAAATCCTTGTACATGGCTTTACAACATCCAGAATCGATTACTGTAGCGCACTTGTCTCTGGCCTTCCTAAAACAGCAACAACAGGTGTTCAGTTGGTTCAAAACACAGCTGCCAGAGTCCTCACGAGTTGGATCTTACTGTATAACCCGTCCTGATGTCTTTGCATTGGCTGCCTCCTTCTTACTTACTTATATCTTACTTAAATGAGCGGACTCCTGCGTGTGTCTGCAGTCTTATTACTCCGTATTAGGGATGTGCAGAGATCCCAGTATTTGTATTTGTATCTGTATTTGTTGGGGCAGCAAAAATTATTTGTATCTGTATTTGTATTCGAATAAAAGTGGAAAGAGGCTTAAAAATTCCTGTTTCTGTTTTTATTACACTTTTAATTTTAGAAAATTATTATGATTACTGAGCTAAAACTTTACTCATCGCCTCATTGCAGCCAGACCTATCTATTTGTACACCCATAACACAGAGACAGCACAGCGTGTAACGTGTAGGGAGGAACTTCAAAGGCGATTCTTGCTTTGCAATATTGCTTTGTGGAAAGGAGAAGGGGGACAACAGGTTATGGAGAGTCTTTAAGAGCACTTTGCTTGTGTCAGTAGCTCAACTTTGTCTCTGGGGAACAACCCAAACAAATAGTTTTTAAAATATTTGTATGAAACAAGCTTTGCCAAATGATGTATTTGTATTCGGGCACAACCCTACTCCGTATACTCCATCACATCCCGTACCTTCTCTTGATGCCGGCTACTTAACTGTTCCTCAATTTAACAAACAATCTTTTGGTGGTAGAGCCTTTGCCCACTGAGCCCCCCCCCCCCCTCCATTGGAAAAAACTACCACTCTGCACGTTCGCGGGAGGTAAGCCCTGTTGAGACCTTCAAATCTAGGCTGAAAACACATCTTCATCCTCTATGTGCTGTGGCCTCTCCTAATGTCACCAGCTGTCTTCCTCTTCGGCAAGTAGTTACCTCAACTCTCTCTGCTATATGATCTCTATTTTTCAATTCCTAACCTCAGTCCTCTTGTTATATTAACATTATTACCTCTATGTGTGTGTGTCTCGTTTACAGAGACTTATTGGGTGATGTTCACCTTAAATAAACTGTATTTGAAATTGAAGTATCAGCATGGAGCTTTTAGATTTGGGATTGTCTTATTCTGAAAGGAGGAATGGAAGTAAAAAAAACACACACAGTAATCTATATTTCCTTTTAGGTGAGGTGAGCTACACTTCATACAGTGTTTTCATCCAAATGCTGCAGAAATTTTTAATTATTTTCCAAAAAAAGAAAATGCTAATCAATGTGGTTTTCCATTATCTACTAGGTTGCAAATATTCAGAAGAGTGTGCAGAAGTTACATTCTTCTGTAACTTGGCTGTAAAACTCAGCATTTCATTGCATATCATTGCATCTTCCCACCTAAAATGATATTTATTGGTGCTATTTGTTTTTTTTTCTCCTCTGGCCACACATACCCATCAGTGTTTTTGTCTGCTGCATTTTGCTTGGTTTGGTCTGAAATCTGAAATGATGAGCGTCGGAAATAGGCTGATGTGTCTGCACTGCTGGAAAATAAACAAGCAGTAGAAGATTTTACCATAATTTCTCTCTCTCTCTCTCTCTGTATTTCTCTCTCTCTCTTTCTCGCTCTCTCTTTCTCAATACACATAATTTCCCAAAACGTTCAGAATCTTTCAGACTATTTTTGGAGATATTTTTGCCTTGATTCATAAGTGAGCAGGTAGAGAGGTGACAGAAGATGAGTGGAGAGAGAGAGGGGGATGTTGTAATCTCAGTACACAATATGCATCCAGGTCACCACAACACACAGAGTTTGTTCAATCCATCGTGTTCCCATTTATGTACGTTGTATACACAAGTTCTAAAGTAACATCAAACAGGTGGTCACATGTCTAAAACCAAAAACACAAACCTCTACCTTGATGTAAAGTCCTCTCAGACTGAAATCAGGCCATTTAGCACCATTTATTCCTCCCTCTGTCCCTACAACATGATGTCACTGCCACTGTTCATGGTGTTATGGATCAGGGATCAATAATCAGGTTCAACATGGGCCTGTTTGTTCCAGCGTTGCTCAAAGGTCGAGCCAACTACAGGCACAGTGGAGACGTAGGCTTTTCTGTTTTTCAGTATATTTTGTTTGAGTGTTATTTTATTTCATAAGGTAAAACAGATTTTTAAAGGATAATGCTGCTGATTTTGACGATTAAACTCTATTAAAATGCATCGTTGCACTGGGTGAAGTGTTCCTTTGCCCAGAAGATAACGGTTACAGTAGTTTCTTTAGAAACGGCTCCAGAGACTAATAACGACTCGTCTCTGAACAGTAGTTCATTTACAGAGCTTTGCTAGCTTGTTGTGCTACATATCACAACCTCTTGACTTTATACGTAAGTTATTTACGATGTACAATGTAGTGCAAAGTCAAGAGGTTGTGATATGTGACACAACAAGCTGGTGAAGCTCTGTAAAAAAAAAACACATTCCCACACATGCTCAGTAGCATCTGCTTTACACAGAACTACTCTCCAAAGAGTGAAAATGTGATTGTTGTTATTAGTCTTTGGTGCCATTTCTAAACAAGCTATTGTAGCCGTAGTATTTGGGGTGAAGGAACCAGTCACCCAGTGCAGCGGTGCAGCTCATTGACGTGTTTTTAATAGTTTTTGTACAACAACAGAGGTCTACAGCACAGAGGAATAAGATATATCAGGCTTTGGATGCACACAGTACTTGTAAGTAGATCAGTTCATTGTTGGTTTGGATCCAAACATGAGATTTGTTGACAATAAGACAAATATAGAAAATAATGCCAGTCTTGTCATTTGTAAGTAAAGCCTTTCAGAGTTACAGCAGCATATATTAAGCACTGTGAGACTCGGTTATTGATCAGTTATTCACACAATATAAACAACAGCATGCTTCATTTATGGCTGAATTAAAGTACTGTTACCTTTTCTGTTACACCGGCACATATTTATGTTTGAGACGCAGATTATTGATTATTACATTACATGATATGAGGTTATATTTATTGGGATTAACATGAGCCTTGTATTTAAAGCACTGGTAAAATCGTTGCTAGAGATCGTTGCTGAGCTTCATTTTTAATTTTATTTTACAACCTTTCAGAGTGAAAGTTTTCTATTTGCAAACTGTCTGATGTTCTTCTATCAAGGTCTCTCATCACATGCAGTCAATGTGGTTATTCAGACAGAGTTTCTGATCCGTTCTATGTTCTCTCTCAGATTTCATAAGGACTAAAGTGCTCCACTGAAATTGATGTTCAATCAGTTGTCACAAGTGAAGTCTAACCCTGTTACTGAATTATTGCGAAAATTGTCTTTCAAAAGAAACAAAGGTACACTTTTCAATTCAATTTAAAATGTTTTTCAAAGGAGTTAAACTTGAATCAAAATATGTCCTCTTTTAATATTTTGATTTGTGAATCTTAACTGAATCTGTAACTATAAAATTCTGGCAGGACCTTGTGTCACGCTTCCTGTTTAGGCCTTGTGTGTGTTTCCTTTGTCCTTTCTGTCTCCGTTCCTGCCCTCAACCCTTTATCTCTCTGCTCTGGTCTTTGCCATTTCTCCACCCGTCCACCAGATGCTCCCAGACTTTCCTTCCTGTTTAACAAACCCACCTGCTCACGTGTTCCCTCATCAGCTCCTCACTACTTATACCGGTCTGAATCATCCATTCCCAGCCAGTCCGTCATAGTTGCTTTGAGGGACTCTTTGGTTCTTGCCAACCTGATCCTGATCCTGATTCTGCCTGTTCCCATCTGTTCTTCTTCGTTTTGTTACCTGTTCCTCCACCTGTTCCTGCCTGATCCTGTGGTTTAGACCTTCAGCCTGTTTTTGACCTGCCTGCCTGCCTTTTCCCCTTTTCGACGTTGTTTTCTTGATTCGGACTGATTCCCTGCTGACTACCTGTAAGCCTGTGTTTTGGATTTCTCATTTAAATGCACAATATGTAATTTCTGCCACTATGGGGTCTCTCAATCAAAACAATAACAAAAGACGGAGTGTGATGACGTTGTGAAGCAGCGTGGGATAATGGGAGTTGTTCCCAGCTTCTTCGGGTTAGGATTACTTCAGTGTTCATCGTTCAGGATGTTTTTACCGGGAGCCGAGTTATCCACAGATGTCTCCTCCTAAAAATCAGTGTCTCTCTGACGCTGTTTGGCAAACACAGGACGTAAGGAGGGGCTGCTAGCTGAGCTGCTGCTAGCTGAGCTGTTGCTAACGTTTGCTCAGCTTGTTTCTCTGATAACTTAAGACACAGATGTTCAACATGTTTTACCGGCAGCAGAATCATCCAGAGGTCTCCTCCTCTCCAAAACAAATGTACACGGGGATTAAAACAGTTTCACTGTAACAGCAGTTTCACTTAAAAAAATCTGTGTTTCTCCAATGCTGTTCAGCGGAAAGAGGACGTCTTAGCCGATCTGCTGCTAACGTTTGCTCAGCTTGTTTCTCTGATAACTTAAGATCCAGATGTCCGATAACTAAAATCCTTCATCCGGTTAAAAGATACAGTTAAAAACGACCAAGATGTAAAAAGTTTATCATAAAAATATGGCTTAAAACTGTAACTCTTGTGTGCGTATGCTGTTTGGTAGATGCCATTGTAGCAGACAACCTATACTCTTTGGTAGAGGAGGTATGGCGCCACTGACAGGCGACCAAATGAAACGGACTGTTACCTTGATTAAAATTACAGATTTCTCTGGGTTTGAAAATCATTGGAAACATTTGGGATAATGTAAGAACACAACTCAACAAAGCATATAACATAGGTCTAGTTGTTTTTAGACATTTTAATGCAGAATAGTTACATATTATAGTTTTAACCTGCCAGTCTGTGGTGTCTGCCCCGTTCTCATCTGTGACACCTTGGGTATTATTTTGTGTAGCTCAGTGAGAAATAATTCTGGTATAAATTCAGAAAATAATAAAGGGAGCTCTGAAGGCGCTGTATACATGCATAAGTGAGGCATGAAATACAAACCCAAAACCAAGCATTGGATGGAAATAATGAATTGCAGCTTGAGAGGAGAAAATATTAAAAATGACACACAGGTGCACGGTTTAGGTTTAATTTGCTCAATACAGTCGAGCAAATACATCTTTCCCTGTAAAAACGTGCTCCCTGCACAAGCACAGTGTATATATCTATCCCATGAGCTGCTTCTTGTAATGAACACTTAACAAAGGTCATCACCCCCCCACAGTTTAATTAACAGTGTCTAGCCACAGAATGGTCACAACAAGCTCGCTCACTCACATCCACAGCCAGGACCAAATATGTGTCCACACGCAAAGACCAGTAAAGCCATCTGCAACCGTAGAGACCTTCAATATTTGTGGCTCAAAGCTTCATTGACCAGCACGCTCCCCTGTGGCCAATACATAGCTCCAACCGTGGAGTTACAGTTTGCTGACAGCAGAAAGAGACCAGTCAATCTCCTCGATGGTCTCCCGGGGCTCTTTGATAATGTTAACTCAAAAAATGATGCAGCACACAGTTTACTGTAACTGAGACGGGTTAAACGGTCACTCCTGTCAAATACAACCAGATACATGTTAAATGATTCTTAATGGTTCATAGGCTCGGACATATTTGGGTCAACACACTACGGCAACGAGAGAGATGCTTTATGTGTTTCTACAAAAGATTAATGAATTAGTCAAATGATTCATCAAAGAAATATTACAATCCCTCAGATCTTCGGGGGGCACGATTAATAAATCATAAGCAATTTCACTAATCAACACAGTTTAGTTTTCACTTCGGCTGTACGTCTGACTCACACCACCACTGAGCTTCTGTACACACTGAAGCACATGTTATTGCAATCGTGGTTAGTGGAGCATAACCTCGATGACCCATATGAAGCCTCCTCTCTCTCTCTCTCTATCTGCTGTGTCTTTAAGAGCAACGCTCAATTGGCAATGCACCAATCTGTGAAATCACCCTAATCCGCCCATTCACCCTTCATCCTGCCTTGATCAATGGTCACCTACAGGCAAAGGGGGAGCTAATGATGGAAGGATAGTATTGATGGTCAGGGAGCCAGGTCAATAAATCAATGACTTTAGTCCCTTCTATCTTTAAGACATGCTACTTTTGTTGATGAAGGGGTTTTCACATTTCACTGCAAATGGTTTTCGAATATTAGCTCTCATTAAACTTGGAAAACAGGATCAATGGCAGCCAAGAAATCGCTACAGGTCAAAAAAAAAAAAAAAAAAACAACGAAGTGTCAACTTAAACGTAATATAAGGCTGACATTATTCTCTATTTTCCTTATTGTCAACTATTCCCGACAATACGAAGTGGTCAGACAGAAAAAAAGACTGAAATATGAAATAAACTGTTCGTGTTACCACAAAGTAATCCAACTAGAATGTACACTTGCTTGTATTTGACGCTGAAGCGACTTCCCGTAGGACGTTGAAGTGTGTTGCAGCTAAACTTGAGCTAAATTCAGCTTTTTCCCCACATGATTATGCTTTTTTTGTCCCCGGCGACTTTGTGTCTGCACCCCTCATTGAAATAAATGAGAGGGTTGTGTTTTTCATGCAGTGCTGTTGTCTGTCTGAACACAACCTTTTTGACTTCCCTACCATGTCTGTGGCACTCAGCACCAAGCTCATTGTTTCCTACAGTTTCCTACTTTAGATGTATCACATATCTTTAAAAATCCCCTCCAGACATATTTTAAGATATTTCAAAATACTCTGCTTTGAATAATAATTTGAGTCTAATGTGTTTTTTTTTTACCACAAAAAAAGTTCAATGATCTCGTTAAAGTCCTTAAAATGACATCTACTCCTACTCTTTAAAGGACCAGTCTGTAGGATTTAGGGGCATCTAGTGGTGAGGTTGCAGATTGCAACCAGCTGAATACACCCCCATCCACCCCCCCCCCCCCCCCAACTTCGAAGTGTGCCGCAGAACCTACGGTGGCCGTGAAAAATGCAAAAGTCCCTCTCTACAGCCAGTGCTTGGTTTGTCCATTCTGGGCTACTCTAGAAACATGGCGGTGCAACATGGCGAGCTCCGTGGAAGAGGACCCGCTCCCTCTGTGGATATAAAGGGCTCAGTCTAAGGTAACGAAAACACAACAATTATTATTTTCAGGTGATAATACACTAATTAAAACATACTTATGAATATTCCATTTCTGCCAATAGATCCCCCTAAATCCTTCACACTGGGCCTTTAATGTAAAAATCCAGAGTCTCTGTAAAATCCAAATCATGCTCTGAGTCTTAAACTCAGTTTTAAGGTGAGCAAAGAGAAACTTTCCTCCTTCAGCAGATGAATGTGAAAACAAACTGCACATACATCATTCTGTACAGAGTAGAGAACAACATCCAACTGACGGAACAAGAAGAAAAATAACTTTTTGAGTGATGGGGGACTTTAAATTAAATAAACACATTTTTTTAAAACTCTTGGTTGTTTCCTAATTTCCTCAAATCACTGTAGTTTTTAGCAAACTTAGGTTTTTTGCAAACATCAGTCAAACAGTCACTCTAACAGAAGGAAATAGTGCATTTTTCAGGGACTATTTTCAGTGGCGGATGAATCGACATTTGTGTAACATTTCTAGTGAGTGTTTCTGGCCGCAGGGAGGTGTGTTTGAGACTGAGTCAAAATAAACCACAGTGTGTGTGTAATGAAGGAACATGTCACCCAGTACAGCCATATGGCTCATTGATGTGTTTTTAATAGTTTATGGACAACAACGGAGGTTTACAGCACAGAGGAATAGGATATATCAGCCTTTGATGCACACACAATACAAGTAGATCAATTCACTGTTGTTTTGGTCTTTTCTCATTTCGCTTTATCGTTTAAAGGGGACGTATCATGTACATTTCTAGATCTATATTTATATTTTGGGGCTTTACCGGAATATCTTTGCATGATTTACAGTTAAAAACTCCTTATTTTTCTTATACTGGTTCTTTATGCAGCCCCTCACTTCAGCCTCTGTCTCTTAACGGGCCGTTTTAGCTCCTGTCTCTTTAAGGCCCGCCTACTGATGAGCTCGCTCTGCTCTGATTGGCCAGTTTCAGGAAGCTTGGCTCCATAGGCTACGTCAACAAACCATGACGGCTACGTCAAAAAACTATAGTAGTATGATTTCACTACTTTTTCCTCATACTTCATTTCTCAAATACATCCGTATATATTCGAGACGAAATGCGGTCCGAAATATGGGAGCGGACAACGCAAACAACACATAGAAAACCCTTAGCAACAACCTTAGCAACAAAGACAAAGGACTAGTTTGTCACTGACTAGTTTGTCTTCCTTGATACCAGACCAGCCACATGATGAAATGATACTCTACCACATGATTTTCATAACCATCATGAACCATAACATTGCATCAGTGTATAGTCCATCTACAGTAAGTAGGAGAAGTCACCAGTGGAAACACAGTGGACGACCTTTGCTCCTTAATATCAACAGTAGCCAGAGAAAGTTTTATGGGGAATCAGAAAACTGCTGCCTCTGACTGACTGGGTTGCTTTCTTGGAGCTTTATCACAAGAGACAGACTCAAGCCTGAAATTCAGTGTGGAAAAAAAAAACATATTTCAAGATGCAGCATTAAATACTTTCTAGAAGCTGAATACAGTCCACCCTACCTCCTATAACCCCTCATATTCCATAATATCTTTGACTCCTGGGGCCATTTAACTTGCACTTAATGTATAATTAGCCCCCAGAAAACCCAAGCATTTCCTGTTTTGCAGCTCCTTCTTCGGTATCGGGGACAATGAAGTAATAGCTTTTTAGGAGGAACACGGTGTGCAACAGAGAGCTGAGAAAGCATTTCTGCCTTGCAGGACAGAGAGACCTGATGAGGACAGTGGGAGAGTGAAAAGCATCCATCATCCATGTAAACATGTTAGACTAGTCTCTTTAATTACAGCAGAATCTGATTTTAAAAAGGTAGACCCCCCCCCCCAAATGCAGTGTTAGCAAGATAACTAGTCCCAAGAAAGTGAAGATATTCTGCAAGTTCAGCGATTTAAATGTAAACTACAAACTGAGGAAAGCTGAAAGAGCTGAAGGGACTCGCCTGAGAAGCAACAACACAATTTTTCACTCTTCTTCACATAAACTGTTGCCAACAACATTAACTAATGGTCGTCCAGAAGCAAGATTTCGCCATGTGAATCACCAATCATGTCATGCTCTACCTGAAAGATGGGAGCACTTGGCAGTAAATGGGCTTCCTGCTCTAAGGTTTTTGTGTTACTCTGCTGGATGAAGTGTTTGAAGATGTTTTGAATTGTATGAAAAATAACCCGCTGCGTTATGTTCATCAGCCTACGTGCCCTCGATTGTGTTCGTGATTCATCAGTTCTCAGAAGGTCCCATTCAACTAAATTGCTGCTGGCAAACAAAAGCAAATTCACCTTGTTGCACTCGTCAGTCAACGTAACACAACTTTTCTCTCATTGTTATAGAGATTCATGTACTGTACGATGATTCATGTGGGGGAAGGACAGATCCAATAATCCCATAACATCCAAAGAAATTAGAGGTAGATGTTAAAATGATTTAAAGGATCTCAGGCCTGTGCCAGCTATACAAACTGAACTAAAATGTTTTGTTTTTGTGGAAGTAACTCTACTGGGTACAGAAAACTGAGGCTGTCTTCATCTGAAAATCATCTGTAGTTGAGTTATAGTTATTGGATTTCATAGCTGATTTAACCACAAACTTTCAAATTGTTTCTCCAGCGATAATGTTCGTCTGCAGATGGGTTCAGTCATGCTGACGGATCTCTTAAAACTTACTAAGCTACTAAAATACCAAAACCCATTTGTGGTTAGTCTTTTTTTTTCCCAAAACTTTGCTGGTTCTGGATTCTGAATTATGAGGACTTTCTGCTTGTTTTCATCATTTATGATGTAAATTAAATAATTTTTGGGTTTTTTTGACTGTTGGTCCGACAAAACAACTAATTAAAGGACACCACTTTGGGCTCTAGGAAGTTGTGATGGATGTTTTTAACTCCTTTTTCCACTTTTCATAAGCTAAACAATTAATCGGTTAATTGAGAAAATAATCTGCAGATGAATCAGTAATGAAAATAATCAATAGTTGCAGCCCTACAATCAACTAACAAGACTTAACAAGACGATCAAATGTGGCAAAACAAGCTGAACATCTCTGCTCAAAGCTACAACAACATGTGGAACAAATACTGAATCACTGCTGATTCACAGTTAATTAAGGAGTCTACAGTCGTGTTAGCTAAAGACCCACATTTATACAATTACATTTGAGTCTCTTTACTATTATTAATTAGGTAATATAACAATAAAGTTGTCTGCTACAGTTATTTATCTATTCATTTTTGTTTTCATTATTTAATTGTATTATTAATGTCTGTGTTTTTAAATGTGCTCTGTACAGCCTCAACAGTTGACCAAAGTGCTGCACAATAAAGATAACAAAAGCCATGAACAACACAATAAAGACACAAAGACCAACGCAACTCTCATACTGAGTTAAAAGCCAAGGAGTAAAAATGTGTTTTAAGACGGGTTTTAAAAACAGGCAGTGAGGGAGCCGGTCTGACATGTTTTGGGGGCTTCAACTGCAAAGTCTCGATCTCCTACGGTAAATAAATTTGACTTGACCCTTCCTGACTCATTTTCCTGTTCTGTCTGCCTATTACCAACTATAAAAAATTAAGTTTCCTTTGATTGCGAAACTTTCATCACGGTCCATTCTTCAGCAAACACTGAACATTCTTAGTGTTCTTTTTTTATTGAGTCCTTAAACTTAAACGAAGAGTAAATCAAAGTAATAAATTTCACATGCTGAGCACGTACAATGTGTAGTGATTACCACGGTTTCCTCTGGAACCACAAGTTGCTCAGTAACCTGAAATTAAAAACCACCACACATTTGTGTCCTTTGTATCACGTTATTTTATATCCTCATGTCAAACCTTCGGGGTCAGTAGGTGGTCTGCACAATATCGAATCAGTAAAACGTGTACAGCATGAACTCTTTTCTGTATGTTGCTTTAAAAGGAAGCCTGTAAAAAGCTGCCATTTTTTTCAAGTTGAAGCAATTAAGTGGAATTGTTTAGGAAAAATACCCCAAAAGTGCAGCTTACAGTAATCTTAGATTTCATAAATAGTACATACTGTTAAACACATTCCATTATTTTTACATTGCTCTTATTGAGTTTCTGCACAGGAACCATATAAGCATATTTAACTGAAAAAAAACTGAAATCCTGCCAACAGACAGCTCTGCTAATTCCAGTTTATACCACAAATCTATCCACTATGATTAGAAAAATAATCCTTTCAATAATTGACCCGCTTTCCCAGATGACATATTGAGCGTGCACAGTATGATGCGTTGCTGAAAAATCTCCAATCTTTCCAAGTATCTTGCAGCATTAATTAATATACAAACTAGTACACATCCTGCAAATGAAAGAATGATCAATGTACAATACTGCATAATGAGTACAAGCTGTATAATGACTGCTGGTTACTTTCCCTTTGAACGTATGCCTGAATGAGGTTGCGGTCTGCAGAGCATAAATAGTTGATGTGGCCTGAGTCTCACACACACACACACACACACTAAAGGGGGTTTCTGAAACATGGGTGCCCCAGTTTCTGCTTTTCTATTATGGAGCCTCTCTGAGGACCAAATATACTGAAGTGGACTGAATGAGGCGTGGGCGGGCAAACCCACAAATGAGCTATCTAGACAATGACTGACGACAGTTACTGACATGGTCGACGGGGTTTCTGTGCGCCGCCTTTATCAATCACGACGTGCTGTCGCGACGAGCAAAACTTCATCAAAGTGATGAAATCTCTGAACAAAAAGACAAGACAGCCGCTCAGCTGTTCACACAACGCAAGTCTTGCTTCCTTTGTTAGGCTACTGTATCTAAATCTGAACACACACCCCAGATTTGAAAGGCATTTATGTCTTAAAGTAGTGCTTCTCAACCTGGCGTCCGGGGACCCCCCGAGGGTCTTTGCTAGGGTTCCAGGGGGTCCCAGACCCAGTTCTCCTTAAAGGAAAATTATGAGGAATATAAAACAGACCAAATGGACCACAATATATATATGTCATAACGATGTTTCCCTAACTTGTTTTATATCAATTTGTTCAAGAAATGTGGTCAGAACAGGTTAAATGTAATACAGGACGTCTTATTAAAGCATCAGAATTGTTAAATGGGTTGAAACTTACCTTTAGTAACAAAAAAAACAAGCTTTTTAAAATTAGCTAGTTCTGTCACATTTGCTGACCAGGCACACCGCCATTTTGCAAGTGATGTCATGGGTACACAGATTCACACATTGTCACATGACTGCACCAGGATGTTCAGTAGATGTCACTTAGGGACTTCATGAGTTAAAGTCAAGGATAAAGCTGTATAAGGAATTTTCCAGAACATTGAAAGGGTTGGTGACACCTGTGTCACCACGGGTTCTTATGGGTTAATTTCACTATTATTTCATTAACTAGAAGTTAGCCCTCAGTCGGCCCTATGGGACGAACAACAATCACCCATTTACCCAATTTAAAAGTCCAACACCTTTTTAAAAACACCCAAGCCATGGGATTTATTCACAAAAAGATACAAAACAACAAGTACACTAAATAAGTGTGACAAACCAGCAGTACACAATCAAAAAGCTTCTCTCTGCCACAGGAACATGGAACATTTAAGCTCTTCCTCACTGGGCCTCTCATTGTGGACTGATTGTAGATGACCCAACAGACGGGAGAGGAAAGAGAAAAAACACACACAGGCAACTAGGGATGTGCAGAGAGCCCAGTATTAGTATTTGTATCTGTATTTGTTGAGGCAGCAAAGTTATTTGTATTTGTATTTGAATAAGAGTGGAAAGAGGCTTAAAAATCCTGTTTTTGTTTTTATTACGCTTTTAATTTAAGAAAATTAAAGATGAAAATTAAAGTGATGTCCAAATTAAGAAATATGCGTCATGTAGCAGGTGGATGTGACTCCCCTCATTGAGACCTGCTGATAGACGTAACAACAGAGCAGAGGAGAGACATTGAGATAGTGACTATAACTGTCTTGCGTGCTGGTATTTGACATGTTTTTTTTTTCTTCCCAAAAACAAATGATTTTTAAAATATTTGTATGAAACAAATATTCATAAAAATAAAATAAAAAACACCACTATTTGTGCTTTGCCGAATAACATATTTGTATTCAAGCACACCCCTACAGGCAACACATACAGCCATATCAAGCCCAATGAGAGAATGTGTAAGAATGACTCACTGTTAATCTACAGAAAAGTCAGTTATGGATTAACTAAATCTTATCAGACTGGGATTCCTGAGACTACATCTTATCAAATATGGATCCGCGGCCTGATGTGCATCAATTTGAGGGTCCTAGACACCAAAAAAGGTTGAGAACTACTGTCTTAAAGTACAGTCACAGAGAAGGAGATGAAGGCAATGAGCTTTTATCGAGGTCTGCGAGAATAAACAACTGATGCAAACTCTCGACACCCCGGCAGGAACTTTTCTCCCGAGAGCACTGCGATGTCAGCTGCGTAATTCATGAGTGAAGCCTGTCAGGAAACCGAGCCGCTGTGAGGTATTTCTGAAGCGCAGGCACAACTCACACAACTCATCCTGTGATTTGTCAGGCTGGGCTGGCCCCCTCCACCCACCTTTCCATTGATTAGGAGCCTAAGTATGGTGCTGATTAAGCACAGAGATTTACAGTTTCAATCAGGAATGTATCCGACTGTATAGCCTTTGTGTAGACATATATGTTCTGTAACAATAAGACTTTCTACACCTATTATAAAGTACAAGAACATTAAACATGATTTACACCAAATAACTTATGTTGTACGTTATCTGGCGAGCAAATGAAAACCACAGATTTGTACAAACACTTAAAACATCATCAAAAAATTCAATATGATAAAGATTTCAAGGCCAGAAAAAGAGAAATCCCTGACCTTATTTACACCTGGTATTACCATCTGTAACTGGATACATTATTTGGATCCATAAGCCTTTGTATTTACACCTGGTATTAATAGGCGCAAGCAGTTTAGGCGGAGCAGGAAGACAGACAGGGTGAATCCCAAGTCGATGGAAGTACAGAAAGACTTATAGCCACCACTACTACTTGTAGTTTGTAGCTTTAACAGGACTTGTCAACTTGCTGGGTAGATTTTCTTCTTAAAGAGGACACATATTCTGCACTTTTCCAGGTCTATATTATACTCTGGGGCTCTACTGGAATATCTTTGCATGATTTATAGTTAAAAACTTCTTGTTTATCTTATACTGGCCCTTAATGCAGCCCCTCAGTTCAGCCTCTGTCTGAAACAGGCAGTTTTAGTTCCTGTCTCTTTAAGGCCCCGCCTCCTGATGAGCCCACTTTGTTCTGATTGGTCAGCTTCAGGAAGCTGCATCTCAGTAGACTTCTGCCGGCTCCAGAGGCAACGTAAACAAACAGTCTGATTTTACTTCTTTTTCTCGTTCTTTACTCAAAATATAAACTTTGAGTTAGTTTGACGGTAGAAGGTAAAAATCACTTTGTAAACGGAGCATTCAGGGCAGGATGAAGCCCTGGATTCTGACTTGAAGGCGGCATTTCTACATATATTCACCTCAAGTTTTGAAACTTTGACCATGTTTAACATCTAACATTATAACAGTATATAAATGACAGAAAATCTCCAAAAGCATCAGCATCCTCCCTTAATAACTGACAGCCTCAGAGTTTTGGTCATGATTTATATTAACAGTTCAAAGGTTTTTTTAAATAATTGCAGACAAGAGCTGGTTCACCAGTAATGATCGTATGTTTGTTCTGTCTGCATGATTACATTTTGTATTGCAATGAGTATTTTTTCAGTTAAAAAACTATCTGCAAAATAAACATGAAAAGTTTCATTTGATTCTCATTGAGACCAGAATCGTGCCGCTGCTTTAATGAAGAGTTACAATATTGATATTAAATGATCGCAGATTAAATCTGTGGAAAAATGACAAATGCTTGAACACTGTAGATTTCCTCTGTTTGCCCTCTGAGAAATTATATCACCTGAGATATCAAAACCAATGGACGCAATTTTTATTTTCCAATTTTACATGCAACACTGGGAACAAAAAGCATTTATCTTAAAATTCAGTTGCATTATCTGTCTGGAAAATAAATGTGACCGTGAAAAAACAAAGCTTGTTTGCAAATAGCCCTGGTGAAATTACACACTGGGCATTACGCTGAGAAATAACCGATGGGCAATAATTTCCTGTTTCAGGGTTTAAAAAGACCAAAATGTTTTCCAGCAAACAGCGTGAAGGCCTTGGCCGCCGGGTCCGAGCAGCGGCGAAGACAAAAACAATGAAGCTCTCTGTCCCACAGTTATGGTGCAAACTTAACTTTCTGTGAGAGCTGGAATCTGTCTGACACAAAGCACACCAGAGCAGATCTGGAAAATAATGAATTACAATATTTTTGTGACAATAATACAGATGTCAAACAGGATTTATAGGCTTCATGTTGCAGCTTTCAGGTGTATATTTTGTTCTTCTGTTGCAGGTTTACACGTGTTGTCAGTTTATCTTTTCCATAATTATGTGTTTCAGGGCTGCAACTAACAATTATTTTCATTATAGATTAATCCGCTGATTATTTTCTCGGTTAATTGTTTTGTGTATAAATTGTCAGAAAAAATTGTGAAAAACACCCGTTATAATAATTTAAAGCCCTAGGTGATGTCTTCAAATGTCTTGTTTTGTCAAAACTCCAAAGATATTCAGTTTACTATCATGTACGACACAGAAAAAGCTTGAAACCCTCACATTTTAGAAGCTGCAAACCAGTGAATATTTTGCATTTTTGCTTTAAAACACATACAGTATTGGCCTCGCTGACCCGGTTTTAAGATAACAAACTGTAAAATTTGTCTGCTCAGCTGGAATCTGTGGTTGTAATATTACACACACACACACACACACACAGAGCAGGGTAGATGTGTGCATGTGAAGCACAGATTTAAAGTGCAGAGGAGAAAAAGGGGGAAGAATGCAGTGACATTATCTTTAAAAATGTTGCTTTGCGTGTCTTGGGGTTTATATTTTCACCCACATATAATATACAATCCATATTTTCCCAGAGAAAAACAAGATATTGGCCGTTTACTGTTATACCTACTGTGATATTTTATTGCAAACATATTGTATCTGCAGCCATAAAACATGATCTTTCACACTAATTAGGCTGAATGTGAAACACAATGAGTCATCTTCCAGTGTTTAGAAAATAATGTTGATTTGCTCCTGCTGTGATTTGAACTTTTTTTTGTATCTCACATGGCCGGAGGACATGTTTTACTGTTGTTTTCTGTTGTTGTTTTATATATTACTCTAATGGTCCCGCATTGCTTATTATTATAAAGAGTTTAAATGCATTTCCAGATTCATCATAACAAAATGAGTCTTTTTTTCCCCCAATTTCACCTAAATCTTCACAGGTGGAATCAATTGTTTTTAGAGCTGCAACGAGTAGTCAGTCGACAGAAAATTAATTAACCGATGATCGATAAATCACTTTGAGTCTTTTATTAAGAAAAATGCTAAAATTATCTGGTTCCGGCTTGTAAATGTGAATATTTTCTGTATGGCTTCTTGATTAACCTGCAGATTATTTTCTTGATTAATCTTTCAGTCTATGAAATGTTGAAAAACTAAAAAACAATTGCATTCACGATTTCCGAGAGCCCACCGTGATGTTTTCAGTTTGCTTGTTCAGTCCCAAACATTCAGATATTCAATTCACTGTCACTTATAACAAAGAAAAACAGCAAATCATCACATATGAGACGCTGGAACCAGGAAATGTTTGATATTTTCACTTGAAAATTCAATTATTATTCAAAATTATTTGTTGGTTAATGTGGATGTGCGGAGATCCTAGTATTTGTATTTGTATCTGTATTTGTTGAGGCAGCAAAATTATTTGTATCTGTATTTGTATTTGAATAAAAGTGGAAAGAGGCTTAAAAATCCTGTTTTTGTTTTTATTACACTTTTAATTTTAGAAAATTATTATGATTACTCAGCTAAACCCATACTAGCTACACTCATAACACAGAGACAGCACAGCGTGTAACATGTAGGGAGGAACTTCAAAGGTGATTCTTGCTTTGCACTTTTCATTTATTGCCTATTTTTTACAATCTACCTTTGTGGAAAGGAGAAGGGGAACAACAGGTTATGGAGAGTCTTTAAGACCACTTTGCTTGTGTCAGTAGCTCAGCTTTATCTCTGGGGAACACCCCCCAACAAATAATTTTTTAAATATTTGTGTGAAACAAATATTTGTATAAAACCCACTATTTCTGCTTTGCTGAATAATGTATTTGTATTCGGGCACACCCCTACTGGTTAATTTTCTGTCAAGCTCTAATTTTCTAGTTTCTTTAGTCCTCTATGATAGTAAACTATTTACATTTTAGGTGCATCTTGGACATTTTTCACCATTTTTTGACAACAACCAATCAATAAGTAAAAAATTGGCAGATTAATTAATCTCCTATTAACAAGTGATGTTAGCCATCTTATTCAACTGCTAATAAGTCAATTTTCTGGTAAAAAAAAAAAACAACCCAAAAACACGACTATGGACTTACTGTATCAAGATTATTGAAAAGTACCAATCAGGGGAAGGATACAAAAAAGTTTCCGAGGCACAAAATATCAGTACAGTAAGGCTGACCATAAAAAATATGAAGAATATGTCAAAGCTGTAAATCTGCCTCGAGCAGGCCGTCCTCCAAAACTGTGAGTCTGTGGCCTTGTTCACACCTGGCATTGTTATGTGCACAAGCGGACAGCTGTAAAGTGTGAAAACACCCAAGACGCATCGAGGAGGCATTGAGGATCTGAACGCTCAGACCACATTCGGAGGTGGTCTGGGCCACATTCCTTTAGCAGTGTGTCCGGAGCCACACCGAGGGACTGCCTACTCAACTGATGTCCTCTGCATAAGCCGAAGTACGTCCTCATTCACATGCAAACAGCGTCGTACTAAAGAGTGAAACAAGAAGAAGAGGCCACAAGAACAACAGGCAAAATTGATTCTCCAGCAATATTTCCAGCAGACTGGGCACAGGAAGTGCATTGCTGCCTCCCGCCATTAAAAACAACAACAACAACGCATTCGGTCTTTGCAAACAGAAAATGATGTTTATTTGCATATAGAGCGGGCGGAGTGAGATCTGATCACAAGTGGTCACTCGAGACGCATGTGGAGATGCATTTTAATGCCAGGTGAGTACTTAAAGCCGTCCACTTGTGATCGGATCACCCAAGACGCATGTTAATGTCAGGAGAGAGTGGAACTGGTGAGAGGAGGAGGAACCATCAAGAGACCCTTCACCAGTCGCAGCCAAAACCAGAATGTATTCATGTTTCCTGGAAGTTAATTGGCTAATATTTGGATAATTGTTTAAGTAGTCGTTTGCTGGTCCCGGTCTTTCAAATGTGATGATTTGCTGCTTTCATTTGTCTCATGTGACAATAATCTAAATATCTTTGTGTTTTTGACTGTTTATTGGACAAAATCAATTGATTAAGCAAGAAAATAACCAGCAGATAAGTCAATAATGAAAAGAAGTTTACTGTAAGGCAATGCAAGTTTATTCATATAACACATCTCAGCAACAAGGCAATTCAACTTATTTTACATAAAACATTAAAAGCATCAAGACAAAGTGCAACCGTAGGTCAACGATGCTACTGACCCCGGGCGCGTTTGTGCCTTTACCTCCTACTTCATCTCATTATCACTGCATGTATTTGCACCTTCTAATGGACCTCTTCTCATTCATAAACAGCTCTTTCCTTCAATCTCTTGTCTTGCTTGTCTTGACCTCACTCTCCGCCTGCCAGCAGAAAGGCTCGAGGCTCCTCCGCAGGTCAGCCTCGGATGCTCTGGATCTGCACCAGCGTCCGTGCCCGTAGAGTCTGAGTCACCGCCAAAACTTCCTTCATAAATCACAGGGTTCGATTTGTGGAGTGTTTTTATTCATGAAAATAAATCAGAACCATAGTGAACCTATATAGACTATGAAGCATATTAAGATATTTCTTGCAGCTGTTAGTTTTTTAAATTTAATTCATCAGGTTGTGTAATATTTTCATTCATCCAGAACCAGAGAAGATATGATTATATATTATGATGCCCCTCAACTCTCCTCTCAGTACTGTGGATGACGCCACTCGGCCAAACGTGCCAACACACTTAATGTCAATCATGCAAGTCACTGTTTAATTTAACTCTATATGCAGCAAACTTCAATACTGAATAGAAAATAATCACAACATGCAATAGCACAATGTGCTGTCATCATCAAAGTAAACAGGCTGCAGTATATTCCTGCTTGTCAGACTAAGAGAGAACATTCTGCTTTGATGACGGACTTCTGTCTTCTCTTTCTGTTTCTCTTGCGGAGGGGTCATCCGCAGCGTGTGGCCTCTCTTTTACCCACATCTCTGCAAATCTCCAAGCAGGGAAGGAGGCGACCTCTGGTCCATTTACTGCACCATCACGTAGCCGAGACAGTGTTTCATCTCCGTTGTCACACGGGTGCTGACAGTGGGAGTCCATTTCTGATTTTATTGTTGTTTGCACTAATGACTGTTCTCACGTTGCAGCGCTTTACTTAATAGCCTATTTTTTATTTTTTAGATATTTTTTATGGTGTATGAAGCAGCATACATCACTATGAGGGGGAAACATTTTTGTCCCCACTGGGGATAAAAATACCTCAGCAGAGGCAGGGATATATAGACCACGGGGGGGGGGGGGAATCCACACCATTGCCCACCCGGCATATCGCACCCTGCATGTTCATCTCATATTCCTGTGGTGAGGTCACTTCTAGATTAACTATAACTGAGCTTTATAGCCATCACATTAAATGTTTGGTGCACATCAGCTGAAACACACCGTCCCCATCATGCAGCTTGGTGGCGGCAGTATAACGCTGCGTGGATGCTTCTCTGCAGAAAACCCTGGATGTGCTCATGAAGGTAGAGAGTGACATGAAACCTGCTGCAGTCCACTATTTTATTTTCTATTTTCCTGCAAGACAATGAGCCCCAACATTAAACTAAATCTTCACATGAATGGCTTTAAAATAACACACTTAATGTCCTGAGTGACCAGATTAAAGTCTGGTTCCAGACGTGAGATTTAAACCCACCAGGTGTTGTTCTCATTCTGTTTCTGTGTTTGTTTCCACCTGCTGGAGAGCTTTGCAGACAGGATTAAGAATGACAAATATTATCCTCCTACATAGCTAACAAGCTACGCACATGCATGAAGTATAGTGATAGCAAAATGGACACAAAAACGTTGACGAGTGTGGATGCGATCGGTGTAGCTGTACAGGTTGTTTAAGATGACTGACAGAAATAACAACTTGTAAATCAGAATATCACTATATTTCTTTAAATATAACATGAAGATGATGTCACATTGAATGAATGAAGTGAAATCAATCAGCATCTCATTCTGATTATCAAGCTAAAGTCAGAGTCCAGACCTCAGAGAACCTGCTTTTCTTTAACTTCACGTTATTTCAAAGAAATGTGTGTTTTTTTTCATTTTAAAATACTATTGTTGCAGCTTCTACTTAATAATCTCATGAGAATTAAATTAAAAACTAGCTGCTGGTATTTCAAAAGAGACACTTTCATATATGCTTTAGAGCAAATGTTTTACAAAGAGAATTACTGATAGAAATTTGGTGTTTATAGCTGTATTAATTGATTTTTTGGGCCACTTGTGGGCAGAGTATTGACATATTATCACCTTAGAAAAGCTGATACATTGAACGTGTTAGCAGGTTCTTACTTACAAATCCAGCAACATTACACATTCACAAACAATAGATTTAAATCTACTATGTTTAGTCCCCTTTCAGCTCTGGTTTGGTCTCCACCGACTTGCTCCACTGTTTACCAATCAGTTGCTAACTTTATCTGCTGTGCACAGTGGGTTTATCTGCCTGCTGCTGCTGAAAATGAGCTTAATGAGAGCCGTGAGAGTGAATCAAAACAGTAAAAACAAAACAACGGGCTGCAAGAGGCTAAAACGTTCTGCGGAGCCGAGGGCGACTGCAGAGTCGGGTGATAATTCTCTGTAGCTTTGTGACTGCGAGCTACTCGTTTAACATTGCATACAGTCATCTGATCCATTGTTAATGTAAGAATATTGATTAATGCAGCTTTAAGTCATGAAAGCGCTGCAAGTTTTAACGCCTGAATGAAACTGTATTAATCTTCAAACTATTGGAGTTATAACTCCTGGCAGCTCCGTCTGGACGGACGCCCAGAGTCGTGTTATAAAGTTCACTTCCTCCTCTGAAGGCGGCGCGATCCTCTGTGCTTATTGACAGACAGTAAGAGGAGTTAAGCCAGCAGGCTGCGGGTTAGTGGTGATATTCCCCCGGGTGAGCTGGCAGACATAAGAAGACATATCAGCACTATTTGTAAAAAGTCACACACAGCCCCGCAGAGGACGGTCCACTTGTCATTGAGATAAACTAGCTAATAATTGATCGTCACAGAAATGAAGGAAGGGCACCGGGGTTAAATAAAACCCTTAAGTTATTGTGTGTGTGTGTGTGTGTGTGTGTGTGTGTGTGTGTGTGTTCTGTGATGGAGAGGCGAGCTGAGCGAGGTTCAGCTCAGCTAGAATGTGGGATTTGTTTAATGGGAAATGCACTTGCTGCATTATAAAACCTCAAATATCAAATATTTCAAAATTTGCTCTCAGTGTTGGTGAAGGATTTTCAATTCAATCTGAATTTTAAATTTATTGAACGAATCTGCTGCCAAAAGCACACGACGGTGTTGAGATGATGTTTAAAAGCAACATGACACTGGAGAGTTTGTTTTAAATATTTTTTAGTGATGATTTGTTTTTAACTGAGCTTCATGTTTCAGTGTCTATCAGCCTCATGGAGTGAGAATTAAGCAGCGGTGGAAGAAGTATTCACATCCTTTACTGCAGTAAAAGTACCAATACAACAATGTAAAAATACTCCATTACAAGTAAAAGTCCTGCATGAAAAATCCTACTACAGTAAAAGTACATAAGTATTATGAGCTTGATGTAGTTAAAGTATTGCAGTAAAAGTAGTGGTTTGGTCCCTCTGACTGATATATTATTATATATGACATCATTAGATTATTAATAGTGAAGCATCAGTGTTAGAGCAGCATGTTACTGTTGTAGCTGCTGGAGGTGGAGCTAGTTTACACTACTTTATATACTGTTAGCTAGTTTAGTCCAGTGGTTCCCAACCTAGGGGTCGGGCCCCTCCAAAGGGTCAGCAGATAAATCTGAGGGGTCGTGAGATGATTAACGGGGGAGGAAAGAAGAAAAAACAAAGTTCTGATACACAAATCTGTTTTCACTTTCTGGACTTTTTCTCTAATCTTTGATTTTTGCTGAAATATTGGATCATTTGAACATTTATTGAAATGAAAGCATGTGAGAAGTTTAGAGGGAAAAATCACTATTTGGTGGAGCTGTTAACAACTCATAGACATGTGAAATGTGACCCCGACTACACACTGCTTTTTGTAAGACGTCAAAAGCCAAAAAAGGTTGGAAACCACTGGTTTCATCTTTAACAATGTGTTGTATTTTAAAAGCTTGTTATATTATCCATTGTGTCAAATATTCATCTGAAAAGTAACTAAAGCTGTCAAATAAATGTAGTGGAGTAGAAAGTACAATATCTCCCTCTGAAATGTAGTGGAGTGGAAGTATAAAGTAGCATCACATGGAAATACTCAAGTAAAGTACAAGTACCTCATAACTGTACTTAAGTACAGTACTTGAGAAAATGTACTTCATTATTGTCCATATTTTCATTATGAGATATAATGTGTTTTTTATTCTATGTTTGCATACGGCCTGAGGCTGCTGAAAACATTGTCAAACTTAATAATCACTGAATAACAATTCAAAAGGTTCATGTATTACAGTCAAAACTATTGAATTTCCTGTACAATAGCGGAATAGAGAGTGAATAAAAAATTAATCTTCCATTCCCTGCGGGTCTCAAAGGACATCAACAAAACAACGAGCCGCACGGATCAAAGTTCTTTGACACATTTTGCTGTTTGATTAAAGAAGGTATTTTTTTCCTCAAAGAACAGTGAACCTATTAAAGCTGCAGGAAACTGAAATATTGAATTTCAACAACTTTTTATTAACATTATCGTGTTTATTTCCTGGTGTCTACATTCAGGAGTCAACAGTTGTTACTAGTTTGATCACAGAAAAGGAAAAGTTGCAGTACTTTGATTGACAGGTCATTATAGAAATCAGTTAGTTCAAGTTGAGAGAACGGCGAGCTGCCAGCCTCGCTGTGGTGTTAAGCAATGATCCTTGGAAAGACCTTTTACAGGAAAAGCTATAAATTTGCAGGATTTTTCACCATGAAAATTAGAAACACAAGGTTCATCTCAAACGACTTGAAACAGTGTGGAAGAAAAAGACATTTATATTCAGCACACGTATCAGCCTTTCTAATACAAAACAAACTATGCTGGTAAAAAAAAAAAAGATTTACTGCAGCTTAGCTGTTGGACCTTTGTGGAGCTCAGTGACAGGTACGGTTCTGGAGGGATGGGATGGAAAGTGCTGCAAATAACAATTCATTTCTGGTTTGATTGTTGAGTCTGTAAAATGTCAAAAAATAATTTAGAAAAAATGTCATTCACAATTTCTTAGAGGCCACGTTGATGTCTTCAATTTGCTTGATTTGAGTTTTGTTTGACTAAAATCCTCAAGATATTCAGTTTACTGCCACATATGACAATGAAAAACAGGAAATTGTCACATTTGAGAAGCTGAAACCAAAGATAATTTGGTATTTTTGCTTTAAAAAATGACTGAAATAATCATCAAAATAGTTGCAGATTAATTTTCTGACAATCAACTAATCATTAATCATTGCAGCTCTAGAAGGATGGAAATGTTGGTTTGGTCCATCAGTCCTCCATATTGGTCCAGAGTGAAACATCTTGACAAATACTGGAAGAATTACCATGAAATTTTTGTACAGACATCAGCAGATGAGTCCTGAAGACTTTGATGACCTTTCATCTTAGCTGTACGTTGTGTTTGGCGCTAGTTAGCAAACGTTAGCATTAGGGCTGTAGTCAACCAAAGAAAATCTTGGTCAACTAAAATCATACATAATCTTCAACTAATCGATTAGTCGGCAACCCATTGTTGCTAACTTTGGAGCTAACCTCCTTCACTTTTCCAGCATTTGGGGAAACAACAGACGTGACTTTTTTTAGCATTTAGCATCCCCAAGCTGTTGATGTAGCACTTTTCTCCTTATGAAAATAACACGGATATTATTCGACCAATGAGAATTTAGTCGGACGAGAGCATAACGACCAACTAATCGACCAGTCGGCCAGCAGACTACAGCCCTAGTTAGCACGCTGACATGCTAAAACAAGATGTGACCTAAATATGACCTGCTATTGCAACACAAGGAGAACCTTCACCCGCAGATTAAGTTTGATTCAGCAGTGTTACAGTTTCTATTACAGCTGCAGCTTTGAGCGGAGACGTTCAGCTTGTTTCCTTCTATTAAATCATCCTCCTCTTCCTCAAACACACCAGGACACAAAGTGAATGACAGAACTTGTTTCATAATGAAAAGCGGATCTCATTTCTCAGGTGTATTAACACTCTACTGTCTGCATGTAGTTCACTGTTTATTAGAAACAGACAAGACAGTTATGCTGCATACTTGCCTCAAAATGCGACTATATTACTTTATTAAAGTGTTGACAGATTTGTATTGTATATGGAGCATTGCTTGGACCTAATGTTTTTATTTGATCATGATAATTGTATTATAGGAAGTAGGTTATAGTCATTTTTTTATGTGGTTGTCTTGATTTCATTTGCATTTAACAGAAAAGTCTCCAGTCTAGACAGAAAAGTCCAAAAAATGATGGAGCTCCTCAAAAATTATGTGATGTTTTGTAGCTTATAACTTAAAATGCTTCACAGATTACATGTAAATACTGTAAATTTCTTTAAAATAAAGTTTCCTGTAGCTTGAATGTTTAAAATACCATCTGTAGATGTTGAATGATACACGTTTCCATGAACACAAACCCAAGATACATTCAAGGATGATTTAAAATGTATTTTCAAACACACAAATCACTCATTAACTTCAGGGGGTAAAAAAGTTAATCCATCACAAAAATCCCAGCAAAAACCTTTAATGCTAACAGAGCTTTATCACCCGTCTCCTTATTAAACGGATGCACATCTATGTATCCAAATCCACAAGCATTTAAAACCTCTGAGGACTGTCAGTCATAATTAGTATGTTGTTGCCGCCCCTGCTGCTAACATTAAAGCAAAAGAAAGCAAAATTTATCTCTAAAGGTTTCTTCAGATATTCGCTTTAGAATTCACATCAGAGCACATGAAGGTGTTTTCCGATGCACGGCAGCACACGGCAATCAGCGCTTTCCTTCATTAGACGACTGAAGGTCATCTGTAGCATCTCTAGCTCATATGAAAAATGCTTCGGGCAGATTCTCAGGTGAAATAAGGTGCAGAAACAGCAGTATTTAGGTTCAGGAAAGTTAATTCATGATGCTAATGATTCTGTTGAGAAATCATTCATGAAAACTATATTAATGACTAACGAGTTGCTTATGTTTTTCTTTGCCCACCAGCTGCTGTCCAAGACGTTAATCGTCCAGACCGACCCGACCCAAGGCCAGAGCAGAGCAGGCTCCTGCCCCGCAGGCCCCAATTTACTTTGTGTTAATTGGATCAATTATACATTTGTTTAGTGATATGCATCATTAAAGCCCAATTACAAACTAAAATAGGCTCCTTTTTTTTTTTTTACCTAAATCTAAACCCCATTGCTAGAAAAATATCAGGTGATTCTGCAAAACCAAAGATTGAATTTTGCTCTTCGTTCCACGTTTCCAGTAAAAATCCAGAACTGGTCAGACATGTTTTCATGTCATCCATAAACTGTTAAATTTTAAGGCCAATCTCTTTTCTTTATTCTTTTAATAGTCATCATGAAGACATGACTGGTCTGTTTTTATTTATTTATTCATGTTCTCTGTACCATGCTTTTTTTCCATATGCGCCATGTTTTTTTTAGGATTTTATCCAAATTGTGTTTATTTTATTCTATATTCTATGTCATTTTATGTGTTTTTATTTGATTGTATGTCTCAGTCTCTGTTTCACAGCATTTTAAGTTGGCACTTTCTACAGTATCTGGTATGGTTGTATGGTTAAAGTAGAACTGCAATGATTAGTCGATTAATCAATTAGTTGATTGACAAAAAATGAATTTTTAAAGAAAAAATGAATAAATTCTCAGATTCCAGCTTCTCAAATGTGAATATCTTCTGGTTTATTTAGTCTTCAATATTAGTAAACTAATTATTTTTGGGTTGTGGACAAAACAAGACATTTGAGGACGTTATCTTGGGCTTTGGGAAACAGTGTTTCAAATTTTTCACCAATTTAGGACATTTTATGAATCAAATGATTAATCGATAATGAAAATAGTCATTAGTGGCAGCCCTTGGTTAAGGTAAGGTTAAGATGGTGGTTATGGAATATACACTATGGTGAAGGTATTGTTAGGGTTAAACAACTAAAACACTTAAGTTAATATTAAGGAAAAACTGTAGTTACTGTTAATAAAAAGGTTAATTACGTCAAGTCAAGTGTATGAAAGTCAGTCTCTGCCATGCTGCATAAAAGGACAAACTACTTCCTGCATGGAAGACACTAAACGGTGGCAGAGTCCAATGTGTAGGAATACTGGGCAGCAAAATCTACTTTTAACATTTCAGTTGATATCATGCTTATATATCCTCAAACAAATCAGTGTTTAACCACATTATCACAAACTAACCCACATACAGCAAACGCCACGTTGATGTCTTCAATTTTGTTTGTTTTGTCCGACTAAAATCCTTAAAGCCTCTGGAAACGAGCCTTGAAATCATAAAAATGCATATATGATTTTAAAGTTGAGTGTCTCATTAAGCATCCACAAAAATCTGAATGAAAATAAACATTCATAAGAAAACTTTAGAAAACCACTTCATTTTCTATTCATTCACTAAAATGTTTTGCTGATATGGAATAAAATACCAAATCTATCAAATAACCCTAAGCCTACTTGGTTAGAAAGCCTGACTAATCATAATTCAGTTTACTGCCATATATGACTATGAAAACAAGCAAATTGTCACATTTGAGAAGCTGAACCCAAAGAACATTTTGCATTTTAGCTTAAAAAAATTACTGAAACAATCATCAAAATAGTTGCAGATTAATTTTCTGTTGATCGACTAATCAATTAATCGTTGGTCAATGGTCAATCAGTCCTCCATTTTGGTCCAAAGTGAAACACCTTGACAAATACTGAAAGAATTACCATGAAATTTTGTACAGACATCAGAGGTTCCCAGAGGACGAGTCCTGTTATACAAAATTATGATTACACTGTGTATGAGTGTTACTATTCTATCTAGATCATGATGAATTGTTCCTGTCTTGTACTGCAACTCAGCAACATCAGCAGACTCATCAGCTAAGGTTAAAGGAAGTTCAGCGTTATGTTTATAAAGAGGACGGTGTAGAAATTAAAATTCGTTGGAGAAAGAGTGAGACATGTCATCTGGGGGTCAGTTGGGCAGGAGAACTGAAAACAGACACGACGTTATCTATAAGTCTGTATTTTGATAGATTAAGAAAAGAACTGTAACGCCCACTTAAGGTGTATAAAACCCTGTTATAACCACTTTATTTTCTATTCATTCACTAAAACGTTTTGCTGATATGGAATAAAATACCAAATCTATCAAATAACCCTAACCCTACTTGGTTAGAAAGCTTGACTAATCATAATTCAGTTTACTGCCATATATGACAATGAAAAACAGCAAATTTTCACATTTGAGAAGCTGAAACCAAAGAACATTTGGTATTTTTGCTTAAAAAAATGACTGAAACAATCATCAAAATAGTTAGATTAATTTTCTGTCGATTGACTAATCAATTAATCGTTGCAGCTCTAGAAGGATGGTCCTCCAATTTGGTTCAGAGTGAAACACCTTGACGAATATTGGATGAATTACCATGAAATTTTGTACAGACATCAGCGGTTCCCAGAGGATGAATCCTAAAGACTTTGTTGATCCCCTGACCTTCATCTTATTCTGATATATCTCAACATCTGCTGGATAGATTGGCACTAAATATGCTCCCCAGAGAATAACTTCAGTGATCCACTACCCAAGGCTAGATTACTAACCAGAAGCAGAGCAGGAACCTACCCCAATGGGCCCCAATTACTTTGTGTTAATTGGATCAATTATACATTTGTTTAGTGCAATGCATCATTAAAGCCCAATTACAAACAAGAATATGCTCCTTTTTTTTTTTTTACCTAAATCTCAACCCCCGTATTGTGGTGATTCTGCAAACCTGAGGAAGAGTTTTCCAGTGTAGTAATACTGGTTGGTTTATGGGACTCCAAATGAATTGGGGGAACAAGTGTGAGGGGGGGCACTCAGCAGGAGTCCAGAGGGAACAAGTGTGTTGTGTGTGTGGGGGGGGGGGGGGGGGGCACTCAGTAGGAGTCCAAAGCTCATTTTGTCCCTGGACCCCCTAGAGGGTTAATTTGGTCCGACCAACATTTCACCAGAAGTCTGTAAAAGCTGTAGTCAATTTTCAATCTAACTGGTGGCTCAGCAACAGATGTTAAGATTCTGACAAAAAGATAAAAAAGACACAGATAGCTGAGTAGCCTCATGTTTTGATTTGGTTTATATCGCTTTATCCAAACCCTTTATAGGCAGAACACATCTCGTTCAGTTTGGTTGGCAGCTGTCGTAGCGTGGTCAGGAACTAACAGAGACTCTACAGACTGTTGATTGTCAGAAAAGAAGAAGAAGGAGGAGGATCGCTTTACTAGGTCTCGCTGTGCTCTGATGGACTTAGTATAATCCACTATAATGCTTAAAGCTCTCAGGGTCTTCTATGAGGGAAGCTGTCAAAGCTGGTTAACTTGAAGTTGAAAACTCAATCTGAAGGCCCGATCCGAGGAGAGGAAGTAACTAAACATCGAAAACTGTGACGGAGAGAAGGTTACTCTGCCAGGAAGCACTTCTCTAACTTGCGTTTTTTTTTCTTCTTTCAGAGGACGCTGACAAGTGCTCTCTACATGTTCGGGGGTACAGTCACAATAAATGCAACAGCAGAATTAAATTCTTCCCTCAGTACCAGTGGCTGTGCAGAGTCGCTGGGGTTGATCACTGCTGTAATTTGGTTCCACTCGTCTCCCAGAGCAGGCAAGGTCATTACTTATTACGAGGAACATAATGATTCGGATTGTCCGTCTCCAGGCTCTTGTGTTTAATGAAAGCAGTGGGGAAAAAAAAAATGCCACAAAAAAATCTCACACAAATTCCCAGCTGGCTTCATTTCAGGCTTTTTGGTTACTATGATTACTTTACTGTACTGTTCAGATATGCAACTTGATTTGTAGCCCAGGGACTCCAGCGAGTCCCAGGGTTAGTAGGCAGTCTGAAATAAGTCTGAATTTCTAAAATAAAACTTTTTTTTACTGGTTTGAAAACTGCAGCAGTAACCGATGCTGGTAAATTGGGGTGTTTTGTTTATGTGTTTCAGGCTTGAAGATGCATCGGCTCACACCGAGGAAGGAAATGCAGACCTAATCAATAAAGTAACCACCAAAATACTGAACCGTTGAAAAAGAGCAAAATATTTTTCTCAGTACATATTTCTACCTATCAAAATAAAAAAACAATAATATTAACACCAGCACTGCTAAGGACGAACACCAGAGTGAAGCAAAGTTGACAAGAAGAAAAGATGCATTTTCTTATCGCTGTTTCATCCACACTAATATGGATATTGTTGATATTTTTCCTCCATGTTCCGGCCTCTCATCCACATGCAAACAGCATTTTAGGTCCTAAAACACAGACTCTGTGTATCTGCATGGATATGGAAAACAGAGCGTTTGGGAAATGATGACGTCACATCTCATTGTTGCTTTGCGTAATGAACATGCACCTGAAACAACAATCTGTACTGCCCGATCTGTACCGCACATACGCGAGCGGGTCCACCATCTTGGACAGCTAAGTATGGCAACACCACTTGGACAAACAACATTAGAGTTGAGTTTTGTCACTGCCCGATCCACGTTATCTAATCTGTATGAGGGAGATGTAAACTTCAACATATATTTTGCATATTATTTATTTTTATTACAAAGTAATTTCCTGATTATCTGAGAGGTCTTAATCGCTTTTCTGTTCGTAGTTATCTTAGAAATAGAGACAAAGAGATGTAGTTCAATACAGAACAGATGAATGTTAGGTCTAGCCTTATGGATGGATAGGCTAGGGTGAAATAAACCATTAATCTCTCTAAAGCTGATAATACTCGAAACTCTTCATCTTTGTTGATGTTGTAGCACAGTAGTTATTGAGCAGTGATAGAGGACTGTTAAACTCAACTCTAATGCTGTTTGTCCAAATGGAGTTGCCGTACGTAGCTGATGCAATTCGGGCAGTTACAACAACTATCGCCAAAGGAAAATAAGCTCACTATACACACTCAGAATGTTCTTCTCTGGTGTTTGACGTTGGTGTGGACTTTATCGCCACCCACTGGTCCTGCGTGCCTGTTTGATCGTCTGCAGTCGTTTTTGCGTTCTCATGTGTACGGAGATATTTTGTAAAACAAAGGTCATGTATACAGAATTTTTTTTTTTATATCCATTTAGAAGAATATCCGTATATGTGTGGTCAAGGCCTGAGTTGATTTGTTAAGTAGAAATTTATCTAAAAAGTCAACAAATGACCTATGTTTGGTATATTCATGTAACGCCTGTTGAGGACAGTTGTTATGTCGCTCACAAGCATAATCAATGGACATAGATCTATATTTGTTAAATATGTATTATTTAACAAATACCTATATCTGTTAAATATCTATTTTATTTATGCCTCTCATTTAAAACCTGCTTTGTTTTTAGTGTTTCCAGTTTTTAAATGTCTCTTTCTGTCTATTTTTCCACCTATTTTGAAACACATTATAAAGCAATTTTTTGGTATGAAATGAGCTGTTTAAATAAAGTTTTATTATTATTGGACAAAAATCAACACTCAACACATAAAGCATGCAAAGCAGGACTTTTCCAACACAGACACCTGAGTTTAGCATCTTCTACATGAGCTGCGTCGCTGAAGAGTGTTATTATATATATTATATATGTTATTATTAAGTTATTTTACCGAAAGCCGTGCACTGAAACTGTCAATCAACTGACCAGCTGAGATGAAAATGAGTATTATTTACTGCAATCATGAAAATGAGACAAACAAACATGAATGAACAGAAAAACCTTTTACATTCCTCCAAAGAGGAGTTTTAGTTTCACCACATGACATCAAACAGATTACTGTAATGATCAGTTATAATAATATATATAATATTACTGGTTTCAGCTCAGAACAGCCACTCGGGATGATTTAGTCCAGTATGACTCATCTAAAAACACTATTACCAACTATTAAAACTAGGAAAGGTAGATTGTTAAAGGCTCAGTTCACCCAAATAACAACAACAACAACAAAAACAGACAAATCTCACTTGTCTCTAAGGCTGGATTACCAACGTTGGTACCAACCCAGGAGCCCCAAAGCCTCAAGTTAATGTCACATCATTTGGGTCAATATCATTTGATTAATGGTAAATTACAATATAAATTATGACAGATACTCCATCTTATGTTGGACGTCTGACACTTGTGTATCAAAATCTAGTTTTAAGACTTGGATTCATATAGTTGTGTTTTATCAAACTGAGCAACCTTTGGTCAAAGGAGTACTGTCAGTCTGCAACCAACAATTATTTACATTATCAATTAGTGACTGATTGATTATTCAGTGTATTAATGTTGTTTTGTCTGACCAACAGTCACATCTGACAAGCTGGTACCAGAGAATTTATGGCATTTTTGTTGCCATAAATGGCTCAAATGATTAATAAGTTATCAAAATTTTCTGCCAAACAACTAATCAACCAATCATTTCAGGTCCAAAGCACTACAATGTATAGTGGGGATCAATAGGGGCCCCAACAACAAACTTCTCCCCTGGGGCGAAGTTCATAGAATCAGTGTCTGATAATCTGCAGACACTCTGATCAGTTTTCATTGGACCACTACTCTCTACCAAAGATACCACAGAAGTGATATGTTTTGGTGTAATTGGCGTGAACCAATCATCTGCAACCGTGTGGCCTATTTCCCACCTCAGATCTATTCAGAAAATTGATTTTGGTCGACGGCTCTGAAAGGACGCTGATCATTTCTAGAACAGCTGACGCGTTTGTCCAATTTGAAGATTGTAGACACGCACGTTTTCTGATCTACCATCTCTATGGTTACAGTTAGGTTGGGTTAGGAATAGATTGTGGTCACGGTTAAAAGAACACAGAGTTGAGTGTTGGTTGCAAACAGGATGCAAAGCCTTGTTGACCCGTCCGTTCACCCCGACCTTAATAGGTTTTGAGAAGCTGTTATGACGTCAAACCACTTCTGCTTTTTCTCCTGCCAGGCAACAGTCATAATCTGTATGACAAGAGGAGGTTGTTGTCAGGTTCATGTGAACAAAGGCTGTTTTAAGGCATTTGAACCGATGCTTAATGGTTGTTTATTCTGGTGAGGACGGACGCAGCAAACACCAGTGACAGACCAGCAGTGCATTCAAGGACTTTAATTGAGTAATTGTTTCAACTCTACACACGTCAGTTATTCATTGTCATATCATCTGTCATAATTCATCCTTCACTCTGTCGGTGCACAATGAGCAAAGCAAGAATTATGGGATGTCTGTAGCTCTCACCACAACAACCTTTGTAAAAAAAAACAAAAACAAAAAAAAAACGTGACCCCCCAACATAAGAGTCTCCTCTCCAAGAAAGCTTTAACATTCCCCCCGGCAACACAAGACAAACATCCCGTCCCACTTTCCGAGTGTGTGTGTCAACGTCGCAAAAGTCACAACAACCCCCTGAAACCTTGATGGGATTCCATCCTGCATTGCTGCAATGTCACCGCTGTAACTACCGCTCTGTGCTGCGCTGGGCAACAACACGCCGAAGCCTCTGTCTTGTTTTGTGTGTGTGTGTGTGTGTGTGTAATGTGCTACTCGTCCATTTGCCCTGTAGAAACCATTCATGATGTTTTGTAATGGTCAGCTCCATCATCCTCCTTCCTGTCCACTCCAAAGTACCCACCAGGCAGAACCACTTAAAAGTCTTTCATGTTGCTTTTTTTTTTTTCCTCCTCTTTCTCCTCCGCTTTGCCTTTGTTGCAGGATGAATAAGATGCTGTGAGAGCCGATGGGCTGCTGGCCTTAATGGTCTCTCCCTTTTTACCTCCACCTCATGAGCTATTTGAATTTCATGACTGATGTTTTGCCGTTGCCTCATCTCAAGAATGAGAGAACAGGGCTCAAACTTCTTGACGAAGTCTCTCCATAATTCATAACCAGCCCCCCCCCCACCCCCCCTCCCTCAAACACACACACACACACAAAGACACCTTCTCAGCGACCAGACGGTTTTGCTCAGGAGCATCATAAATAAGGCTCAAGATTTTCATCTCTCATTTCTGATGTGATAAACAAAAACGTATGCAGAAATGCAAGTCGCTGGGAGAAAAAAGAAAAAACAGAATGCATGAAACACCTTTTAAAAACTCACAAAGATTACATTGATGAAGATGATGTTTCCCAGTCTTACACTGGGAAGATACTTGATAATGCAGCGTAAGCAGCTCAGGGAAAAAAAACAACTTTCCATGCAAAAGAAGCCGACCACAAGCGTTGGAACTCCGATATAACATGTCCTTGAGAAACAACAGCCAGTGTTCTCCCATTTATCAACACTGATTACGTGTATTGATCTGACAGAACATGGAGGATTCCCAGTTGAAAGGGTTCAGCAGACTGGAAACTGAGCGGCTGCTGCCTCCGAGGATCATGATCTGTCCAGATTGGAAGGGGACGGACATTGTCAGACTCTCACACAGCGTCACCCGTGAGGTCAACGTCTCTGAACATGCTTTATTATCTAGTAAATACACAATGATGTATCGTCGACGTTTTACAGATATTTGGCTGAATTATCTGTGAAGTTTTGTGATATTATTTCAGCAATAGTTCTGTAAAACAAAACAAAAGCTCCGTCTTTCTGTACTGGCCGCTTTAACGAAGGTAAAGCACATCACAGGTTAGTTTTGAGTCTTCGTTGGACATCTGTGTATAAAATAGAACATCATTTTTTGTGCCTAGGATTGTTTATCTTTTGCAAAATATTGCCTGATGTGCTCCAGGCAGAAATTTTTCTCTCTCTCTCCAAAATGAGCATGAATATGAATAGCTTTTTGGAATGAAATAGAAATGGAAAGTCCAGTTTAATGTGCTGGTAGACTGACAAACAGTACTTTCCTGTTTCTACACAGCATTGAAAAAAGCCGAGAGGGACCGTGCACCGCTTGCTCCAGTATTCCTCCTGTATTTCTGCAGCAGATCAGGTGGTTAATGGCTTTGTGTGGACTGTTTTGGTTTTGTATGCATGTGGGGGGGGGGGGGGGGGGGGGGGGGGCCACTAGCCTGGAGGAACCATTACTACTGGTGATACACTTCAATCCTCTGCTCTCAACAGCATGTTATTATTTAAGCGGTGATTGGAATTATGTTTACAGTTAACGGGCAAAATCAGGAGCGCAGGAGTGTTGCGGGGAACGGATTATTAAAAGCAGACGATGTGTTATTTTTCATATAGACTTTTTAATGACTCCCATCACTGCAGCCACAAATAAGTATTGGTAGTTAAAGTACTGAAGGCTGTCCTGATCATAATTAATTCATACTTGATCTTTTTTTTCAAAAGACGTTTAGATTTTTAGTCTTAATATTTTCTTGTCACATAATAAAGAAATCATTTCTATTTTACTGACATGAAGCACCTTAAAAAACATTGAAACATGCTCCTGTTCATACTGACCATTAGAGGATCCCTTCATGATGCACTTACAATGGAAGTGATGGAGGACAAAAATGTATTTAAAAGTTTATCTGAAGCTAATATGAAGCTTCAGCGTCCAAATGAGTCAAATCAAGCAGATATCTCAACAAGTTCCTCTTTTTGTTTCTATACTTTAGCCACAGACGACATGAAGATCCTGATAATCATCAAAATACGCTTAAAACTCTTAAAAGGCACTAAAACCAACTGGAATCACTTTAACTTTCATTTTGCGAAGAAACAAATATTTTTTATTGCATCATAGGACACAAATCTTTTTTTTTTTTTTGTTAAAAACAAACAAGGACAGATTCAGACTCTCACCAACACTCAGCAGGTAATCACAATGAGACAGGAAAGAAATTCATCCATTAATAAAAAGAATCTACTTTATCAACCTGACGTCCAAACATTCACATCCTCAGCCTTCAACCGTGGTGACCGATGACTGGAAAGTCGCCCTCGTGGCAAACGGCAATTCAAAATAAATCAGGAAATCAATACGACTGTATGTTAGTGAGCCGGGCAGCTTTCTCAAGCCACTCATGTGAGAATATTCGCAATTATCACGATAATGGAAATTCACCACGATTAAATTATCTTTGAGTGTTTTTATCCCGATATAAGATAAAATCTTATATCTCCACCGCAGCTCAACAGGGAAACACAAAGAGGGAATTTGATGCTAACAAGACTGCTGAAGCTTCATATTAGCTTCAGATAATCTTTGGGTTTTGTCCTCCATCACTTACATTGAAAGCACATTAGATGATCTAATAACCAGCATGAAGAGGACGAATGATTAAAGCAAACAAAACCTCTTTCAGTGTTCATTTGGGCTCCTGACTGTTGCTTTAAGACACACTTGAAACATTGTGAACTCCTCCTTTAAACTAAATCTAAAGCAAAGTCTGATATATGTTTAAAAGTATCTCAAATTTGCATTTTTCTTTTTTTTTTTTTTAATCTCATGAGCATTGACTATTAAAGTAATATAAGTATTTTCCATTGAAACAGAATTATCCTTACCTGGAAGATAACAGGGTTTATTTACATATCAAACAGCACTCTTCTTTCCAGTCAAGCATGGCCTCAACTTACTTCAAGTGCAAGACATGTGCTCCAGAGATTCTCAGACTCAGGTTTAGTCGTTTGAGAGTCTGCAGCCATCTGCCATCAGTCTCATTTACTGCGGGGTTTTTTTCCCCCTGAGATAAATGCAGCTTCTTCTTTTTCTTTTTTTTTTTCTTTAACAACCTTTTGTCGCATCTTGCACTTTCGCAGAGTGCAGAACTCACACTTCTGGCAACTTAAGATCCTGAAATGATTCTTCAACTGAACTGTTGACCCTCCATCACAGGCATCAGCAGCTCTCTCTCTCTCTCTCTCACACACACACACACACACAGCATCATCTTAACAAGTAAAACATTTAATTAACGTAAGAGCTCAGGAGTCGTCAAAAGCTGCATTATTATTATTGCGAGGGCACATTTGTGACAAATGTCTCAGTGACATATTGCACAGCACATTCTCCGACTAAAGCAGCGAAGCAAATGGAGCTACTTGAGGAGAGAAACACAGAACAGGAACCTGAGCAGCTCTTCTCTCAAGCACTTCCAGCTTTCTTCCTCACTGTTTGGGTTCACTTTGAGCTTTACATTCATTCAGAATATTTCCATTAATGTGACATTTTTGAAAACAATCCTCCAAGAGACATGACCTGAAACCTCCTAAACACACTATGTTCAGTATGAGAATCCATGAGCAGACCAGCTGAAGGTTTGCTCAACATCGCCATCTAGTGGCTTCAGTGTGAGACTCCCTGTGTAAAGTCTGCCTGCTGGGACGCCTCAGGGGAATCAATGCTAGTACTACAACAGCAATGATCATCTAATTAACGGCCAAACCTTTTGATCACTGTAGAGTCCAGACTTCTAGCTGGGGAAACTGTGTCAATATAAACCAGCATTTTTCAGTCCTCAGCATCCAGAGTAAAGAACCTCACTGCAGTTTTTTAGTCCAGGTCTGTCCTACAAGTGACTTGATTACAGTTAATTGCATTCACCCGTCGGCCAAGGTCGATTACATCCCGATTAGATGACTGGAATAAAAATCCAGCAGAGCTCTGGCACCTGCAGGACTGCACAGCAGGATGAAGCAATTGATAGTAAAGCAACTTGTTTAAATAAGGAAAATCCCTACAGTGACTGGACGTCAAGAAAGCATATAGTGTAGTTTCATAAAAACTTTTTTTTTTTTGCATTAACAACAGCTATAATTTAAATGACTGATAATCTAATTAGAAGAATCTGGCACGTGCAATAACTGTGATTCCTTCTTAACAGAAAAATATCAATAAGGTTTGCTCAAGTTGCTCAAATTTTTGCACATATAGCTAAAAACTGAATCATGCAGCTAGATTATAAACACATGCAGGTTATTTAAGGTTATAATATGATAAAAGGGTTTATTCATCTAGTGCGAATCGACCGGAGTCTTTGCAACTGCAATCCTATAATCAACTTCAGAAGGATAATCTGCAGTAGAGATATTAATATTACAACAGAAAACGTGTTAAAGGGAATACTGGAGGAATATTACGACGTTAAGATTTTTAAAAAAAGGACAGATATGAGCGCGATGAGGTGATTATAAACTTACTGATGCAAAACCGGGTTTAAGATTAAATGATTATTCCATAGAGATCCTTCTGTTCTTTACTGAATAACTGGTACATTTTTTAGGTAATTAAAAACATGATAGAGTCACCAAAAACAGCTTTAGCGCTTACCTGCAGGATGCGTCCTAAATAAAGTTCATTCTGGTGGACTGCATGCAAAGAGTAAATGTGGTGTTAAAAAAGCGACGCTGACGGTTGACATGGCTGAAAGTGATTAGAGTTTAAAAAAAAAAAACATGTGAATGATGAATGTCGCGGTGGAAACATGAGTAAAGTCCTCAGCATCAGTGATGGTGTAGTTGCCAACTTGAGCTCAGTGTCTGTGCTGATGCTGCGCTGCAGCTTCTCTCCACAGCGCAGCCAAAGAGCAGCGGACTCAGCGAGAGGACTCCCCCCCAAGCACCGCCGCCTTCGGGAGGGGGAAACACGCTGTTTTACAAGAAAGTCAAAAAACTGAACATATTCTATTAAAAATAAATACAGTTATTACACCAATTTGATTGCTGATGTCTGAATATCAATTATAGCTAATTCGTTTTTATGACCAAAGGAGAAAAAACTAAACTAAAAAACTAGCTGATGAGCATTTAGCTTATTAATTTTTGCCAGCATGCTAACAGAAAAATGGGCATCTTTTTCACTTGAGCCACCTGTTTATTACTTAATTTATGTCCAAGATTTACTGGTGTTTTAGCCTTTGTTGACTCCACCAGAGACAACAGCTGTAACGGCTAAATTTGAACTTTCTTCTCCCATTACTTCTTTATTTCTGCTCTCTTACGTTTTGTGCTGGACAGTTAGCCAGCGATGGAAGAAGTATTCAGATCCTTTACTTCAGTAAAAGTACTAATACAACAATGTAAAAATACTCCATTACAAGTAAAAGTCCTGCATGAAAAATCATACTTAAGTAAAACTGCATAAGTATTATGTATTGTATGTTATCACATTTCACATATCATGTATTGTATTATATGTAGTATGAAGTATTAGCTATATACATTCTGGTTACTGGTCCTCCATCTTTAATGCTTTATCATGTGTTTTTAAGAAACCAGTACAGCCAAACCCTCTTACAGCACTGACTGGTTTCTAGTCTGACAGTGACTCTCTTTCTAAAACACAGTTCCATGGCTGATGTTTTACTGCTGGACAGATTAATTCTGTTTAACTGGACACAATCTGCTCCTTTCTTTTCAGTGATGGAAGAAGTGTCCAGATCCTACCAAAACTACCAATACAACAATGTAAAATACTCCATTACAAGTAAAAGTCCTAATGAAAAATCCTACTACAATAGAAGTATATTGTATAAATATTATGAGCTTGATGTAGTTAAGGTATTACAGTAAAAGTACATAAGTATTATGAGCTTGATATAGTCAAAGTATTGCAGTAAAAGTAGTGGTTTGGTCCCTCTGACTGATATATTATTATATATGACATCATTAGATTATTAATAGTGAAGCATCAGTGTTAGAGCAGCATGTTACTGTTGTAGCTGCTGGAGGTGGAGCTAGTTTACACTACTTTATATACAGTTAGCTAGTTTAGTCCAGTGGTTCCCAACCTAGGGGTCGGGCCCCTCCAAAGGGTCAGCAGATAAATCTGAGGGGTCGTGAGATGATTAATGGGAGAGGAAAGAAGAAAAAACAAAGTTCTGATACACAAATCTGTTTTCAGTTTTTGGACTTTTTCTCTAATCTTTGACTTTTACTGAAATATTGGATCATTTGAGCATTTATTGAAATGAAAGCATGTGAGAAGTTTAGAGGGAAAAATCACTATTTGGTGGAGCTGTTAACAACTCATAGACATGTGAAATGTGACCCCGACTACACACTGCTTTTTGTAAGACGTCAAAAACCAAAAAGGTTGGAAACCACTGGTCTCATCTTTAACAATGTGTTGTATTTTAAAAGCTTGTTATATTATCCATTGTGTCAAATCTTCATCTGAAAAGTAACTAAAGCTGTTAAATAAATGTAGTGGAGTAGAAAGTACAATATATGAAAATGTAGTGGAGTGGAAGCATCAAATTGAAATACTCAAGTAAAGTACAAGCACCTCAAAATTGTACTTAAGTACAGTACTTGAGTAAATGTACTTTCCACCACTGGATTTTGAGGTTCGTTGACAGAAACTTGTTGAAAATTCAAACCCAGAACAGGGAAGGTAAACTTTATAACAGCATTTCTTTGAATTGCAATGGAGTATTTTTACATCGTTGTATTGGTACTTTTACTTAATATTTCTTCCACCGCTGTTAAAATCACTGATTATCATTTAGCTTCTGGTATGTTCAGGTTCACTCGGATAGCACGCTAGAACCGTGTTACTTTAACGGGCCTTTATCAGGAGAACTGAAGATATGGTTTGTTTTTGCTCTTAGATATAGGTGCTACATAAAAACCATTCATAGCTAATTTCAAGTTCCGGTCTTTCCCACTTTGTAACAGCGTTCAAAAGTGTTTCTGAACGTCCAACACACATAGATAACTCTATGGTCCAACAGCGCTTGAACGCAACGAGAGAACTAGTCTATGCGTAATGACGTCATCGACTTGTCAAGGACCCTGCCGTACTTCCCTGAAGTTGACCGTTGCTGTTTACAAGTGTATCTTCCCGCGTTATGATAAAACAGCTGGTTAACAAGAACAGACGGATATTTATGGCTCGTTCCTGAGTTTAGAAGATGATTAAGACCGAGAGGATCCTGCACCTGAAGAGCTGCCGGGGCCGGAAGGTGCGTGTGGTGCGGGAACATTATCTGCGGGAGAAGGTCCCCTGCTACAGCTCGCTGTGTCAGGCGGACTGCGTGAACGGTAAACAAAAGCTCCGACACACACACAGCCATTCATTTACCGTTACAAACACACTCCGCAGCTAAAAACATGTCAATAGGTGTTAAATGTTTACTGACGTAACAGTTTCTTTGACTTGAGGCAGCCAGGTTAGCTAACGGCAACTATTCATACAGCTACTTAATATCCTGCTGTTTTTAAAGTGACACCATCTCCTTCTCGACAAGTTTATAATTTGTTCCACAGTTAGCCAAGTGTGGTTACAACCTGGAGTTTAACAGCCATTAAACTAGTAAATCAGAATCAATCCCAATCAGTGCAGACAGACTGTGAAGGCAGTTTATTAAAGATCCCCTCCAGACATGTTTTAAGATGTAAAATACTCTACTTTGAATGATAATTTGTGTCTGATAAGGGTTCCACAAAAAAAAGTTCAATTATCTCCTAAAAATCCTTAAAATTACATCTCCTCCTTCTCCCTAATTAAGAAAAAAATCCAAAATCTATAAATATGCAAATATATTTCATCTCAGAAATGTAACTGTTGGACACAATAAAGTCTCCTCCTTCACTGTAAAGTCTTTTCTCAGTGTTTGTGCACTGAAGTTTCTTTACTTTTGTCATATATGACAAAGACAACAGCAAATTTTACTCATACGAGAAGCTGGGACCAGAAAATATTTGGCATTTTTGCTTGAAAAATGATGAAAATCAAGAATTAATTGATTATCAAAATAGTATAGTAATAGAAACTAGACTTATGTTAGTTTTGAAGTGAATAAAACAGTAGTATATCAGCCAAAATGACCATGGAAACACCAGTAACGTAAGAGTGAAAGGCAAAAAATGTCACTTTCACCAATCTACTCACTTCCCAAACAGATGGGAAGCTGTTGCCGGGAGACCTGATCCACTACGTGGTGCCTGATGTTGGGGTGGTGGTCGACTACCTGGAGATCTTGGAGTTAAGAGAGCTGCAGGGCATCGTCTTCACCCAGACCGCCTGCCAGGGCGTGCAGCACAGCAAAGGACGCAGGTACGATCACACCTAACGGGCTGAACATTCACAACATGATATCTCTTTAATCTAGTTTTGTTCTACGGGAGTCATTTAACCTCACACACGGTTGTAAATTATTGTGGCAAAACTAGGGATGTGCTGGTATCAGCACATGCAGTGCATCCCTGAAATGTTCAGGAACATTTCCTGCATGGAGTCATGTGTGAATGGGGGCGTAACATTTCAGGGAAAATGCCGGTACGGCTGTGTTGTGAATGAAAGCAGCAACGTTGCAGGAACAAGAACGTAAAGGTGATGAAAGATGCTTTCACATGGAGCGAGCGAACCAATCACAAGACTTGACGTATTGCGAGTTGGGCGGCGTTTTGGTTCGTCTTTTTTTTAACATGGTAGCCACGTCATGGACTTCTTTATACTACAGCTAAACAGAACATTAAAATATGTTTCTGAAAACATTTGAGGTGAGAAACAAACAATGCAGTAACAGAATATTGATTCATATTTGATCAGGACTTCTTAGTTTGACAGTTTCTTCTTCTTCTTCTTCTTCTTCTTCTTCTTCTTCTTCTTCTTCTTCTTCTTCTTCTTCTGTAAGTGTTGCATTACCGCCATCTGCTAGACTGTCTCTTTATTCAGGCATTGCCATGTTATGTGTGAAAAGGTGCAAGACAGAAATGTTCCTGAATGTAGCTGCGTGTGTGAATAGTGTAAATCACTAGAAGTGCCTGAAAGGTTTATTATTTTTCATTATAGCCTAATTTATCAGTACCTCATATATTGCAATAGTATTTGGGGATCTATTTATCTCTCCCACCTTCATCAGCTTTTTGTTTTGCAAAAGTTTTGCAGAATTGCTACATTCAGCAGAAGGGCGGCCGCTCTCTTCAATCAGCTCAAACTCCTAATAATTTTTAACATAAACAAATACCAAACCTGTGTTTTTATCTTTAAAATTTTACATCAGCCTGCTTCACTTCGCTTTTCCTTGTAAAGCATTTTTCCAGCCTAACATTGATGTACACAACTATAACACAAGACCTCCCAGTGTTTGTACTGGACTCTGTCAGTTCTCTATCAGACATCAGGAGGCTCAGCTGTGGAAAAGTTACTCACACATTCACATATACACACAAACACACACACACACAAACACCAAAACACACACACAAACCGTCATTACATTATTTTATTGATTTTGTGCTGCCAACTTTATATTTGCTTTTTGATTCTATGGTTGCTTGTTTGCTTATTTTTGTGGATTACGTCACTTTTATATTTGCTTATAATGTGTAATGAGGTGAGATTGTTTCCTAAATCTCACCTGCACAATGTGTTTCTTGTTGCTTTGTTTTACTGTACAAATAAATCAATTAAATGAAAATGAAATGAAGAAAGTTTATCCCAGTAATGTACCAGGAACTATGTGTGAACGAGGCTTCTGTTAAATACATTTAAATGACTTCACACCGTGATCACCTTGGATTTTATCCACTGAGCAGTGGACTCTATAATCAATCACATTAAAAAACAGTTTCAACTGTAATGTGTGATAAATGCAATTTCAGCGTACGTTTGTCAGTCAAACGCAGCTCTCTCTCTCTCTCTCTGTCTCTCTCTCTCTCTCTCTCTCTCTCTCTCTCAACCTTACGACTGAATACTCATAAACTAGTGACGCTTCAGCAGCTTGATGACTGATGTTATTATAGAAAGTCATGGCCGGAGTAGTTAGAGCTCAGCAGAAAGCTCCGTAAGGTTAAACTTTGAGTTCACGGTGATCACGGTGATGTTTGGCAGTACTGAAACGAGCATACTGGAGGTCACTTGTTTATTTTTCACCAGCAAATTCAATCATTTCAGCTTCAGGTGTAAGGAAGGCAACTATATGGACAACATTATTTATTCTTTAATCTATGAAAGTTAGAAAATAGTACATTTCTTTTACAAACTTTACAAAAACGTGAGCTGCAGTGAAGGCACCGAGAGCAGCTCACAGTGATGGAGACCTTTTAATTCCTAAAGCTGCTTTTGAATTAAGTCCGTAATGATTACCTGCGTGTAAAGAGTGGGCAGAGGTCAACCTCATTATATCGCAGCTCTGCTGACGAAGCTAAACCAGATCTGGCCTGTGACATGAAATATGTCTCCCACACAAACACGCAGGAGTGCTTTTCGACAAACTTGATGAATCCTGTAAATAAAGAGTCCCACATGACCTCTGGTTTCATTCCAATTTGTTGTTGTTGTTTTTTTTTTATTTCTGCTTATGCTGCCGTTCGCAGATGTTGCATCATTAATATGATGAGGCTTCACTTTTCTGATGATGTTACGTAGTCGGTGGAGCGTAATGATGCTGCTGCTGCTTGCTGTTGTCGCCGTGCTGCGTCAGTAACTGCAGCTTTACATTCACTTCAACACACATTTACATCTTACTACACCTGTCTCATAATATATATAGAGACACACTGCTCAGTGCATCATATACTTATCTTATTAAAAGAATAATCCAACCTGCTGCTCTTCTCCTCCACCATATATAACAGTGATCTATATGCAGCTCAGTGCACATTTTGCTGCTTATATTTATTCTTTCAAAGGATATTTATTCATTCCCATTAAACAAAAAAAGGAAGTTATTATTGTCAATGATTTATAGTTATTTTTGTTATGGGATCACAGACATGTTATCTAGTCTAGTCTTTGGTTGGGATGAAAACTGTCTGCTGCAGTGTACTTTTATTGACACAACCACTGAGGAGGTAAATCAGCCCCTCGACATCTCATCTGATTAATATGCCATATCTGGTTGTGTCCATTTTTAAAAAGTGTAAAAGTGACACAGTGACAACAAGAGTCCAGAAACTCACTGCGCCTGGTGCCGCTCACCACCCTGTAAAATCAGAATATGCTGTTTTTATATTTCAGTGTCTGTAGGGATTTAACAAACATGTTAATCAGGGAGTTTTAGAGAAGCTGGTAGGTGGATTCTATTATTGTTGACCTTTGTCACAGCAGACATTCTGACATGTCAAAGCAGGAAAAGCACAGATGCAGTTAATAACATTAATAAATCATTAAGTTTCACCAGTACAGACACTTTAATGGAACTGAACCACCTTTTTTTCCTGCTATGATAAGTCAAAATTACAACCACCAGGGAGGTAAATGTTCCGAAAAATTCCTTTCAGCACCTCAACATATCATCTGATTAATATGCCATATCTGGTTGTGCCCATTTTTAAAAAGTGTAAAAGTGACACAGTGTAAAATCAGAATATGCTGTTTTTACACTTCAGTTTCTGTACGGATTTAACAAACATGTTAATTATGGAGTTTTAGAGAAGCTGGTAGGTGGATTTTATTATTGTTGACCTTTGTCACAGCAGACATTTTTCACATGTCAAAGCAGGAAAAGCACAGATGCAGTTAATAACATTAATAAACCATTTAGACTCTGGTTAAGAGTGTGATGGTTCACCAGTATGGACACCATGGTTGATGTGTCCTGCTATGACCAGTCAAAGTCAGGGCTGCAACTAACGATTATTTTCTCGTTTAATCGATTAGTTGTTTGGTCTATAAAATGGTGTAAAATGTGGATCACTGTTTCCTAAAAGCCCAAGAAGTCGTCCTCAAACATCTTGTTTTGTCCACAACCCAAAGATATTCAGTTTTAAGACTAAAGTAACCAGAAATATTCACATTTGAGAAGCTGGAATCAGAGAATTTGGAAATGTTCTTCTTAAAAAAATGACTCAAAACAATTAGTCAATTATGTAATAGTTGTTTCCAGTCTTTATGCTAAGCTAAGCTAACTGGTTGCTCGCTGTAGCTTGATAACTACCATATAGACATGAGAGTGGTACCAATCTTCCGCTCTAACTCTGCAAGAATGTGATAAACATGTTTCCTAAAATGTCAAACTATTCCTTTAATGCATCTATTTACCATTTAATCATCTGTATTTATTGTTGCTGTATGATTTGGATCTTAAGAGTGTCTGAGTGTTGTTTCTGTTGTGTCTCCGAACAGGCAATACAACCGTCTGCGAAACCTGCTGAGAGACCCTCGACACGACTGTGTGCTGTTTGCCAATGAATTTCAAGAGTACGCCTACTGTCCGCGAGAGAAGGGGGAGAGTCAGGAGAAGTGGCAGACCAGGTGAGCGGTCGTTACTACGTTACCAACACCCTCCGTGAAACAGTAGGAACTCCTGATTTAAAAGTGCAATCACAACCAGCAGCTCAGGTTTATAGCAGGGATTAGCATGTGTCATGTATAACCTACAGTTTACAGGGTTTCAGTAGCCAAGTTTCCAGTCAAATGTAGCTAAAATTTGAACCAAATTACCAGAAGTAATGCACGTTTTCATCCCCTACCGTCATGTGAATATTAGGATTTGGTTTGTTGAGATAAACAGCTGGTGATGCTAACTTTCCAGTCATTTGCCAGTAAACCACTGGAGAAGAAGAAGAACCTCATACAGTTAAAACAATGTATAAAATGTAAAAAACATGGATTTTCTGTTCGTTCCAGGTATTCATTTCTCCTCGTCGCTCAGTACTGATCTGGTGTTTTTGTCTCTTTAGTGGACGTTTAAGTTATGTGTTTCATGTACGTCATGATTTATTCATATCATACAAATCTGTTTTGTTTGCACTTTGTTGCATTTTGCTTTTATCGATAAATTTCCACTTCAGCCATGTGTGAAAAACGTGATACCGTATTTCCTCTAATAGTGGCCGGTATTCAATTAAAAGCCGGGTCTCTGATAATGGCCGGGGGTTTGGTCGACACGAACAAATAAAGGCAGAATAAAGATACTGGAAAAAACAGAAGCGTGAGCTGCTGTTAGCTGACAAGAGGAGAGCACGGCTAGCTGGAGGTGGGAAGAAGAAAGTTAGCTTGGAGCTAACGTTAGAGAGACAGCTGATTGATATTTGATATTTGACTGTGCTGTTAACTGGCTATTAATGTTTATATTCAGTGTAACGTTACCTCAGATTTGTTTAGTTTTTAACTGACACTGGCCATATTTCCCCTCCAGTACTTGACTGGTCATGCTTCACACAAGTTATATTGAAATGTTTGTGTAATGTTTCACAATAAAAGTCGGGAAATGAAGGCTTTTAATTTTATTAGTAGCATAATGCAGTAACAAAAATTTAACAGCAAACGGAAGCAGATCAGAAAACAGGGAGGCTTTGTACTAAAATATGAGCAAATATACTTATCAAACAGTGGGAATTAGGAATAAAGGCATCTCTCTAATGTAAGCCTGCTTCCAATAAAGGCCTCTGCAGTTGATGTAAATAAAGGCCCTGGCCACTATTAGAGAAAATATAGTGGCCTATCTAATACTATTAGAAGTATTCTGAGATTCTTTCAAGTTTTTGGTGTAATTTTTTGCATTGAAGAAATGCGAGAGGAAACTCTGAAAACTGGATAGTTGGACAGGTGTGGATCCCACCTGTAGATATGAGGAGCTCATCAGAGCATTAATGTGATGTGCAGTCTTTGATTGGATGAAAACTAAACGCAGCAGCGGTCTGGACCATTTTAAATTCCGCACAGCGGCTTTAAAGGAATAGTTCAACATTTTCAGGAAATGCCCTTATTTAAAACCTTTCCTGCAAAGACTTAGATAAGAAGATTGATGCCACTTATTGTAAATATGTAGCAGCTTGAATAATTTATCTAAACACAAAGACTTGAGAAGAAGGGAAACACCAACAAAACACCAGCCTGCCACCACCTGTAAAGCTCACAAATTAACACGATATATCTCATTTGCTTAATGCGTTCAAAAAATATTAAAAAGTATAAAAAACGACAAACACAGGTTTGACGTTTTTATGGAGGGTTAGTGTACGTGCTGGACTATTTCTTGGCTACTAAGTCTGTCATTAACTCTTGGAAAGAAAGCGAATAAACGTGTTTCCCAGAATGCTGAACTCCAGTATTTCTGTGTGTGAGATTGCTGTGATGTGTTTGTAACTCTGAGTGCAGATTTTTAGATGAAAGTTTAAAAAAGTTTAGTTCAGTAAAGCATTGCAAGCGCTCAGATTAAGTTGACGTTTCAACTTTTGATCAGCCGGCTGGTGGTGCAGAAGCAGATATATATTTATTTTATTTAATCTTTATTTAATCAAACAGTCTCACTGAGATTCAAATTTCTGTTGTAAGAGAAACCTGAGAACAATCAGCTGTCAATCAAACATGTACAGTGACTCTCTATGGGAGTTTCAGGATTTATAAAGATGTTGTTTTTTTTTCTTCCGCACATAACTTAAAAAGAAAGCAGGAGCACTTCAGAGCAACATGTATGCAGAGTTAACTTTATTGCACTTATTATACTTTCTTGCTACCTTAAGTGTATCAAGAAAACCTCCGCTGTATATCTGAGCACTTAATCTACAAAATGGGATGTTTTTCTTCATTATAATAATCAAATAATATTGAAATTTTTTGCTCAGTCAAAGATCTGATTGACGGGAAGCTTAGACAGTAAACTGGAAACATTTGATATTTAGTTATTTAGTATATTTAGTTATGAACATTGAAATTTTCAGATCAAATAATCAAGCAGTTGTTTCAATAACGCCATGAAATCTGAAAAGATCCAATCACCAACTTCGTGTCTGAGCAAAACTTCACCTCCAATACATGACGAACAGATAATTACTTCCTGCTTAGCACAGTGATTTTAGTTATAATAAAGTTTAGTTGTGATGCTGTTGCTGCAGTGTGTCGTCTCCAGACCGGAGGGTTGAAAGACAGAAGGCTGCATAAACAAGACAGTAAACAGAGCTGTAAATTATTTATGTCTGTGTTCTTTTATAATGTGAAACCTTCATTTCAACTTACAGATAGTGTTGATTTATGTGTCAAAACAGCTAAATACAAAATATATAAGTTTAGGGCTTTAACAGGCAAGCTGTCCACATAACAAGCCGTCTATGTGCACCTTGTACTTGAAGTCGTGAATTTTTGTGTGTGTGTGTGTGTGTGTGTGTGTGTGTAGGTGTGTGTACTCTGCAGCGGTATGGTACTATAACCACCTGGCAGGTATGATGGATGTAGTGATGATCACAGAGGACCAGGACGCCGTGGCTCAATACAGCTGCCTCAACTCTGGAGTGTACGTCATCTCCGTCCAGGTAACGTGACGCACCTGCGCATGACATCATCATCATCTCCGTAGCTACCTGAGCGCTCGGACAGAAACACGTCTGGTTGTCGTGGCTCCGGCAGGCCAACAGCTACAAAGTTAAAGTGTCAGCGTTCAGTGTTTAGTTGATTAACGGATTAGTCGATCAACAGAAGAACTATCAGCAACTATTTTGATAACCGATTGATCGCGTTAGTACATTTTCAAGCAAAAATTCACTGTTTCCAGCTTCTCAAACGCTCAGTAAACTGAATATCATTGAGTTATGGACAAAACAAGACATTCCTATTTCTAATAAGAGTAATAATCAATAATAATCAAATAACCTTTTGTCATGAGAGAAGCGTGGCTCGTAGTGATGAACCTACAGAGAATTATCAGCGACTTTGCAGCTCCTCTCAGCTTTACGGAGCTTTATAGTGAGTTTCAGCTCATTGTTTATCTGTCCGGCTGCAACTTTACTGTTCTGGTTCACTCTCAGCGCTCTCGTAGCGTCGTTTTCAGAGAAAAAGCTCTAAAAAGCCGCTGTACACTACCTGCTCAGCATCAAACGGCAAACAGACACAGTTAGCTGTAGACTAGCTGGTGAACATAGTGGAGCATTTAGCAGCTAAAGAGCCAGATATTTCCCTCAGGAGTTGGTGGAGAACAAAAACAGAGCTAAAAGAAAGTGAATATTGGACTTATATTCACCAGGTGGACAGAAACACGACTCCACATGAATGATAATGTTGCTCCGTAACTGCTGGATGTGGAAATAAGCAACTGATTGCTAACAAGTTCAACATATCAACTTAAAAGCTGACGATATGTCAGTGTTGTTTTCTCCCAATTTTCTGACGTTTAATTGAGAAAATAATCAAGAAAACAGTTGGCAAGTGAATTGAAAATAATCATTAGTTGCAGCCTGAGACACTTTAATCAGACACACTATTATTAACTCTCTCTATACTTGTTTGGATAAATGCACTGTTGGGTTGTCACTGATGTTTGCTGCAACTGTCCTCACCTACTCATAAACAACCTATGAATACATTTATACATACAGTTTCATGCAAAAGTTTGGGCATCCCTTGACAAATAACATGTTTTGGTGATTTTTTTTTTCAATTGAAAAGATGTAAACAGCCTCTCTAGGATGTGGAACATAAAACACAATCATTTCTGCAGACATTCACCTACAGCAGATTAATCTATAATCAAAATAATCTGTAGTTGCAGCTCTACTATAGAAGCTGTGGCAGTGTAATTGTCCTGCTGCTTTGTTCACAAAGGACAATGAGTCCTACGAGATGAGTTCACCCTCAAACACACTTAAAACTAAAGAATCTGCTCTTTAATTTCTTGTTTTATTTCCAATCTGCTGTGTTGGAGTTCAGAACCAGAACAATAAAAACATGTGTTTCCATAGAAATGCCTGCAGACTGCTGTGTGTGTGTGTGTTTAAGGTATTACATCACTCAATGATAAACACAGAAACCATCACTGCATTTCATCCATCTACTCTGCTTTTGATGTTTTTTAATCAATACGCTATAAGGATATTTTCTGATATCAGTATAAAGCCTGATATGGCAATTATATACAAAATCACTTAATATAGTAAAAGAAATGAACTCTGTTCCACTGTTATGTATCACGAGACCAAACTCTTCATCTGTGTGAAATAGAGCTGCAACTAACTATTATTTGCATTAAAAAATTAATCTGCTGATTTTTTTTTTTCCCCAATCTGTTGATTGTTTAGTTTATAAAATGTCAAAATCATTTGAAAAGTACCCATCACAGTCTTTAAATTGCTTATTTTGTCCAAACAACATTCAAAAACCCCAAAATACTTGATTTTACTGTCACATCAGACAAAGAAACGCAGTGAATCCTCATGACTGAGAAGCGGGAAATAATTTTTACTGGAAAAAGTACTCAAGCAATTCATTGATTATCAAATAGTTGCTAATTAATTTCTGTCGATCAACTGATCGACAAATTAACAAATAGTTTCTATTCTAATTAAAAAAATACTTATAACAATAAATAAAGATTTTAAAGGATAATTCTGGTTTATTACAACGTTTATTTTTCGGGTTTGTAGGTTTCAATCAGTTATGTCATCACTGACATCTGAGAACGAGGCAACATCACTAAAACAGTCGGACGTTAAAAACAGTCGGAGCAATAAGACAGTTTGTTTTCTTCAGATGGAATAAAACTGAGTTTAGAGATGAAACTGAATGTCTGTAATAATCAACATTTATTGAAGCCTCTTGGCTTTTAGCTCTGCCTGCACATCTTTTATGATCGAATCTACGTTTCCACTTGTAATAATGTTTTTTACCTGACTTTATATATTTTTTTATTTTCAATTTAATATCGTGCAAAGAAACAAACAAATCCGTCATTTCATAATAAAACTCGGAGCGCACAACCACAGTAGGTGCAGGAGGTCAAAGTCGAAGCATCAGATTTACAAAGTTCACCTTTATTTTCTCTTCCATAAATAATTTAGACTAACCTGTAGGTTTCAGTCAACTTGATGATCACAGTGTTATTGTTGTTATTGTTACTGATAAGAATAATGGCCAAAACTACAAAAATGAGATTAAAGTTGCAATAAACAAGAGTTATCCTTTATTACAACTCGTATGTAATCATAGAACAATATCATCGAATCACAGTAACGTTGTAAAGGGTCATTACCAAATTCTTAGGTTTACAAATCAAGAACAAAAGATTATAAAACATCTAAAGACTTGTATAAATAATCTATATTGAATCAGTGTTTTTCCCAGATGGTCTTATTTAATTGTTCACTTAAATCATTTTCCTGCAGCAGCGTAGCATCGATTTACTCTGAACACTGAAGTGATTTTTATTAACACCTAATTGTCTTGCATCGCTGTGCTCCAATCATGTCGCTCCATTGAGCTGCTTGACAACTAAATATGCTGTCGGAGTAAAGAAGGAAAAAAGTGGTCGGAACAAGTAAAGTTTTGACAAAGTGGCCACAGTATGACTCAGTCACAGATAGCCTGGTGAAACTGTGTAAAATGATGTAAACAGCTTATTCAGATTAAAAAAAGCAGTAATTTATTTGTCTTGTCTGTTATTATTATTATTATTATAATTATGGAAATCAGTACACAATAAAGGAAATAAGCGAAAACAGCTGACGGGTGGATTATAAGAGTTACCACCTGACTATCAAGAGATCTTGGTAGCGAGGTGAAAACAGCAGAGTGTAGTTATTAGCATAAGTAGATTTATAATGTAGCCTAGCAAACAAAGAAAAGGATTCTCTACATGTGTTTTTTTTTGTTTGTTTTAGCTGAGAGCTGATAAAAGGATTGATTAGTAAAAAGCTCAGTGTGTGAAGTGAGCGTATCACAGTTTACAGGCGGGAGAGACGAGTGATGAACTCGTCACCGCCACAGTAGAGTTGTGAAGTGGGAGGAATTATTTTCGGGCATCCAAGGGTTCATGGAGGTAAATTTTCCTGTTAATTCTCTGCATAGAAAAGGTGACGCCACTGACAATCAGAGTACTTCAAGTCTGAAACTCTGTCGGTTGAATCATCAGTGCAAAAGATGAGAAACTATGTTAGAAAATGTCTGGTGTTTTGATAAAGACCTTGGACATAAAAAACTGAGATGTTAACTATGTCTTCCTGCGTTCATTTCAATGAAAAAAAAAAACTCATCCAATCACAGAGATCTTATATACAAGCCACTAACAGAGATCTGAAACTGGAGATTTACACTTTGTCAAAACCTGATAAAACATTCAGCAGTTTTAAGTAGTTCACTTTCAGATTCTGGGTCACTTTTATAATCATAATAGTTTATTTATACATTTATACTTATCAAACCAGCAGTTACAAAGTGCTTTACAAGACAGACATAAAGGGAACAAAGGACAGAACAACATACCAAACGCACACGCATTCCCATGTAGGTATCAATTAAAAACAAATATAAATAGATCAATAAAGATTATGAGAGAGCCTTATGATAAAAGTGAGTTTTCAGGCGTGAGGAGAAGACACTGAACTTGCGTCTTTGATTATCAGGCAGGTCGTTCAATAACAGTGGCGCCCTGTTTCAGTCCTCGTCCTTGCATTAGGAGCAGCCGGGAGGTTTTTCTGCCTGAGGACCTCAAACAGCCTGCAGGTTGATAAGTAGAGTAACTCAGAGATGTAATCAGGGGGCCACGAAGTGCTTTAAACATAATGAGCAGGAACTGGCAGCCAGTGTAAAGACATTAAAAGAAGAGTAATATGGTCTCTTTTCTTGGTTTTAGTTGAATTCAGCAACTTTGGTGCCTTGATTTGTTCCCAATTCCTACGACAAATTGTTTTGAATTTGCTACCGCTCTGACTGGCCTCATCTCCATAGCAACGTCCCCTAAAGGCTCATGGGTTTCATAGTATTTTAGAGCTATTTAGAGCAGTATTTTAAAACTGTTGGCTGTTACATAAGCCTACAGTATCCAAGAAACTGCTGTCTGTCTATGTTTAAGAACACTATAGATGTTATTATGCTATTGAAGCATTTTATCTGTTCAATCGTCTCTGTCCACAGAGCCAGCTGTCTGTCACCAGGCTGACTGACAGCAGAAATAACTCGACCCTGAATATGAAACTGCGTTCTTCAAGTGTGTGATGTAGGGATGAAAGATGTTGAAAAAATATCTACATATTGCGATTATTTTGACTGATATTGCAATTGCGATATGATTTGCGATATTAGAGGGAATGATCATTTTTACATCATTATCCCCATTTTCATTGAAAAAAACATTAAAATGATTATGATGTGATGTTTGCAGGGATCTGTACCAAACAGAGATGTATATTGCGTCTCCTGCCATATGAAAACTGCAGTAGGTAATATTGTGATTTCGATTAAATTTTGATTAATTGTTCAGCCCTAGCGTGGTGCCTGGAGCGCCCCCGTAGCTGAATGATAACTGCGTAAGCCACATAACTGTGACGGGATCTTTGTTGTGTGTCATACCCATCTCTCTCCCCTTGTTTCCTGTCTGTCACTTCACTGTCAACTGTGCAGTAATGGCAAAAAAAAAAAAAAAATGCCAAAAGAAATAATCTAAAAAAAAAAGTATGGTGCCTGTATAACAGAATTGAACATAAGTATCTGCATTATCTTATAACTATCATTATCTAACATCTAAGATAAGACCCTGACCCATGATGCCAGTTATTGTTAGGGTTAGGGGTTAGGTTTAGGGTTAGGAGTTAGGTTCAGGGTTAGGTTCAGGGTTAGGGGTTAGGTTCAGGGTTAGGTTTAGGGTTAGGGGTTAGGTTTAGGGTTAGGGGTTAGGTTCAGGGTTAGGGGTTAGGTTCAGGGTTAGGTTTAGGGTTAGAGGTTAGGTTTAGGGTTAGGGTTAGTGTTATGATTAGGGTTAGGGTTAGGGGTTAGGTTCAGGGTTAGGTTTAGGGTTAGGGGTTAGGTTCAGGGTTAGGTTTAGGGTTAGGGGTTAGGTTTAGGGTTAGGGTTAGTTTTATCTGTTCCTGAAATATCACCGTCCATGTGTCGTTATTTTCCAGGATTATCTGCAAAACTTCTGGCAGGAGCTGCAGGCAGCCCATGAGCTGTACAGCTCCATTTCCCAGACGCTACAAGAGAAGGAGAGCGTGAGCACGGAGAAGGAGTTCACTGAACATCTGCCAGCTGAAGTCCTGGAGGCTGGTATCAAGTCTGGACGCTACACTCAGGTACAGTTCAGTCCATCTCCATAGTTTGTCTCAAAGGAGTCTTTCCTAAGAAAAGCAGTTAATGGTGTTAAAAATGAAATTTTCTAAATGTGTCTGCTCCTCGTTACAGGCAGCCACCAATATAAAAATCAACTTGCAAAGACCTGAAACTTGCTTGAGTTTGTTAACTGAATATAGTGAACATCATGTCTGCATTTATTTTTGTCAAAGTTAATGTTGTCAGTGTGTTGTAATACAGGACAAAGTGGAGGTGCAGATGGATTTGAAAGGTCTACAGTGCATGACCATACAAAGATATAATAACCTTTAAAAATTAATAAAAGCAGACGCAACAAGCACTTGATGATTGCACTTGATTACAAAAATTAAGCAAGTTTCAAGCTTCTGCGATTAAATTTTCATGCCATACAGAAAGTGTGCAATAGTGTCCAAGCTATATTTTTTTCTCATTCTTTACACAATTTGGCCAATTGTTTCTGTCACTTTTTATATGAGCAACACTGTGAACGCCTCCCAGGAGAGACTCTCTGAAAATGTGCGCTCTTATCACCATATTGAAACGATTATCATGTCTCGCTCCCTCTCTATGACGGCTGGCTTTTTACACCGACTTGTGGCTGTTCAGAAAAGCTATAAACACCTCTGTGTGTTCAAACAAAACATCATACAAACAAATTCTTTTATAGTATAACGTGACTCACAGCCTCCTCCCAGTTAAGACCTTGGAAAGGTCCATCCAGTGAGCTCTTCTGTTGAAATATATACTGGCCACTTTATACCACAACATGTCGTGTTTACGGATTAAATGGACTCTTGCCAGCCCATGAGACATAAGTATTTTCTGTAGCCATGGCACAAATACATCTTCAGAGTCAAGGAGATGTTTAAAGAAGGAAGGAATATTTTGAATAGTATCCAGTCACACATGAATACTCAATCTCTTACAGTTACCAGCTATAAAACATTTGCCTGTCCAGGGTACACAAGTTGTTAATCTTCCAGGAGTCAAAATAAATCATATTTTTCTCTCCTTTTTATTAGGGTACTCTGAATGTCAACAAGTACCGGTCACAGAATGAAGCTTCAGTCAGGCCGGAGGGTTTCACTAACAAGAGCACAGGTGCAAAACTACAGCGACCATCACGACATTTTCTCCCTGATCAAGTTGGGGCAGATCCATCCATCGTTCACTGCAAACAGAACTAACATCTCATATCTGGTGTCTGTATTTGTCTCTTCTTATCTTTGTCTCCTCCTGTCTCTGTTCTTCGTACGTCTGTTGCAGATCTGAGCAGGGAGGTGTTGGTGTACGGTAATAAGAATCGTAACAGGGCTGTACACGGCGACACGGTCGTGGTGGAGTTGTTGCCGAAGAGTGAGTGGAAAGGGAAGGTCACAGCGCTGACCGAGGGACAGGGGGAGGAGAAGAGCGGAGAGGACAACGACAGTAAACCCATGCCTACAGGTGGGACTGAACTCTTTGCCTTTTTCCTTGTTTGTTTGTCTGTTAGTTGACAGAATATCTAAAAAAAACGAATTAACAGATTTCACTACAGTTTTGTGGAAAGTTAGGAGATGGGCCAAGAAAGAACCGATTCATTTTAGGTGCAGATAGAGCCACCATGTGGCCAGTTATAAAGCATTATGTTGGGGTTGTGCGGAGTTGTTGGCGTGTTTATTTGTGCCTTAGAACATAACGGCTGTGAAACAATCAGAAAGTTTTATTTCTCTGATTCACTGCTTTGTTCTCACTACCGCTGCTCCCTCTCTCCATTCCCTCTCAAGCTCCTCTGCTCTCTTTTTCTCTCATCTTTTAAAATAAGTCAGTAAGGCGACAACAAAGTCAACAAGTAAACAAGGTTCTTCTTCCTGTGGGCATCTTCGATCTGGTTGCCGGCTTACATGATTGGCTGCTGCAGCGTGACATCGGGTTGCATTTTGGCAAATGTTGATTCTGGTTCAACTTCTTGCCAGGCGGCCGCTGCAGTTCTTTGCTGAACCCCACGCAGTCCCCACTCCTGCAGCCTAAATGCACTACCCCCATTCAAATGAATTGGAAGACTGCCGGTTTTATCGTATTGCCGGATTTGGCGTGAATGCGGCCGCTTCCTGGACTGTGAGGCGGAGAAACAAATCCATCTCTCTGCGCAGGCTATGTCTGTTTACACCTACACAATGTTTACACTATTTTTTTTACAATTTTTTGCAAAATGTTTTTTCCTACTGCTCCTACATGATGATTTAAGGACTACACACTACACTTTCTGATGAGTCCTCCTCTAGATTGATGATTATAAACATACTTGAACTGTGTATGAAGGCATCTTTTAGTGTCAGAATTTATCTGTGAAGGTTGTGACAAAGTTCTTCTTGTCTGACAAATATAGGGCTGCAACTAACAATGATTTTCATTATCAATTAATCTGACCATTATTTCCTCGATTAATCGATGAATTGTTTTGTCTGTAAAATGTCAGTATATATTTAAACTTGCCCATTATAATTTCCCACAGACCAAGCTGATGTCTTCAAATGTTTTTTTGTTTTTTAACCAACAGTACAAAACCCAAAGACCCAGTTTACTATCATATATGACAAAGAAAAGCATAAAATTCTCACATTTGAGAAGCTGTAGCCAGCAGATACTTGGTATTTTTGCCTTAAAGAAAGTCTAAAACAATGAACTGATGGTCAAAATAGTTGCTGATTAATTTTCTTGCGCTAGACAAATGTTTCATCAGTGCTAAATGTCTCTATACTGATGTCTGATTATTAAAACTTGCAGGCCGCGTCGTGGGGATCCTGCAGAGGAACTGGAGGGACTACGTGGTAACTTTCCCTCTCAGGGACGGGACTCAGTCCCAGAGCAGGAATTCCCAGCGTATCCTGGCTGTTCCCTGGGACAATCGCATCCCAAAGATACGCATCAGCACACAGCAGGCTGAGGCTCTGCAGGTCTGGTTCGCCTTGTTTTGGCTGCTAATTTATTTACTCAGCAAATGACTCACTTAATTATTTAAAAAGAAGAGAATTAGATCATATCATCAACTGTTCTTATAACTAACTTGATTATTTAATCATTTATGTGGACTGTTAAGGTCTCTGTCTCAGCCACTTATATCTTAAAATCTGAATATATCTTAAATTATACATAATGTAAACATAAAAAACAAAAGGGTAAAATACACAAGACTTAAAGTTCCTCTATGTGTCAGAAGAGCAGAACTATCAGCTAAACGTACGTGTTAATGAGGTTACGTAAAACCAGCGTCGGCTAATTTAAGCTACCGTCCCCTTCATCTCCCTCGTCTTCTTCACCCAGGACCACAGAGTGGTGGTGCGCATCGACTCATGGGAAAGCACGTCGCTCTATCCGAACGGACACAGTGTGCGGGTTCTGGGTCGGGCTGGAGAGCTTGAGACGGAGATCCAGACTATCCTCATAGAGAACAGCATCAACGTGCTTCCATTCTCAGACGCACAGGTCAGAGAAGAAACTTCTTCCTCTTACTCATTGAATAATTCTCCACTTACAATTGTGACGATGTAATAATAACAATGAAAAGACTAATAAAAAGATGTAATGTTAGCATTTACCTTTCTTCCTCCATATCAGCAACAACGTTATCTATTAGGCTAATTGCTAATGGCAGCAAGTACTAGCCAATCAGAGGCAGAGTAGGGCGGATCTTTGCTGAATGTGGGTGGGGGAAAAAAAAGCTTTGTTTACGTAGCCTCTGGAGCTGGAGGAAGCTTCCTGAAGCTGACCAATCAGAACAGAGTGGGCTCATCGGGAGGCGGACCTTAAAGAGACAGGAGCTAAAACTGCCTGTTTCAGACAGAGGCTGAACTGAGGGGCTGCATAAAGGGCCAGTAGAAGACAAATAAAGAGTTTTTAACTGGAAATCATGCAAAGATGTTCCAGTAGAGCCCCAGAGTAATATATATATATATAAATATAGACCTGGAAATGTGCATGATACGTCTCCTTTAAAGCTATGTTTAGTGATTTTTTTTATTTAATTTTTGGCCACTTGGAGGCAGACAAACTATGACAAGCTGAATAGCACAACTTCTGACATATTATTGCTTACAAAGTTGTTTTGGTTAAAAACATCAGCAAACAAACTATTTCAGCAGACACACTGTCATGTTTTTGGTCATGTAACAAGTGTAATTTCAATACCATATCATGTTCAGTATTTTGGGTCTCTACCAACTCTTAAAAAGAATATCTGGCTCATTTGTTGCTAAATATTCCACTTTCTTCACCAGCTA